>NW_026870910.1:600188-900282 GCF_033118175.1 Dama dama
AGTGTCATGAAACGGTGTTGAAAAACATGAAGACCCTGAAAAGGTGTGAAATATATGAAGAGTTTCAAAAGGTTTCAAAAATATGAGGAGCTTGAAACGGTCTGAAAAATAGGAGGAGCATGAAGCGGTGTGCAAAAACATGAAGAGCCTGAAAGATGTGAAAAATATGAAGAGCTTCAAAAGGTGTCAAAAATATGAGAAGCATGAAACGGTCTGAAAAATAGGAGGAGCAGGAAGCGATGTTCAAAAACATGAAGAGCCAGAAAACGTGTGAAAAATATGAACATCTTCAAAAGGTGTGAAATACATGAGGAGCATGAAACGGTCTGAAAAATAGGAGGAGCATGAAGCGGTGTTCAAAAACATGAAGAGCCTGAAAACGTGTGAAAAATATGAAGAGCTTCAAAAGGTGTGAAATACATGAGGAGCATTAAACGGTCTTAAAAATAGGAGGAGCATGAAGCATGTTCAAAAACAGGAAGAGCCTGAAAAATTGTGAAAAATATGAAGAGTTTCAAAAGGTGTCAAAAATAAGAGGAGCATGAAACGGTCTAAGAAATAGGAGGAGCATGAAGCAGTGTTCAAAAACATGAAAAGCCTGAAATGGTGTGAAATATATGAAGAGCTTCAAAAGGTGTCAAAAATGAGATAAGCTTAAAACGGTCTGAAAAATAGGAGGAGCATGAAGTGGTGTTGAAAAAAAAGAATAGCCTGAAAAGGTGTGAAATATATGAAGAGCTTCCAAAGGTGTCAAAAATATGAGGAGAAGGAAAGGGTCTGAAAATAGGAGGAGCATGAAGCTGTGTTGAAAAACATGAAGAGCCTGAAAAGGTGTGAAAAATATGAAGAGCTTCTAAAGGTGTCAAAAATATGAGGAGCATGAAATGGTCTGAAAAATAGATGCGGCATGAAATGGTGTTGAAAACATGAAGAGAGTGAAAAGGTGTGAAAAATATGAAGAGCTTCAAAAGGTGTGAAATACATGAGGAGCATGAATCGAGCTGAAAAATAGAAGCATGAAGTGCTGTGGAAAAACATGAAGAGCCTGAAAAGGTGTGAAAAATATGAAGAGCTTCAAAAGGAGTGAAATACATTTGGAGCATGAAACTCTCTGAAAAATAGGAGGAGCATGAAGTGGTGTTCAAAAACATGAAGAGCCTAAAAAGTTGTGAAAAATATGAAAGGCTTCAAAAGGTGTCAAAAATGAGATGAGCATGAAACGGTCTGAAAAATAGGAGGATCATGAAACGGTGTTGAAAAACATGTAGAGCCTGAAAAGCTGTGAAAAATATGAAGAGCTTCAAAAGGTGTTAAAAATATGAGGAGCATGAAACAGTCTGAAAAATAGGAGGAGCATGAAGCTGTGTTCAAAAATATGAAGAGCCTGAAAAGGTGTGAAAAATATGAAGAGCTTCAAAATGTGTGAAAAATATGAGGAGCATGAAACGGTCTGAAAAATAGAAGCAGCATGAAACGGTGTTGAAAAACATGAAGAGCCTGAAAAGGTGTGAAATATATGAAGAGCTCCAAAAGGTGTCAAAAATATGAGGAGCATGAAACGGTCTCAAAAATAGGAGGAACATAAAGCGGTGTTCAAAAACTTGGAGAGCCTGAAAAGGTCTGAAAAATATGAAGAGCTACAAAATTTGTCAAAAATATGAGGAGCATGAAACGGTCTCAAAAATAGGAGGAGTGAGATCGATGTTGAAAAACAAGAAGAGCCTAAAAACGTGTGAAAAATATGAAGAGCTTCAAAAGGTGTCAAAAATATGAGGAAGATGAAACGGTCTCAAAAATAGGAGGAGCATTAAGCGGTGTTGAAAAACATGAAGAGCCTGAAAAGATGTGAAAAATATGAAGAGCTTCAAAATGTGTCAATAAGAAGAGTTGCATGAAACAGTCTGAAAATTAGGAGGAGCATGAAACGGTCTGAAAAATAGGAGGAGCATGAAGGGGTGTTGAAAAACATGAAGAGCCTGAAAAGGTGTGACAAATATAAAGAGCTTCAAAACGTGTCAATAATATGAGGAGCATGAAACGGTCTGAAAAATAGGAGGAGCATGAAACGGTGTAGAAAAACATGAAGAGCATGAAAAGGTGTGAAAAATAGGAAAAGCTTCAAAAAGTGACAAAAATATGAGGAGCATGAAACGGTCTGAGAAACGGAAGGAGCATGAAGCGGTATTCAAAAACATGAAGAGCCTGAAAGGGGAGAAAAATATGAAGAGCTTCAAATGTGTCAAACATATGAGGAGCATGATACGGTCTCAAAAATATGAGGAGCATGAAGCGTTGTTCAAAAACATGAAGAGCATGAAAAGGTGTGAAAAATATGAAGAGCTTCAAAAGGTGTCAAAAATATGAGGAGCATGAAACGGTCTGAAAAATAGGAGCAGCATGAAATTGTGTTCAAAAACATGAAGAGCCTGAAAAGGTATGAAAAATATCAAGAGCTTCTAAAGGTGTGAAATACATGAGGAGCATGAAACGGTCTGAAAAATCGGAGGAGCATGAAGGTGTGTTGAAAACATGAAGAGAGTGAAAAGGTGTGAAAAATATGAAGAGCTTCAAAAGGTGTGAAATACATGAGGAGCATGAAACGAGCTGAAAAATAGAAGCATGAAGTGGTGTGGAAAAACATGAAGAGCCTGAAAAGGTGTGAAAAATATGAAGAGCTTCAAAAGGAGTGAAATACATTTGGAGCATGAAACTCTCTGAAAAATAGGAGGAGCATGAAGTGGTGTTCAAAAACATGAAGAGCCTAAAAAGTTGTGAAAAATATGAAAGGCTTCAAAAGGTGTCAAAAATGAGATGAGCATGAAACGGTCTGAAAAATAGGAGGATCATGAAACGGTGTTGAAAAACATGTAGAGCCTGAAAAGCTGTGAAAAATATGAAGAGCTTCAAAAGGTGTTAAAAATATGAGGAGCATGAAACAGTCTGAAAAATAGGAGGAGCATGAAGCTGTGTTCAAAAATATGAAGAGCCTGAAAAGGTGTGAAAAATATGAAGAGCTTCAAAATGTGTGAAAAATATGAGGAGCATGAAACGGTCTGAAAAATAGAAGCAGCATGAAACGGTGTTGAAAAACATGAAGAGCCTGAAAAGGTGTGAAATATATGAAGAGCTCCAAAAGGTGTCAAAAATATGAGGAGCATGAAACGGTCTCAAAAATAGGAGGAACATAAAGCGGTGTTCAAAAACTTGGAGAGCCTGAAAAGGTCTGAAAAATATGAAGAGCTACAAAATTTGTCAAAAATATGAGGAGCATGAAACGGTCTCAAAAATAGGAGGAGTGAGATCGATGTTGAAAAACAAGAAGAGCCTAAAAACGTGTGAAAAATATGAAGAGCTTCAAAAGGTGTCAAAAATATGAGGAGCATGAAACGGTCTGAAAAATAGGAGCAGCATGAAATTGTGTTCAAAAACATGAAGAGCCTGAAAAGGTATGAAAAATATGAAGAGCTTCTAAAGGTGTGAAATACATGAGGAGCATGAAACGGTCTGAAAAATCGGAGGAGCATGAAGCTGTGCTCAAACACATGAAGAGCCTGAAAAGGTGTGAAAAATATGAAGAGCTTCAAAAGCTGTCAAAAATATGAGGAGCATGAAACGGTCTGAAAAATAGGAGGAGCATGAAGCAGTGTTCAAAAACATGAAGAGCCTGAAAAGGTGTGAAAAATATGAAGAGCATCGAAAGGTGTGAAAAAAATGAGGAGCAAGAAACGGTCTGAAAAATAGGAGGAGCATGAAGCGGTGATGAAAAACATGAAGAGCCTGAAAAGGTTTGAAAAATATCAGGAGCTTCAAAAGGTGTGAAAAATATGAGGAGCATGAAACGGTCTGAAAAATCGGAGGAGCACGAAGCTTTGCTCAAACACATGAAGAGCCTAAAAAGGTGTGAAAAACAGGAGGAGCTTCAAAAGGTGTCAAAAATATGAGCAGCATGAAACGGTCTGAAATATAGGAGGAGCATGAAACGGTGTTCAAAAACATGAAGAGCCTGGAAAAGTGTGAAGAATATGAAGAGCCTCAAAACGTGTCAAAAATAAGCGGAGCATGAAACGCTCTGAAAAATAGGAGCAGCATGAAATGGTGTTCAAAAATTTGAAGAGCCTGAAAAGGTGTGAAAAATATGAAGAGCTTCAAAAGGTGTGAAAAATATGAGGAGCATGAAACGGTCTGAAAAATATGAGGAGCAAGAAATTGTGTTCAAAAACCTAAAGAGCCTGAAAAGGTGTGAAAAATATGAAGAGCTTCAAAAGGTGTGAAATACACGAGGAGCATGAAACGGTCTGAAGAATAGGAGGAGCATGAAGCGGTGTTAAAAATATGAAGAGCCCGAAAAGGTATGAAAAATATGAAGAGCTTCAAAAGTTTTCAAAAATATGAGGAGCATGAAATGCTCTGAAAAATAGGAGAAGCATGAAGTTTTGTGGAAAAACATGAAGAGCCTGAAAAGTTGTGAATAATATGAAGAGCTTCAAAAAGTGTCAATTATAAGAGGTGCATGAAACGGCCTGAAAAAAAAAGAGAGGCATGAATCGGTGTGAAAAACCGGAGGAGCATGAAGCGGTGTTGAAAAAAATGAAGAGCCTGAAAAGGTGTGACAAATATAAAGACTTTCAAAAGGTGTCAATAATATGAGGAGCATGAAAAGGTCTCAAAATAGGAGGAGCATGAAACGGTCTGAAAAAGAGGAGGAGCATGAAACGGTGTTCAAAAACATGAAGGACCGGAAAAGGTGTGAAAAATAGGAGGAGCTTCAAAAGGTTTCAAAAATATGAGGAGCATGAAACGGTCTGAAAAATAGGAGGAGCATGAAGCGTTCTTGAAAAACGTGAAGAGTCAGAAAAGGTGTGAAAAATATGAAGAGCTTCGAAACGTGTGAAAAATATAAGAAGCATGAAACGGTCTGAAAAATAGGAGGAGCATGAAGCGGTGATGAAAAACATGAAGAGCCTGAAAAGGTTTGAAAAATATTAGGAGCTTCAAAACGTGTTAAAAATATGAGGAGCATGAAACGGTCTGAAAAATCGGAGGAGCATGCAGCTTTGCTCAAACACATGAAGAGCCTGAAAAGGTGTGAAAAATATGAAGAGCTTCAAAAGGTGTCAAAAATATGAGGAGCATGAAACGGTCTGAAAAATAGGAGCAAGAAGCGCTGTTGAAAAAGATGAAGAGCCTGAAAATGTGTGAAAAATATGAAGAGCTTCAAAAAGTGTCAAAAATATGAGGAGCATGAAAAGTTCTGAAAAATAGGAGGAGCATGAAGCAGTGTTGAAAACATGAAGAGCCTGAAAAGGTATGAAAAATATGAAGAGCTTCAAAAGGGGTCAAAAATATGAGGAGCATGAAAAGTTCTGAAAAATAGGAGGAGCAAGAAGCGCTGTTGAAAAAGATGAAGAGCCTGAAAAGGTGTGAAAAATATGAAGAGCTTCAAAAGGGGTCAAAAATATGAGGAGCATGAAAAGTTCTGAAAAATAGGAGGAGCATGAAGCGGTGTTGAAAACATGAAGAGCCTGAAAAGGTATGAAAAATATGAAGAGCTACAAAAGGGGTCAAAAATATGAGGAGCATGAAACGGTCTGAAAAATAGGAGGAGCATGAAATGGTGTTCAAAAACATAACAGCCTGAAAAGGTGTGAAAAACATGAAGAGCTTGAAAACGTGTGAAAAATATGAGGACTATGAAACCGTCTGAAAAATAGGAGGAGCAAGAAACGGTGTTGAAAACATGAAGAGCCTGAAAAGCTGTGAAAGATATGAAGAGCTTCAAAAGGTGTCATAAATATGATGAGCATGAAACGGTCTAAAAAATAGGAGGAACATGAGGCATTGTTGAAAAACATGAAGAGCCTGAAAAGGTGTTAAAAATATGAAGAGCTTCAAAAGGAGTCAAAAATATGAGGAGCAGGAAAGGGTCTGAAAAAAAGGAGGAGCAAGAGGTGGTGTTGAAAAACATGAAGCGACTGAAATCTGTGAAATATATGAAGAGCTTCAAAAGGTGTCAATAATCTGAAAGCATGAAACAGTCTGAAAAATAGGAGGAGCATGAAGCGGTGTTGAAAAACATGAAGAGCCTGAAATGGTGTGAAAAACATGAAGAGCTTCAAAAGGAGTCAAAATATGAGGAGCATGAAACGGTCTGAAAAAAAGGAGGAGCAAGAGGTGATGTTGAAAAACATGAAGCGCCTGAAAATGTGTGAAATCTATGAAGAGCTTCAAAAGGAGTCAAAAATATGAAGAGCATGAAACGGTCTGAAAATTTGGAAGATCATGAGCGGTGTTCAAAAATATGAAGAGCCTGAAAAGGTGTGAAAAATATGAAGAGCTTCAAATGGTGTCAAAATTATGAGAAGCATGAAACGGTCTGAAAGATAGGAGGAGCATGAAACGGTGTTGAAAAACATGAAGAGCCTGAAAAGGTGTGAAAAATATGAAGAGCTTCAAAAGGTATGAAAAATATGAGGAGCATGAAACGGCCTGAAATATAGAAGCAGAATGAAACGGTGTTGAAAAATATGATGAGCTTGAAAAGGTGTGAAAAATATGAAGAGCTTCAAAAGGGGTCAAAAATATGAAGAGCATCAAAAGATGTCAAAATGAGATGAGCATGAAACGATCTGAAAAATACAAGGAGCATGAAGTGGTGTTGAAAAAAATGAAAAGCCTGAAAAGGTGTGAAATATATGAAGAGCTTCAAAAGGTGTCAAAAATATGAGGAGAAAGAAACGGTCTGCAAAATAGGAGGAGCATGAAATGGTGTTCAAAAACACGAAGAGCATGAAAAGCTTTGAGAAATATGAAGAGCTTCAAAAGGTGTGAAAATATGAGGAGCATTAAATGGTCTGAAAAATAGGAGGAGCATGAAGCGGTGTTCAAAAACATGACGAGCCTAAAAAGGTGTGAAATATATGAAGAGCTTCAAAAGGTGTCAAAAATGAGATGAGCTTAAAACGGTCTGAAAAATAGGAGGAGCATGAAGTGGTGTTGAAAAAAAAGAAGAGACTGAAAAGGTGTGAAATATACGAAGAGCTTCAAAAGGTGTCAAAAATATAAGGAGAAGGAAAGGGTCTGAAAAATAGGAGGAGCATGAAGCTGTGTTGAGAAACATGAAGAGCCTGAAAAGGTATGAAAAATATGAACAGCTTCTAAAGGTGTCAAAATTATGAGGAGCATGAAACGGTCTGAAAAATTGATGCGGCATGAAATGGTGTTGAAAAACATGAAGAGAGTGAAAAGGTGTGAAAATATGAAGAGCTTCAAAAGGTGTGAAATACATGAGGAGCATGAAACGAGCTGAAAAATAGAAGCATGAAGTGGTGTGGCAAAATATGAAGAGCCTGAAAAGGTGTGAAAAATATGAAGAGCTTCAAAAGGAGTGAAATACATTAGGAGCATGAAACTCTCTGAAAAATAGGAGGAGCATGAAGCGGTGTTCAAAAACATGAAGAGACTGAAAAGGTGTGAAAAATATGAAGAGCTTCAAAAGGTGTGAAATACATGAGGAGCATGAAACGAGCTGAAAAATAGAAGCATGAAGTGGTGTGGCAAAATATGAAGAGCCTGAAAAGGTGTGAAAAATATGAAGAGCTTCAAAAGGTGTGAAAAATATGAGGAGCATGAAACGGTCTGAAAAATAGAAGCAGCATGAAACGGTGTTGAAAAACATGAAGAGACTGAAAAGGTGTGAAAAATATGAAGAGCTTCAAAAGGTGTGAAAAAAATGAGGAGCATGAAACGGTCTGAAAAATAGGAGGAGCATGAAGCGGTGTTCAAAAACATGATGAGCCTGAAAAGGTGTGAATAATATGAAGAGCTTCAAAAGGTGTGAAATAAATGAGGAGCATGAAACGGTCTGGAATATAGGAGGAGCATGAAGCGGTGTTCAAAAACATGAAGAGCCTGAAAAGGTGTGAAAAATATGAAGAGCTTCTAAAGGTTTCAAAAATATGAGGAGCATGTAATGTCCTTAAAAACAGGAGTAGCATGAAGTGGTGTTGAATAACATCAAGAGCCTGAGAAGGTGTGAAAAATATGAAGAGCTTCAAAAGGGGTGAAATACATGAGGAGCATGAAACGGGCTGAAAAATAGGAGAAGCATGAAGTGCTGTGGAAAAACATGAAGAGCCATGAAAGGTGTGAAAAATATGAAGAGCTGCAAATGGTGTCAAAAATATGAGGAGCATGTAATGTTCTGAAAAATAGGAGGAGCATGAAACGGTGATCAAAAATATGAGGAGCCTGAAAAGGTGTGATAAATATGAAGAGCTTCAAATCGTGTCAAAAATATGAGAAGCATGAAACAGTCTGAAAGATAGGAGGAGCATGAAACGGTGATCAGAAACATGAAGAGCCTGAAGAGTTGTGAAAAATATGAAGAGCTTCAAAAGGTGTGAAATTCATGAGGAGCATGAAAAGGTCTGAAAAATAGGAGAAGCATGAAGTGGTGTGGAAAAACATGAAGAGCCTGAAAAGGTGTGAAAAATATGAAGAGCTTCAAAAGGTGTCAAAAATATGAAGAGCATGAAACGGTCTAAAAATTTGGAAGATCATGAGCAGTGTTCAAAAATATGAAGAGCCTGAAAAGGTGTGAAAAATATGAAGAGCTTCAAATGGTGTCAAAAATATGAGAAGCATGAAACGGTCTGAAAGATAGGAGGAGCATGAAACGGTGATCAGAAACATGAAGAGCCTGAAAAGTTGTGAAAAATATGAAGAGCTTCAAAAGGTGTCAAAAATATGAGGAGCATGAAACGGTCTGAAAAATAGGAGAAGCATGAAGTGGTGTGGAAAAACATGAAGAGCCTGAAAAGGTGTGAAAAATATGAAGAGCTTCAAAAGGTGTGAAATACATGAGGAGCATGAAACTCTCTGAAAAATAGGAGGAGCATGAAGTAGTGTTCAAAAACATGAAGAGCCTGAAAAGTTGTGAAAAATATGAAGAGCTTGAAAAGGTGTTAAAAATATGAAGATCATGAAACGGTCTGAAAAATATATGCGGCATGAAATGGTGTTGAAAAACATGAAGAGCCTGAAAAGGTGTAAAAAATATGAAGAGCTTCAAAAGCTGTGAAATACATGAGGAGTATGAAATGGGCTGAAAAATAGAAGCATGAAGTCGTGTGGAAAAACATGAAGAGCCTGAAAAGGTGTAAAAAATATGAAGAGCTTCAAAAGGAGTGAAATACATTAGGAGCATGAAACTCTCTGAAAAATAGGAGGATCATGAAGCGGTGTTCAAAATCATGAAGAGCCTGAAAAGGTGTGAAAAATATGAAGAGCTTCAAAACTTGACAAAAATATGAGGAGCATGAAACGGTCTGAAAAATAAAAGCATAAAGTGGTGTGGAAAAACATGAAGAGTCTGAAAAGGTGTGAA
This sequence comes from Dama dama, assembly GCF_033118175.1. Lineage (NCBI taxonomy): Eukaryota > Metazoa > Chordata > Mammalia > Artiodactyla > Cervidae > Dama > Dama dama. Next base: position 609,574 of record NW_026870910.1, read on the forward strand.
AAATATGAAGAGCTTCAATAGGTGTGAAAAATATGAGGAGCAGTATACGGTGTGAAAAATAGGAGAAGCATGAAGCGGTGTTCAAAAACATGAAGAGCCTGATAAGGTGTGAAAAATATGAAATGTTTGAAAAGGTGTCAAAAATGAGATGAGCATGAAACGGTCTGAAAAATAGGAGGAGCATGAAGTGGTGTTGAAAACCTGAAGAGCCTGAAAAGATGTGAAAAATATGAAGAGCTTCAAAATGTGTCAAAAATATGAGGAGCATGAAACGGTCTGGAAAATAGGAGGAGCATGAAGCGGTGTTCAAAAACATGAAGAGTCTGAAAACGTGTGAAAAATATGAAGAGCTTCAAAAGGTGTCAAAACTATTAGGGGCATGAAACGGTCTGAAAAATACGAGGAGCATGAAGTGGTGTTGAGAAACATGAAGAGCCTGAAAAGGTGTGAAAAATATGAAGAGCTTCAAAAGGTGTGAAAAATATGAGGAGCATGAAATGGTCTGAAAAATAGGAGGAGCATGAAGTGGTGTTCAAAAACATGACGAGCCTGAAAAGGTGTGAAAAATATGAAGAGCTTCAAAAGGTGTTAAAAATATGAAGAGCATGAAACGGTCTGAAAATTTGGAGGACCATGAGTGGTGTTCAAAAACATGAAGAGCCTGAAAAGGTGTGAAAAATATGAAGAGCTTCAAATGGTGTCAAAATATGAGAAGAATGAAACGGTCTGAAAGACAGATGCGGCATGAAATGGTGTTGAAAAACATGAAGACCCTGAAAAGGTGTGAAAAATATGAAGAGCTTCAAAAGGTGTGAAATACATGAGGACCATGACGGGCTGAAAAATAGAAGCATGAAGTGGTGTGGAAAAACATGAAGAGCCTGAAAAGGTGTGAAAAATATGAGGAGCTTCAAAAGGAGTGAAATATATTAGGAGCATGAAACTCTCTGAAAAATAGGAGGAGCATGAAGCGGTGTTCAAAAACATGAAGAGCCTAAAAAGTTGTGAAAAATATGAAAAGCTTCAAAAGGTGTCAAAAATGAGATGAGTATGAAACGGTCTAAAAAATAGGAGGATCATGAAACGGTGTTGAAAAACATGAAGAGTCTGAAAAGGTATGAAAAATATGAAGAGTTTCAAAAGGTGTTAAAAATATGAGGAGCATGAAACGGTCTGAAAAATAGGAGGAGCATGAAGCTGTGTTCAAAAATATGAAGAGCCTGAAAAGGGGTGAAAAATATGAAGAGCTTCAAAGGTGTGAAAAATATGAGGAGCATGAAACGGTCTGAAAAATAGAAGCAGCATGAAACGGTGTTGAAAAACATGAAGAGCCTGAAAAGGTGTGAAAAATATGAAGAGCTTCAAAAGGTGTCAAAAAAATGAGGAGCATGAAACGTTCTGAAAAATAGGAGGAGCATGAAACGGTGATCAAAAACATGAGGAGCCTGAAAAGGTGTGAGAAATAGGAAGAGCTTCAAAAGGGGTGAAATTCATGAGGAGCATGAAACGGTCTGAAAAATATGAGAAGCATGAAGTCGTGTGGAAAAACATGAAGAGCCTGAAAAGGTGTGAAAAATATGAATAGCTTCAAAAGGTGTCAAAAATATGAAGAGCATGAAACGCTCTGAAATTTTCGAGGATCATGATCGGTGTTCAAAAACATGAAGAGCCTGAAAAGGTGTGAAAATTATGAAGAGCTTCAAATGGTGTCAAAAATATGAGAAGCATGAAACGGTGTGAAAGATAGGAGGAGCATGAAACGGTGATCAGAAACATGAAGAGCCTGAAAAGTTGTGAAAAATATGAAGAGCTTCAAAAGGTGTGAAATTCATGAGAAGCATGAAAAGGTTTGAAAAATACGAGAAGCATGAAGTGGTGTGGAAAAACATGAAGAACCTGAAGAGGTGCGAAAAATATGAATAGCTTCAAAAGGTGTCAAAAATATGAAGAGCATGAAACGCTCTGAAATTTTCGAGGATCATGATCGGTGTTCAAAAACATGAAGAGCCTGAAAAGGAGTGAAAAATATGAAAAGTTTGAAAAGGTGTCAAAAATGAGATGAGGATGAAACGGTCTGAAAAATAGGAGGAGCATGAAGTGGTGTTGAAAAACCTGAAGAGCCTGAAAAGGCGTGAAAAATATGAAGAGCTTCAAAATGTGTCAAAAATATGAGGAGCATGAAACGGTCTGGAAAATAGGAGGAGCATGAAGCGGTGTTCAAAAACATGAAGAGTCTGAAAACGTGTGAAAAATATGAAGAGCTTCAAAAGGTGTCAAAACTATTAGGGGCATGAAACGGTCTGAAAAATACGAGGAGCATGAAGTGGTGTTGAAAAACATGAAGAGCCTGAAAAGGTGTGAAAATTATGAAGAGCTTCAAAAGTTGTCAAAAATATGAGGAGCATGAAACGGTCTGAAAAATAGGAGAAGCGTGAAGCTGTGTTCAAAAACATGAAGAGCCTGAAAAGGTGTGAAAAATATGAAGAGCTTCAAAAAATGTGAAAAATATGAGGAGCATGGAAAGGTCTGAAAAATAGAAGCAGAATGAAATGGTGTTGAAAAACATTAAGAGCCTGAAAAGGTGTGAAAAATATGAAGAGCTTCAAAAGGAGTGAAATATATTAGGAGCATGAAACTCTCTGAAAAATAGGAGGAGCTTGAAGCGGTGTTCAAAAACATGAAGAGCCTAAAAAGTTTGAAAAATATGAAAAACTTCAAAAGGTGTCAAAAATGAGATGAGCATGAAACGGTCTGAAAAATAGGAGGATCATGAAACGGTGTTGAAAAACATGAAGAGCCTGAAAAGGTGTGAAAAATATGAAGAGTTTCAAAAGGTGTGAAAAATATGAGGAGCATGAAACGGCCTGAAAAATAGAAGCAGCATGAAACGGTGTTGAAAAACATGAAGAGCCTGAAAAGGTGTGAAAAATATGAAGAGCTTCAAAAGGTGTGAAAAATACGAGGAGCATGAAACGGCCTGAAAAATAGAAGCAGCATGAAACGGTGTTGAAAAATATGAAGAGCCAGAAAAGGTGTGAAAAATATGAAGAGCTTCAAAAGGGGTCAAAAATATAAAGAGCATGAAACGGTCTGTAAAATGGGAGGTTCATGAAGCGGTGTTCAAAATCATGAAGAGCCTGAAAACGTGTGAAAAATATGAAGTGCTTCAAAAGGTGTGAAATATATGAAGAGTTTCAAAAGGTGTTAAAAATTAGATGAGCATGAAACGGTCTGAAAAATATTAGGAGCATGAAGTGGTGTTGAAAAACATGAAGAGCCTGAAAAGGTGTGAAATATATAAAGAGCTTCAAAAGGTGTGAATTACATGAGGAGCATGAAAAAGTCTGAAAAAAAGGAGGAGCATAAGGCGGTGTTGAAAAACATGAAGAGCCTGAAAAGGTGTGAAAAATATGAAGAGATTCAAAAGGTGTCAATAATATGAGGAGCATGAAACGGTCTGAAAAATGGGAGGAGCATGAAGCTGTGTTCAAAAACATGAAGAGCCTGAAAAGGTGTGAAAAATACGAGGAGCATGAAATTGTCTGAAAAATAGGAGGAGCATGAAGCGTTGTTTAAAAACGTGAAGAGCCTGAAAATGTATGAAAAATATGAAGAGCTTCAAAAGGTGTCAAAAATATGAGGAGCATGAAACGGTCTGAAAAATAGAAGCAGCATGAAGCAGTGTTCAAAAACATGAAGAGCCTGAAAACGTGTGAAAAATATCAAGAGCTTCAAAAGGTGTGAAAAATATGAAGAGCTTCAAAAAGTGTCTAAAATTAGATGAGCATGAAAAGGTCTGAAAAATAGGAGGAGCATGAAGCGTTGTTCAAAAACGTGAAGAGCCTGAAAAGTTGTGAAAAATATGAAGAGCTTCAAAAGGTGTCAAAAATATGAGGAGCAGGAAATGGTCTGAAAAATAGAAGGAGCATGAAACGGTCTTCAAAAACATGAAGAGCCTGAAAAGGTGTGAAAAATATGAAGAGCTTCAAAAGGTGTCAAAAATGTGAGGAGCATGAAACGGTCTGAAAAATAGGAGGAGCATGAAGCGGTGTTCAAAAACATGAAGAGCCTGAAATGGTGTGAAAAATATGAAGAGATTCAAAACGTGTCAAAAATATGAGGAGCATGAAACGGTCTGAAAAAATGAAGAGCAAGAAAGGGTGTTGAAAAACATGAAGAGACTGAAAACGTGTGAAAAATATGAAGAGCTTCCAAAGATGTGAAAAATATGAAGAGCTTCAAAAGGTGTCAAAAATGAGATGAGCATGAAATGGTCTGAAAAATACGAGGAGCATGAAGGTGTGTTGAAAATCATGAAAAGCCTGAAAAGGCGTGAAAAATATGAAGAGCTTCAAAAGATGTGAAAATTTAGAAGAGCATCAAAAGATGTCAAAATGAGATGAGCATGAAATGGTCTGAAAAAAAGGAGGAGCATGAAGTGGTGTTGAAAAAAATGAGAAGCCTGAAAAGATGTGAAATATATGAAGAGCTTCAAAAGGTGTTAAAAATATGAGGAGAAAGAACCGGTCTGCAAAATAGGAGGAGCATGAAATGGTGTTCAAAAACACGAAGAGCATGAAAACCTGTGAGAAATATGAAGAGCTTCAAAAGGTGTGAAAAATATGAGGAGCATGAAATGGTCTGAAAAATAGGAGGAGCATGAAGCGGTGTTCAAAAACATGACGAGCCTGAAAAGGTTTGAAAAATATGAAGAGCTTCAAAAGGTGTGAAATAAATGAGGAGCATGAAACGGTCTGAAAAACAGGAGTAGCATGAAGTGGTGTTGAATAACATCAAGAGCCTGAAAAGGTGTGAAAAATATGAAGAGCTTCAAAAGGTGTTAAAAATATGAAGAGCATGAAACGGTCTGAAAATTTGGAGGACTATGAGCGGTGTTCAAAAACATGAAGAGCCTGAAAAGGTGTGAAAAATATGAAGAGCTTCAAATGGTGTCAAAATATGAGAAGAATGAAACGGTCTGAAAGATAGATGCGGCATGAAATGGTGTTGAAAAACTTGAAGACCCTGAAAAGGTGTGAAAAATATGAAGGGCTTCAAAAGGTGTGAAATACATGAGGACCATGACGGGCTGAAAAATAGAAGCATGAAGCGGTGTTGAAAAACATGAAGAGCCTGAAAAGGTGTGAAAAATATGAAGAGCTTCAAAAGGTGTGAAAAATATGAGGAGCATGAAGCGGTCTGTAAAATAGGAGGAGCATGAAGCGGTGTTGAGAAACATGGAGAGCCTGAAAAGGTGTGAAAAATATGAAGAGCTTCAAAAGGTGTGAAATACATGAGGAACGTGAAACGGTCTGAAAAATAGGAGGAGCATGAAGCGGTGTTGAGAAACATGGGCAGCCTGAAAAGGTGTGAAAAATATGAAGAGCTTCAAAAGGTGTGAAATACATGAGGAGCATGAAACGGTCTGAAAAATAGGAGGAGCATGAAACGGTGTTCAAAAACCTGAAGAGAATGAAAAGGTGTGAAAAATATGAAGAGCTCAAAAGGTGTGAAATACATGAGGAGCATGAAACGGTCTGAAAAATAGGAGGACCATGAAGCGGTGTTGAAAAACATGAAGAGCCTGAAAAGTTGTGAAAAATATGAAGAGCTTCAATAGGTGTGATAAACATGAGGAGCAACAAGCGGTCTGAAAAATAGGAGGAGCATGAAGCGGTGTTCAAAAACATGAAGAGCCTGAAAAGGTGTGAAAAATGTGAAGAGCTTCTAAAGGTGTGAAACAAGAGAGGAGGATGAAACGGTCTGAAAAAAAGGAGGAGCATAAAGCGATGTTGAAAAAAATGAAGAACCTGAAAAGTTGTGAAAAATATGAAGAACTTCAAAAGGTGCCAAAAATATGAGGAGCATGAAACGGTCTGAAATAAAGGAGGAGCATGAAACGGTCTGAAAAATAGAAGGAGCATGAAACGGTGTTCAAAAACATGAAGAGCCTGAAAAGCTGTGAAATATATGAAGAGTTTCAAAAGGTGTGAAATATATGAAGAGCTTCAAAAGGTGTGAAATACATGAGGAGCAGGAAACAGTCTGAAAAATAGGAGGAGCATGAAACGGTGTTCAAAAACATGAAGAGCCTGAAAAGGTGTGAAATATATGAAGAGATTCAAAAGGTGTCAAAAATATGAGGAGCATGAAACGCTCTGAAAAATAGGAGCTAAATGAAGCGGTGTTGAAAAACATGAAGAGCCTGAAAAGGCGTGAAAAATATGAAGAGCTTCAAAAGGTGTCATATATATGAGGAGCATGAAACGGTCTGAAAAATAGGAAGAGCCTGAAGTGGTATTCAAAAACATGAAGAGCCTGAAATGATGTGAAAAACATGAAGAGCTTCAAATGGTGTGAAAAATACGAGGAGCATTAAACGGTTTGAAAAATAGGAGGAGCATGAAACGGTGTTCAAAAACATGAAGAGCCTGAAAAGCTGTGAAATATATGAAGAGTTTCAAAAGGTGTGAAATATATGAAGAGCTTCAAAAGGTGTGAAATACATGAGGAGCAGGAAACAGTCTGAAAAATAGGAGGAGCATGAAGCAGTGTTGAAAAACATGAAGAGCCTGAAAAGCTGTGAAAAATATTAAGAGCTTCAAAAGGTGTCAAAAATATGAGGAGCATGAAACGGTCTGGAAAATAGGAGGAGCATGAAACCGTGTTCAAAAACATGAAGAGCCTGAAAATGTGTGAAAAATATGAAGAGCTTCAAAAGATGTGAAATACATGAGGAGCATGAAACGGTCTGAAAAATAGGAGGAGCATGAAGCGGTGTTGAAAAACATGAAGAGCCTGAAAAGGTGTGAAAAATATGAAGAGCTTCAAAAAGTGTCAAATATATCAAGAGAATGTTAAGATCTGAAAAATAGGAGGAGCATGATGCGGTGTTGAAAAACATGAAGAGCCTGAAAACGTGTGAAAAATATGAAGGACCTCAAAGGTGTGAAAAATATGAGGAGCATGAAACGGTCTGAAAAACAGGAGAAGCATGAAGCGGTGTTGAAAAACATGAAGAACATGAAAAGGTGTGAAAAATATGAAGAGCTTCAAAAGGTGTGAAAAATATGAGGAGCATGAAACGGTCTGAAAAATAGGAGGAGTATGAAGCTTTGTTGAAAAACAGGAAGAGCCTGAAAAGGTGTGAAATATATGAAGAGCTTCAAAAGGTGTCAACAATATGAGGAGCATGAAACGGTCTGAAAAATAGGAGGAGCATGAAACGGGGTTCAAAAAAAAGAAGAGCCTGAAAAGGTGTGAAATATATGAAGAGAGTCAAAAGGTGTCAAAAATATGAGGAGCATGAAACGCTCTGAAAAATAGGAGGATCATGAAGCAGTGTTGAAAAACATGAAGAACCTGAAAAGGTGTGAAAAATATGAAGAGCTTCAAAAGGTGTCAAAATTATGAAGAGCTTCAAAGGTGTCAAAAATATGAGGAGCATGAAACGGTCTGAAAAATAGAAGGAGCATGAAGTGGCATTGAAAAACATGAAGAGACTGAAAAGGTGTGAAATATATGAAGAGCTTCAAAAGGTGTCAAAATTTTGAAGAGCTTCAAAGGTGTCAAAATTATGAGGAGCATGAAACGGTGTTCAAAAACATGGAAAGCAAGAAAAGGTGTGAAAAATATGAAGAGCTTCAAAAGGTGTCAAAAATATGAGGAGCATGGAACGGTCTGAAAAATAGGAGGAAAATGAAGCGGTGTTTAAAAACATGAAGAGTTTGAAAAGGTTTGAAAAATATGAAGAGCTTCAAAAGGTGTCAAAAATAAGAGGAGCATGAAGCGGTATGAAAAATAGGAGGAGCATGAACCGGTGTTGAAAAACATGAAGAGCCTGAAAAGGTGTGAAAAATATGAAGAGTTTGAAAATGTGACAAAAATATGAGGAGCAGGAAACGGTCTGAAAAATAGGAGCATGAAGTGGTGTTGAAAAACATGAAGAGCCTGAAAAGCTGTGAAAAATATCAAGAGCATCAAAAACTGTCAAAATATGAGGAGCATGAAACGGTGTTCAAAAACATGAAACGCCTGCAAAGGTGTGAAATATATGAACAGCTTCAAAAGGTATCAAAAATAGGAGGAGCATGAAGCGGTGTTGAAAAACATGAAGACCCTGAAAAGGTGTGAAAAATATGAAGAGCTTCAAAAGGTGTCAAATATATGAGGAGCATGAAACGGTCTGAAAAGTAGGAAGAGCATGAAGTGGTATTCAAAAACATGAAGAGCCTGAAAAGTTGTGAAAAAAATGAAGAGCTTCAAATGGTGTGAAAAATATGAGGAGCATTAAACGGTTTGAAAAATAGGAGGAGCATAAAACGGTGTTCAAAAACATGAAGAGCCTGAAAAGGTGTGAAATATATGAAGAGCTTCAAAAGGTGTCAAAATTAGAGGGGGGATGAAACTATCTGAAAAATAGGAGGAGCATGAAGCGGTATTGAAAAACATGAAGAACCTGAAAAGGTTTGAAAAATATGAAGAGCTTCAAAAGGTGTCAAAAATTTGAGGAGTATGAACCGGTTTGAAAAATAGGAGGAGCATGAAGCGGTGTTCAAAAACATGAAGAGCATGAAAAGGTGTGAAAAATATGAAGAGCTTCAAAAGGTGTCAAAAATATGAGGAGCATGAAACGATCTGAAAAATAGGAGCAGCATGAAACGGTGTGCAAAAACATTAAGAGCCTGAAAAGGTGTGAAAAATATGAAGAGCTTTAAAAGGTGTGAAATACATGAGGAGCATGAAACGGTCTGAAAAATAGGAGGAGCATGAAACCGTGTTCAAAAACATGAAGAGCCTGAAAAGTTGTGAAAAATATGAAGAGCTTCACATGGTTGGAAATACATGAGGTGCATGAAACGGTGTTGAAAAACATGAAGAGCCTGAAAAGGTGGGTAAAATATGAAGAACTTCAAAAGGTGTCAAAAATATGAGGAGCATGAAACGGTCTGAAAAATAGGAGGAGCATTAAACGGTGTTCACAAACATAAAGAGCCTGAAATGGTGTGAAATATGAAGAGCTTCAAAAGGTGTCAAAAATAGGAGGAGCATGAAACAGTCAGAAAAATAGGAGGAGCATGAAGCGGTGTAAAAAACATGAAGACCCTGAAAAGGTGTGAAAAATATGAAGAGCTTCAAAAGGTGTCAAAAATATGAGGAGCATGAAACGGTTCGAAAAATAGGAGGAACATGAAGCGGTGTTCAAAAATATGAAGAGGCTCAAAAGGTGTGAAAAATATGAAGAGCTTCAAAAGGAGTCAAAAATATGAGGAGCAGGAAACGGTCTGAAAAATAGGAGGAGCATGAAACGGTGTTCAAAAACATGTAGAGCATGAAAAGGTGTGAAAAATATGAAGAGCTTCAAAAGGTGTAAAAAATAGGAGGAGCATGAAACGGGCTGAGAAATAGGAGCAGCATTAAGCGGTGTAAAAAACATGAAGAGCCTGAAAAGGTGTGAAAGATATGAAGATCTTCAAAAGGTGTCAAAAATTTGAGGAGCATGAAACGGTCTGAAAAATAGGAGCAGCATGCAGCGTTGTAATAAACATGAAGAGCCTGAAAAGGTGTGAAAAATATGAAGAGCTTCAAAAGGTGTGAAAAATATGAGGAGCATGAAACGATCTGAAAAATAGGAGGAGCAAGAAGCAGTGTTGAAAAAAATGAAGAGCCTGAAAACGTTTGAAAAATATGAAGAGCTTCAAAAGGTGTGGAAAATATGAAGAGCTTCAAAATGTGTCAAAGTGAGATGAGCATGAAACGGTCTGAAAAATAGGAGGAGCATGAAGTGGTGTTGAAAAACATGAAGAGCCAGAAAATGTGTGAAATATATGAAGAGCTTCAAAAGTTGTCAGAAATGATAGAAACATGAAACGGTCTGAAAAATAGGATGAGCAAGAAGGGGTGTTGAAAAACATGAAGAGCCTGAAAACGTTTGAGAAATATGAAGAGATTCAAAAAGTGTGAAAAATATGAAGAGCTTCAAAAGGTGTCAAAAATGAGATGAGCCTGAAACAGTCCGAAAAATAGGAGGAGCCTGAAATCATGTTCAAAAACATGAAGAGCCTAAAAAGGTGTGAAAAATATAAAGAGCTTCAAAAGGTGTGAAATACATGAGGAGCATGAAACGGTCTGAAAAATAGGAGGAGCATGAAGTGGTGTTGAAAAACATGAAGAGCCTGAAAATGTGTGAAATATATGAAGAGCTTCAAAAGGTGTCAGAAATGAGAGGAGCATGAAACGGTCTGAAAAATAGGAGAAGCATGAAGTGGCTTTGAAAAACATGAAGAGCCTGAAAAGGTGTGAAAAATATGAAGAGCTTCAAAACGTTTCAAAAATATGAGGAGCATGAAACGGTCTGAAAAATAGGAGGAGCAAGAAGCGGTGTTGAAAAGGATTAACAACCTGAAAACGTTTGATAATATGAAGAGCTTCAAAAGGTGTGGAAAATATGAAGAGCTTCAAAATGTGTCAAAAGCGAGATGAGTATGAAACGGTCTGAAAAATAGGAGGAGCATGAAGTGGTGTTGAAAAACATGAAGAGCCTGAAAATGTGTGAAATATATGAAGAGCTTCAAAATGTGTCAGAAATGAGAGAAGCATGAAACGGTCTGAAAAATAGGATGAGCAAGAAGGGGTGTTGAAAAACATGAAGAGCCTGAAAACGTTTGAGAAATATGAAGAGCTTCAAAAGGTGTGAAAAATCTGAAGAGCTTCAAAAGTTGTTAAAAATGAGATGAGCATGACACAGTTTGAAAAATAGGAGGAGCATGAAACCGTGTTCAAAAACATAAAGAGCCTAAAAAGGTTGAAAAATATGAAGAGCTTCAAAAGGTGTGAAAAATACGAGGAGCATAAAACGGTCGGAAAAATAGGAGAAGCATGAAGTGGTGTTGAAAAACATGAAGAGCCTGAAAACGTGTGAAATATATGAAGAGCTTCAAAAGGTGACAAAAATATGAGGAGCATGAATCGGTTTTGAAAAACATGAAGAGCCTGAAAATGTGTGAAATATATGAAGAGCTTCAAAAGGTGACAAAAATATGAGGAGCATGAATCGGTGTTGAAAAACATGAAGAGCCTGAAAATGTGTGAAAAATATGAAGAGCTTCAAAAGGTGTGAAAAATACGAGGAGCATAAAACGGTCGGAAAAATAGGAGAAGCATGAAGTGGTGTTGAAAAACATGAAGAGCCTGAAAATGTGTGAAATATATGAAGAGCTTCAAAAGGTGACAAAAATATGAGGAGCATGAATCGGTGTTGAAAAACATGAAGAGCCTGCAAAGGTGTGAAATATATGAACAGCTTCAAAAGGTATCAAAAATAGGAGGAGCATGAAGCGGTGTTGAAAAACATGAAGACCCTGAAAAGGTGTGAAAAATATGAAGAGCTTCAAAAGGTGTCAAATATATGAGGAGCATGAAACGGTCTGAAAAGTAGGAAGAGCATGAAGTGGTATTCAAAAACATGAAGAGCCTGAAAAGTTGTGAAAAAAATGAAGAGCTTCAAATGGTGTGAAAAATATGAGGAGCATTAAACGGTTTGAAAAATAGGAGGAGCATAAAACGGTGTTCAAAAACATGAAGAGCCTGAAAAGGTGTGAAATATATGAAGAGCTTCAAAAGGTGTCAAAATTAGAGGGGGGATGAAACTATCTGAAAAATAGGAGGAGCATGAAGCGGTATTGAAAAACATGAAGAACCTGAAAAGGTTTGAAAAATATGAAGAGCTTCAAAAGGTGTCAAAAATTTGAGGAGTATGAACCGGTTTGAAAAATAGGAGGAGCATGAAGCGGTGTTCAAAAACATGAAGAGCATGAAAAGGTGTGAAAAATATGAAGAGCTTCAAAAGGTGTCAAAAATATGAGGAGCATGAAACGATCTGAAAAATAGGAGCAGCATGAAATGGTGTGCAAAAACATTAAGAGCCTGAAAAGGTGTGAAAAATATGAAGAGCTTTAAAAGGTGTGAAATACATGAGGAGCATGAAACGGTCTGAAAAATAGGAGGAGCATGAAACCGTGTTCAAAAACATGAAGAGCCTGAAAAGTTGTGAAAAATATGAAGAGCTTCACATGGTTGGAAATACATGAGGTGCATGAAACGGTGTTGAAAAACATGAAGAGCCTGAAAAGGTGGGTAAAATATGAAGAACTTCAAAAGGTGTCAAAAATATGAGGAGCATGAAACGGTCTGAAAAATAGGAGGAGCATTAAACGGTGTTCACAAACATAAAGAGCCTGAAATGGTGTGAAATATGAAGAGCTTCAAAAGGTGTCAAAAATAGGAGGAGCATGAAACAGTCAGAAAAATAGGAGGAGCATGAAGCGGTGTAAAAAACATGAAGACCCTGAAAAGGTGTGAAAAATATGAAGAGCTTCAAAAGGTGTCAAAAATATGAGGAGCATGAAACGGTTCGAAAAATAGGAGGAACATGAAGCGGTGTTCAAAAATATGAAGAGGCTCAAAAGGTGTGAAAAATATGAAGATCTTCAAAAGGAGTCAAAAATATGAGGAGCAGGAAACGGTCTGAAAAATAGGAGGAGCATGAAACGGTGTTCAAAAACATGTAGAGCATGAAAAGGTGTGAAAAATATGAAGAGCTTCAAAAGGTGTAAAAAATAGGAGGAGCATGAAACGGGCTGAGAAATAGGAGCAGCATTAAGCGGTGTAAAAAACATGAAGAGCCTGAAAAGGTGTGAAAGATATGAAGATCTTCAAAAGGTGTCAAAAATTTGAGGAGCATGAAACGGTCTGAAAAATAGGAGCAGCATGCAGCGTTGTAATAAACATGAAGAGCCTGAAAAGGTGTGAAAAATATGAAGAGCTTCAAAAGGTGTGAAAAATATGAGGAGCATGAAACGATCTGAAAAATAGGAGGAGCAAGAAGCAGTGTTGAAAAAAATGAAGAGCCTGAAAACGTTTGAAAAATATGAAGAGCTTCAAAAGGTGTGGAAAATATGAAGAGCTTCAAAATGTGTCAAAGTGAGATGAGCATGAAACGGTCTGAAAAATAGGAGGAGCATGAAGTGGTGTTGAAAAACATGAAGAGCCAGAAAATGTGTGAAATATATGAAGAGCTTCAAAAGTTGTCAGAAATGATAGAAACATGAAACGGTCTGAAAAATAGGATGAGCAAGAAGGGGTGTTGAAAAACATGAAGAGCCTGAAAACGTTTGAGAAATATGAAGAGATTCAAAAAGTGTGAAAAATATGAAGAGCTTCAAAAGGTGTCAAAAATGAGATGAGCCTGAAACAGTCCGAAAAATAGGAGGAGCCTGAAATCATGTTCAAAAACATGAAGAGCCTAAAAAGGTGTGAAAAATATAAAGAGCTTCAAAAGGTGTGAAATACATGAGGAGCATGAAACGGTCTGAAAAATAGGAGGAGCATGAAGTGGTGTTGAAAAACATGAAGAGCCTGAAAATGTGTGAAATATATGAAGAGCTTCAAAAGGTGTCAGAAATGAGAGGAGCATGAAACGGTCTGAAAAATAGGAGAAGCATGAAGTGGCTTTGAAAAACATGAAGAGCCTGAAAAGGTGTGAAAAATATGAAGAGCTTCAAAACGTTTCAAAAATATGAGGAGCATGAAACGGTCTGAAAAATAGGAGGAGCAAGAAGCGGTGTTGAAAAGGATTAACAACCTGAAAACGTTTGATAATATGAAGAGCTTCAAAAGGTGTGGAAAATATGAAGAGCTTCAAAATGTGTCAAAAGCGAGATGAGTATGAAACGGTCTGAAAAATAGGAGGAGCATGAAGTGGTGTTGAAAAACATGAAGAGCCTGAAAATGTGTGAAATATATGAAGAGCTTCAAAATGTGTCAGAAATGAGAGAAGCATGAAACGGTCTGAAAAATAGGATGAGCAAGAAGGGGTGTTGAAAAACATGAAGAGCCTGAAAACGTTTGAGAAATATGAAGAGCTTCAAAAGGTGTGAAAAATCTGAAGAGCTTCAAAAGTTGTTAAAAATGAGATGAGCATGACACAGTTTGAAAAATAGGAGGAGCATGAAACCGTGTTCAAAAACATAAAGAGCCTAAAAAGGTTGAAAAATATGAAGAGCTTCAAAAGGTGTGAAAAATACGAGGAGCATAAAACGGTCGGAAAAATAGGAGAAGCATGAAGTGGTGTTGAAAAACATGAAGAGCCTGAAAACGTGTGAAATATATGAAGAGCTTCAAAAGGTGACAAAAATATGAGGAGCATGAATCGGTTTTGAAAAACATGAAGAGCCTGAAAATGTGTGAAATATATGAAGAGCTTCAAAAGGTGACAAAAATATGAGGAGCATGAATCGGTGTTGAAAAACATGAAGAGCCTGAAAATGTGTGAAAAATATGAAGAGCTTCAAAAGGTTTTAAAAATATGAGGAGCATGAAACGGTCTGAAATATAGGAAAAGCATGAAGCGGTGTTGAAAAACATGAAGAACATGAAAAGTTGTGAAAAATATGAAGAGCTTCAAAAGGTGTCAAAAATGAGATGAGCATGAAACGGTCTAAAAAATAGGAGGAGGATTAAGCGGTGTTCACAAACATGAAGAGCATGAAAAGGTGTGAAAAATATGAAGAGCTTCAAAAGGTGTCAAAAATATGAGGAGCATGAAACGGTCTGAAAAACAGGAGGAGAATGAAACGGTGTTCAAAAACATGAAGAGCCTGAAAAGGTGTGAAAAACATGAAGAGCTTTAAAAGGTGTGAAATACATGAGGAGCATGAAACGCTCTGAAAAATAGGAGGATCATGAAGCAGTGTTGAAAAACATGAAGAACCTGAAAAGGTGTGAAAAATATGAAGAGCTTCAAAAGGTGTCAAAATTATGAAGAGCTTCAAAGGTGTCAAAAATATGAGAAGCATGAAACGGTCTGAAAAATAGGAGGAGCATGAAGTGGCATTGAAAAACATGAAGAGACTGAAAGGGTGTGAAATATATGAAGAGCTTCAAAAGGTGTCAAAATTTTGAAGAGCTTCAAAGGTGTCAAAATTATGAGGAGCATGAAACGGTGTTCAAAAACATGGAAAGCAAGAAAAGGTGTGAAAAATATGAAGAGCTTCAAAAGGTGTCAAAAATATAAGGAGCATGAAACGGTCTGAAAAATAGGAGGAAAATGAAGCGGTGTTGAAAAACATGAAGAGCTTGAAAAGGTTTGAAAAATATGAAGAGCTTCAAAAGGTGTCAAAAATAGGAGGAGCATGAAGCGGTATGAAAAATAGGAGGAGCATAAACCGGTGTTGAAAAACATGAAGAGCCTGAAAAGGTGTGAAAAATATGAAGAGCTTCAAAAGGTGTCAAAAAGGAGATCTGCATGAAACGGTCTGAAAAATAGGAGGAGCATGAAGTGGTGTTGAAAAAAATGAAGAGCCTGAAAAGGCGTGAAAAATATGAAGAGCTTCAAATGATGTCAAAAATATGAGGAGCATGAAACGGTTTGAAAAATAGGACGAGCATGAAGCGGTGTTCAAAAACATGAAGAGCCTGAAAAGGTGTGCAAAATATGAAGAGCTTCAAAAGGTGTGAAATATATGAGGAGCATGAAGCGGTGTTCAAAAACATGCAGAGACTGAAAAGGTGTGAAAAATATGAAGAGCTTAAAAAGATGTCAAAAATGAGATGAGCATGAAACGGTCTGAAAAATAGGAGGAGCATGAAGTGGTGTTGAAAATCATGAAGAGCCTGAAAAGGTGTGAAATATATGCAGAGCTTCAAAAGGTGTCAAAAATATTAGGAGAATGTAACCGTCTGAAAAATACGAGGAGCATGAAGTGTTGTTGAAAAACATAAAGAGCCTGAAAAGGTGTGAAAAATATGAAGAGCTTCAAAAGGTGTCAAAAATATGAGGAGCACGATATGGTTTGAAAAATAGGATTAGCATGAAGCGGTGTTCAAAAACATGAAGAGCCTGAAAATATGTGAAAAATATGAAAAGCTTCAAAAGGTGTCAAAAATGAGATGAGCATGAAACGGTCTGAAAAATAGGAGGTGCATTAAGCGGTGTTGAAAAACATGAAGAGCCTGAAAAGGTTTGAGAAATATGAAGAGCTTCAAAAGGTGTCAAAAATATGAGGAGCATTAAACTCTCTGAAAAATAGGAGGAGCATGAAGTGGTGTTGAAAAACATGAAGAGCTTGAAAAGGTGTGAAAAATATGAAAGCTTCAAAAGGTGACAAAAATATGAGGAGCATGAAACGGTCTGAAAAAAAGGAGGAGCATGAAGTGGTGTTCAAAAACATGAAGAGCCTGAAAAGGTGTGAAAAATATGAAGAGCTTCAAAATGTGTCAAAAATATGAAGAGCATGAAACCCTCTTAAAAATAGGAGGAGGAAGAAGCGGTGTTCAAAAACATGAAGAGCCTGAAAAGGTGTGAAAAATATGAAGAGCTTCAAAATGTGTCAAAAACATGACGAGCATAAAACCCTCTTAAAAATAGGCGGAGGATGAAGCGGTGTTCAAAAACAAGAAGAGCCTGAAAATGTGTGCAAAATATGAAGAGCTTCAAAAGGAGTGAAATACATGAGGAGCATGAAAAGGTGTTCAAAAACATGCAGAGACTTAAAAGGTGCGAAAAGTATGAAGAGCTTCAAAAATGTCAAAAATTAGATTAGCATGAAAGGGTCTGAAAAATAGGAGGAGCCTGAAGAGGTGTTGAAAAACATGAAGAGCCTGAAAAGGTGTGAAAAATATGAAGAGCTTCATAAATATGAAAATTATGAAGAGCTTCAAAAGGTGTGAAAAATATTTAGAGGTTTAAAAGATATCAAAAATGAGATGAGCATGAAACGGTCTGAAAAACAGGAGGAGCATGAAGTGGTGTTGAAAATCATGAAGAGCCTGAAAAGGAGTGAAATATATGCAGAGCTTCAAAAGGTGTCAAAAATATGAGGAGAATGAAACCGTCTGAAAAATAGGAGTAGCATGAAGTGTTGTTGAAAAACATGAAGAGCCTGAAAAGGTGTGAAAAATATGAAGAGCTTCAAAAGGTGTCAAAAATATGAGGAGCATGAAACGGTCCGAAAAATAGGAGGATCATGAAGCGGTGTTGAAAAACATGAAGAGCCTGAAAAGGTGTGAAAAATATGAAGAGCTTCAAAAGGTGTCAAAAATATGAGGAGCATGAAACGGTCTGAAAAATAGGACGAGCATAAGCGGTGTTCAAAAACATGAACAGCCTGAAAAGGTGTGAAAAATATGAAGACCTTCAAAAGGTGTGAAAAATATGAAGAGCTTCAAAAGGTGTCAAAAATTAGATTAGCATGAAAGGGTGTGAAAAATAGGAGGAGCATGAAGTGGTGTTGGAAAACATCAAGAGCCTGAAAAGGTGTGAAATATATGAACAGCTTCAAAAGGTGTGAAAAATATGAAGAACTTCAAAAGGTGTCAAAATTATGAGGAGCATGAAACGGTCTGAAAAATAGGAGGAGCATGAAACGGTGTTGAAAAATATGAAGAGCCTGAAAAGGTGTGAAAAATATGAAGAGCTTCAAAAGGTGTGAATTATATGAGGAGCATGAAAAGTTCTGAAAATTAGGAGGACCATGAAGCGGCGTTCAAAAACATAAAGAGCCTGAAAATGTGTGAAAAATATGAAGAGCTACAAAAGTTTTGAAAAATAAGAAGAGCTTCAAAAGGTGTCAAAAATGAGATCTGCATGAAACGGTCCGAAAAATAGGAGGATCATGAAGCGGTGTTGAAAAACATGAAGAGCCTGAAAAGGTGTGAAAAATATGAAGAGCTTCAAAAGGTGTCAAAAATATGAGGAGCATGAAACGGCCTGAAAAATAGGAGGATCGTGAAACGGTGATCAAAAACATGAAGAGCCTCAAAAGGTGTGAAAAATATGAGGAGCATGAAACGGTCTTAAAAAGATGAGGAACATGAAGCGGTGTTGAAAAACATGAAGAACCTGAAAAGGTGTGAAAAATATGAAGAGCTTCAAAAGGTGTCAAAAATATGAGGAACACGATACGGTCTGAAATATAGGAGGAGCATGAAGTGGTGTGGAAAAACATGAAGGGCCTGAAAAGGTGTGAAAAATATGAAGAGCTTCAAAAGGTGTGAAATACATGAGGAGCATGAAACTCTCTGAAAAATAGGAGGAGCCTGAAATGGTGTTCAAAAACATGAATAGACTGAAAACGTGTGAAAAATATGAAGAGCTTCAAAAGGTGTGAAAAATATGAGGAGCATGATACGGTCTGAAAAATAGGAGGAGCATGAAGCTGTGTTCAAAAACATGAAGAGCCTGAAAAGTTGTGAGAAATATGAAAAGCTTCAAAAGGTGTCAAAAATGAGATGACCATGAAACGTTCTGAAAAATAGGAGGAGCATGAAGCGATGTTCAAAAACATGAAGAGCTTAAAAATTTGTGAAAAATATGACAGGCTTCAAAAGGTGTGAAAAATATGAGGAGCATGAAACGGTCTGAAAAATCGGAGGAGCATGAAGCGGTGTTGAAAAACATGAAGAGCCTGAAAATGTGTGAAAAATATGAAGAGCTTCAAAAGGTGTCAAAAATATGAGGAGCATGAAACGGTCTGAAAAATTGGAGGAGCATGAAGCGGTGTTGAAAAACATGAAGAGCCTTAAAAGGTGTGAAAAATATGAAGAGCTTCAAAAGGTGTCAAAAATATGAGGAGCATGAAACGGTCTGAAAAATATGAGCAGCATGAAGCGGTGTTGAAAAACATGAAGAGCCTGAAAAGGTGTGAAAAATATGAAGAGCTTCAAAAGGTGTGAAATACATGAGGAGCATAAAACTCTCTGAAAAAGAGAAGGAGCATGAAGTGGTGTTCAAAAACATGAAGAGCCTGAAAAGGTGTGAAATATATGAAGAGCTTCAAAAGGTGTGAAAAATATGAGGAGCATGATATGGTTTGAAAAATAGGATTAGCATGAAGCGGTGTTCAAAAACATGAAGAGCCTGAAAAGTTGTGAAAAATATGAAAAACTTCAAAAGGTGTCAAAAATGAGATGAGCATGAAACGGTCTGAAAATAGGACGTCCATGAAGCGGTGTTGAAAAACATGAAGAGCCAGAAAAGTTGTGAAAAATATGAAGAGCTTCAAAAGGTGTCAAAAATATGAGGAGCATGAAACGGTCTGAAAAATAGGAGGAGAATGAAGCGGTGTTCAAAAACATGAAGAGCCTGAAAAGGTGTGAAAAATATGAAGAGCTTCAAAAGGTGTCAAAAATAGGAGGAGCATGAAACGGTCTGAAAAATCAGAAGAGCATGAAGCGTTGTTGAAAAACATGAAGAGCCTGAAAAGGTGTGAGAAATATGAAGAGCTTCAAAAGGTGTTAAAAATATGAGTAGCATGAAACGGTCTGCAAAAAAGGAGGAGCATGAAGTGGTGTTGAAAAAGATGAAGAGCCTGAAAAGGTGTTAAAAATATGAAAGCTTCAAATGGTGTCAAAATTATGAGGAGCATGAAATGGTCTGAAAAATAGGAGGAGCATGAAGTCGTGTTGAAAAAAAGGAAAAGTCTGAAAAAGTGTGAAATATATGAAGAGCTTCAAAAGGTGTCAAAAATATGAGGAGAATGAAACGGTCTGAAAAATAGGAGGAGCATGAAGAGATGTTGAAAAACATGAATTGTCTGAAAACGTGTGGAAAATATGAAGAGATTCATAAATGTGAAAAATATGAAGAGCTTCAAAAGGTGTGAAAAATATGAAGAGCTTCAAAAGGTGTCAAAAAAGAGATGAGCATGAAAAGGTCTGAAAAATAGGAGGAGCATGAAGCGGTGTTGAAAATCATGAAGAGCCTGAAAACGTTTGAAAAATATGAAGACCTTCAAAATTTGTCAAAAATATGAAGAGCTTCAAAAGGTGTTAAAATGAGATGAGCATGAAACGATCTGAAAAATAGGAGGAGCATGAAGTGGTGTTGAAAAAATGAAGAGCCTGGAAAGGTGTGAAATATCTGAAGAGCTTCAAAAGGTGTCAAAAATATGAGGAGCATGAAACGGTCAGCAAAATACGACGAGCATGAAGCGGTGTTGAAAAACATGAAGAGCCTGAAAAGGTGTGAAAAATATGAAGAGCTTCAAAAGGTGTCAAAAATATGAGGAGCATGAAACAATCTCAAAAATAGGAGGAGCATGAAGCGGTATTCAAAAATATGAAGAGCCTGAAAAGGTGTGAAAAATATGAAGAGCTTCAAAAGGTGTCAAAAATATGAGGAGCATGAAGCGTTCTGAAAAATAGGAGGAACATGAAGCGGTGTTCAAAAACATGAAAAGCCTGAAAAGGTGTGAAAAATATGAAGAGCTTCAAAAGGTGTCAAAAATATGAGGAGCATGAAACGTTCTGAAAAATAGGACGAGCATGAAGCAGTGATAAAAAACATGAAGGGCCTGAAAAGGTGTGAAAAATATGAAAGGCTTCAAAAGGTGTGAAAAATATGAGGAGCATGATACGGTCTGAAAAATCGAAGGAGCATGAAGCGGTGTTGAAAAACATGAAGAGCCTTAAAATGTGTGAAAAATATGAAGAGCTTTAAAAGGTGTCAAAAATATGAGGAGCAGGAAACGGTCTGAAAAATTGGAGGAGCATGAAGCGGTGTTGAAAAACATGAAGAGCCTGAAAAGGTGTGAAAAATATGAAGAGCTTCAAAAGGTGTCAAAAATATGAGGAGCATGAAACGGTCTGAAAAATATGAGCAGCATGAAGCGGTGTTGAAAAACATGAAGAGCCTGAAAAGGTGTGAAAAATATGAAGAGCTTCAAAAGGTGTGAAATACATGAGGAGCATAAAACTCTCTGAAAAAGAGAAGGAGCATGAAGTGGTGTTCAAAAACATGAAGAGCCTGAAAAGGTGTGAAATATATGAAGAGCTTCAAAAGGTGTGAAAAATATGAGGAGCATGATATGGTTTGAAAAATAGGATTAGCATGAAGCGGTGTTCAAAAACATGAAGAGCCTGAAAAGTTGTGAAAAATATGAAAAGCTTCAAAAGGTGTCAAAAATGAGATGAGCATGAAACGGTCTGAAAAATAGGACGTGCATGAAGCTGTGTTGAAAAACATGAAGAGCCTGAAAAGTTGTGAAAAATATGAAGAGCTTCAAAAGGTGGCAAAAATATGAGGAGCATGAAACGGTCTGAAAAATAGGGGGAGCATGAAGCGGTGTTCAAAAACATGAAGAGCCTGAAATGCTGTGAAAAATATGAAGAGCTTCAAAAGGTGTCAAAAATATGAGGAGGATGAAACGGTCTGCAAAATCGGAGGAGCATGAAGCGTTGTTGAGAAACATGAAGAGCCTAAAAGGTGTGAGAAATATGAAGAGCTTCAAAAGGTGTTAAAAATATGAGAAGGATGAAATGGTCTGCAAAAAAGGAGGAGCATGAAGTGCTGTTGAAAAAGATGAAGAGCCTGAAAAGGTGTTAAAAATATGAAAGCTTCAAAAGGTGTCAAAATTCTGAGGAGCATGAAACGGTCTGAAAAATAGGAGGAGCATGAAGCGCTGTTGAAAATCATAAAGAGCCTGAAAACGTGTGAAAAATATGAAGACCTCCAAAATTTGTCAAAAATATGAAGAGCTTCAAAAGGTGTTAAAATGAGATGAGCATGAAACGATCTGAAAAATAGGAGGAGCATGAAGTGGTGTTGAAAAAATGAAGAGCCTGGAAAGGTGTGAAAAATATGAAGAGCTTCAAAAGATGTGAAAAACATGAAGAGCTTCAAAAGATGTCAAAATGAGATGAGCATGAAACGGTCTGAAAAATAGGAGGAGCATGAAGTCGTGTTGAAAAAAAGGAAAAGTCTGAAAAAGTGTGAAATATATGAAGAGCTTCAAAAGTTTTCAAAAATATGAGAAGAATGAAACGGTCTGAAAAATAGGAGGAGCATGAAGCGATGTTGAAAAACATGAATTGTCTGAAAACGTGTGGAAAATATGAAGAGATTCATAAATGTGAAAAATATGAAGAGCTTCAAAAGGTGTGAAACATATGAAGAGCTTCAAAAGGTGTCAAAAAAGAGATGAGCATGAAAAGGTCTGAAAAATAGGAGGAGCATGAAGCAGTGTTGAAAATCATGAAGAGCCTGAAAACGTGTGAAAAATATGAAGACCTTCAAAATTTGTCAAAAATATGAAGAGGTTCAAAAGGTGTTAAAATGAGATGAGCATGAAACGATCTGAAAAATAGGAGGAGCATGAAGTGGTGTTGAAAAAATGAAGAGCCTGGAAAGGTGTGAAATATCTGAAGAGCTTCAAAAGGTGTCAAAAATATGAGGAGCATGAAACGGTCGGCAAAATACGACGAGCATGAAGCGGTGTTGAAAAACATGAAGAGCCTGAAAAGGTGTGAAAAAATATGAAGAGCTTCAAAAGGTGTCAAAAATATGAGGAGCATGAAACAATCTGAACAATAGGAGGAGCATGAAGCGGTGTTCAAAAACATGAAGAGCCTGAAAAGGTGTGAAAAATATGAAGAGCTCAAAAAGTGTCAAAAATATGAGGAGCATGAAACGATCTGAAAAATAGAAGGAGCATGAAACGGTGATCAAACACATGAAGAGCCTGAAAAGGTGTGGAAAATATGAAGAGCTTCAAAAGGTGTGAAATACATGAGGAGCATGAAACTCTCTGAAAAATAGGAGGAGCATGAAGCGGTGTTCAAAAACATGAAGAGCCTGAAAAGTTGTGAAAAATATGAAAAGCTTCAAAAGGTGTCAAAAATGAGATTTGCATTAAACGGTCTGAAAATTAGGAATAACATGAAACGGTGTTGAAAATCATGAAGAGCCTGAAATAGTGTGAAAAATATAAAGAGCTGCAAAAGGTGTCAAAAATATGAGGAGCATGAAACGGTCTGATAAATAGGTGGAGCATGAAGCTGTGTTCAAAAACATGAAGAGCCTGAAAAGGTGTGAAAAATATGAAGAGCTTCAAAAGGTGTGAAAAATGTGAGGAGCATGAAACGGTCTGAAAAATAGAAGCAGCATGAAACGGTTTTGAAAAACATGAAGAGCCTGAAGACGTGAGAAAAATATGAAGAGCTTCAAAAGGTGTGAAAAATATAAAGAGCTTCAAAGGTGACAAAAATGAGATGAGCATGAAACGGTCTGAAAAATAGGAGGAGCATGAAGTGGTGGTGAAAAACATGAAGAGCCTGAAAAGGTGTGAAAAATATGAAGAGCTTCAAAAGCTGTCAAAAATATGAAGAGCATGAAACGGTCTGAAAAACAGGAGGATCATGAAGCGGTGTTCATAAACATGAAGACCCTGAAAATGTGTGAAAAATATGAAGAGCCTAAAAAGGTGTGAAAAATATGAAGAGTTTCTAAAGGTGTCTAAAATATGAGGAGCATGAAACGGTCTGAAAAATAGCAGGAGCATGAAGCGGTGTTGAAAAACATGAAGAGCCTGAAAACGTGTGAAAAACATGAAGAGCCTAAAAAGGTGTGAAAAACATGAAGAGTTTCTAAAGGTGTCAAAAATATGAGGAGCATGAAACGGTCTGAATAATAGAAGCAGCATGAAACGGTGTTGAAAAACATGAAGAGCCTGAAAACGTGTGAAAAACATGAAGAGCCTGAAAAGGTGTGAAAAATATGAAGAGCTCAAAAAGTGTTAAAAATATGAGGAGCATGAAACGATCTGAAAAATAGGAGGAGCATGAAGCGGTGTTGAAAAACATGAAGAGCCTGAAAACGTGTGAAAAATATGAAGAGCTTCAAAAGGTGTGAAAAATATGAAGAGCTTCCAAAGGTGTCAAAAATGAGATGAGCATGAAACGGTCTGAAAAATAGGAGGAGCATGAAGTGGTCGTGAAAATCATGAAGTGCCTGAAAAGGTGTGAAATATATGAAGAGCTTCAAAAGTTGTGAAAAAATGAGGAGGTTCA
This sequence comes from Dama dama, assembly GCF_033118175.1. Classification (NCBI taxonomy): domain Eukaryota; kingdom Metazoa; phylum Chordata; class Mammalia; order Artiodactyla; family Cervidae; genus Dama; species Dama dama. The sequence continues at coordinate 633,418 of NW_026870910.1, forward strand.
AAAGGTGTCAAAAATATGAGGAGCATGAATCGGTCTGAAAAATAGGAGGAGCATGAAACGGTGTTCAAAAACATGAAGAGTCTGAAAAGGTGTGAAAAATATGAAGAGCTTGAAAAGGTGTGAAATTCATGAGGAGCCTGAAGCAGTCTGAAAAATAGGAGGAGCATGAAACGGTGTTGAAAAACATGAAGAGCCTGAAAAGGTGTGAAAAATAGGAAGAGCTTCACAAGGTGTCTAATATATGAGGAGCATGAAACGGTCTGAAAAATAGGTGGATCATGAAGCGGTGTTGAAAAACATGCAGAGCCTGAGAACTTGTGAAAAATATGAAGAGTTTCAAAAGGTGTCAAAAATATGAGGAGAATGAAACGGTCTGAAAAATAGGAGGATCATGAAGCGGTGTTGAAAAACATGAAGAGTCTGAAAAAGTGTGAAAGATATGTAGAGTTTCTAAAGATGTCAAAAATATGAGGAGCATGAAACGGTCTGAAAAATAGGAGGAGCATGAAGCGGTGTTCAAAAACATGAAGAGCCTGAAAACGTGTGAAAAATATGAAGACCTTCAAAATTTGTCAAAAATATGAAGAGCTTCAAAAGGTGTTAAAATGAGATGAGCATGAAACGATCTGAAAAATAGGAGGAGCATGAAGTGGTGTTGAAAAAATGAAGAGCCTGGAAAGGTGTGAAATATCTGAAGAGCTTCAAAAGGTGTCAAAAATATGAGGAGCATGAAACGGTCGGCAAAATGCGACGAGCATGAAGCGGTGTTGAAAAACATGAAGAGCCTGAAAAGGTGTGAAAAATATGAAGAGCTTCAAAAGGTGTCAAAAATATGAGGAGCATGAACAATCTCAAAAATAGGTGGAGCATGAAGCGGTGATCAAAAATATGAAGAGCCTGAAAAGGTGTGAAATATATGAAGAGCTTCAAAAGGTGTCAAAAATATGAGGAGCATGAAGCGTTCTGAAAAATAGGAGGAACATGAAGCGGTGTTCAAAAACATGAAAAGCCTGAAAAGGTGTGAAAAATATGAAGAGCTTCAAAAGGTGTCAAAAATATGAGGAGCATGAAACGTTCTGAAATATAGGACGAGCATGAAGCAGTGATAAAAAACATGAAGAGCCTGAAAAGGTGTGAATAATATGAAGAGTTTCTAAAGGTGTCAAAAATATGAGGAGGATCAAACGGTCTCAAAAATAGGAGGAGCATGAAGTGGTGTTGAAAAACATGAAGAGCCTGAAAATGAGTGAAAAATATGAAGAGCTTCAAAAAGTGTCAAAAATATAAGGAGCATGAAACGGTCTGAAAAAGAGGAAGAGCATGAAGAAGTGTTCAAAAACATGAAGAGCCTGAAAAGGTGTGAAAAATATGAAGAGCTTCAAAAGTTTTCAAAAATATGAGGAGCATGATACGGTTTGAAAAATAGGAGGAGCATGAAGCGGTGTTGAAAAACATGTAGAGTGTGAAAACGTGTGAAAATATGAAGAGCTTCAAAAATATTAAAAATATGAAGAGCTTCAAAAGTTGTGAAAAATATGAAGAGATTAAAAAGGTGTCAAAAATGAGATGAGCATGAAACGGTCTGAAAAATAGGAGGAGCGTGAAGCGGTGTTGAAAATCATGAAGAGCCTGAAAAGGTGTGAACAATATGAAAAGATTCAAAAGGTGTCAAAATGAGATGAGCATGAAACGCTCTGAAAAACAGGAGGATCATGAAGCGGTGTTCATAAACATGAAGAGCCTGAAAAGTTGTGAAAAATATGAAGAGCTTCAAAAGGTGTCAAAAATATGAGGAGCATGAAACGGTCTGAAAAATTGGAGGAGCATGAAGCGGTGTTGAAAAACATGAAGAGCCTTAAAAGGTGTGAAAAATATGAAGAGCTTCAAAAGGTGTGAAAAATATGAGGAGCATGAAACGGTCTGAAAAATCGGAGGAGCATGAAGTGGTGTTGAAAAACATGAAGAGCCTGAAAATGTGTGAAAAATATGAAGAGCTTCAAAAGGTGTCAAAAATATGAGGAGCATGAAACGGTCTGAAAAATTGGAGGAGCATGAAGCGGTGTTGAAAAACATGAAGAGCCTTAAAAGGTGTGAAAAATATGAAGAGCTTCAAAAGGTGTCAAAAATATGAGGAGCATGAAACGGTCTGAAAAATATGAGCAGCATGAAGCGGTGTTGAAAAACATGAAGAGCCTGAAAAGGTGTGAAAAATATGAAGAGCTTCAAAAGGTGTGAAATACATGAGGAGCATAAAACTCTCTGAAAAAGAGAAGGAGCATGAAGTGGTGTTGAAAAACATGAAGAGCCTTAAAAGGTGTGAAAAATATGAAGAGCTTCAAAAGGTGTGAAAAATATGAGGAGCATGAAACGGTCTGAAAAATCGGAGGAGCATGAAGTGGTGTTGAAAAACATGAAGAGCCTGAAAATGTGTGAAAAATATGAAGAGCTTCAAAAGGTGTCAAAAATATGAGGAGCATGAAACGGTCTGAAAAATTGGAGGAGCATGAAGCGGTGTTGAAAAACATGAAGAGCCTTAAAAGGTGTGAAAAATATGAAGAGCTTCAAAAGGTGTCAAAAATATGAGGAGCATGAAACGGTCTGAAAAATATGAGCAGCATGAAGCGGTGTTGAAAAACATGAAGAGCCTGAAAAGGTGTGAAAAATATGAAGAGCTTCAAAAGGTGTGAAATACATGAGGAGCATAAAACTCTCTGAAAAAGAGAAGGAGCATGAAGTGGTGTTCAAAAACATGAAGAGCCTGAAAAGGTGTGAAATATATGAAGAGCTTCAAAAGGTGTGAAAAATATGAGGAGCATGATATGGTTTGAAAAATAGGATTAGCATGCAGCGGTGTTCAAAAACATGAAGAGCCTGAAAAGTTGTGAAAAATATGAAAAGCTTCAAAAGGTGTCAAAAATGAGATGAGCATGAAACGGTCTGAAAAATAGGACGTGCATGAAGCTGTGTTGAAAAACATGAAGAGCCTTAAAAGGTGTGAAAAATATGAAGAGCTTCAAAAGGTGTCAAAAAAATGAGGAGGATGAAACGGTCTGCAAAATCGGAGGAGCATGAAGCGATGTTGAGAAACTTGAAGAGCCTAAAAAGGTGTGAGAAATATGAAGAGCTTCAAAAGGTGTTAAAAATATGAGTAGCATGAAACGGTCTGCAAAAAAGGAGGAGCATGAAGTGGTTTTGAAAAAGATGAAGAGCCTGAAAAGGTGTTAAAAATATGAAAGCTTCAAAAGGTGTCAAAATTATGAGGAGCATGAAACGGTCTGAAAAATAGGAGGAGCATGAAGCGCTGTTGAAAATCATAAAGAGCCTGAAAACGTGTGAAAAATATGAAGACCTTCAAAATTTGTCAAAAATATGAAGAGCTTCAAAAGGTGTTAAAATGAGATGAGCATGAAACGATCTGAAAAATAGGAGGAGCATGAAGTGGTGTTGAAAAAATGAAGAGCCTGGAAAGGTGTGAAAAATAGGAAGAGCTTCAAAAGATGTGAAAAACATGAAGAGCTTCAAAAGGTGTCAAAATGAGATGAGCATGAAACGGTCTGAAAAATAGGAGGAGCATGAAGTCGTGTTGAAAAAAAGGAAAAGTCTGAAAAAGTGTGAAATATATGAAGAGCTTCAAAAGGTTTCAAAAATATGAGGAGAATGAAACGGTCTGAAAAATAGGAGGAGCATGAAGCGATGTTGAAAAACATGAATTGTCTGAAAACGTGTGGAAAATATGAAGAGATTCATAAATGTGAAAAATATGAAGAGCTTCAAAAGGTGTGAAACATATGAAGAGCTTCAAAAGGTGTCAAAAAAGAGATGAGCATGAAAAGGTCTGAAAAATAGGAGGAGCATGAAGCGGTGTTGAAAATCATGAAGAGCCTGAAAACGTGTGAAAAATATGAAGACCTTCAAAATTTGTCAAAAATATGAAGAGCTTCAAAAGGTGTTAAAATGAGATGAGCATGAAACGATCTGAAAAATAGGAGGAGCATGAAGTGGTGTTGAAAAAATGAAGAGCCTGGAAAGGTGTGAAATATCTGAAGACCTTCAAAAGGTGTCAAAAATATGAGGAGCATGAAACGGTCGGCAAAATACGACGAGCATGAAGCGGTGTTGAAAAACATGAAAAGCCTGAAAAGGTGTGAAAAAATATGAAGAGCTTCAAAAGGTGTCAAAAATATGAGGAGCATGAAACAATCTGAACAATAGGAGGAGCATGAAGCGGTGTTCAAAAACATGAAGAGCCTGAAAAGGTGTGAAAAATATGAAGAGCTCAAAAAGTGTCAAAAATATGAGGAGCATGAAACGATCTGAAAAATAGAAGGAGCATGAAACGGTGATCAAACACATGAAGAGCCTGAAAAGGTGTGGAAAATATGAAGAGCTTCAAAAGGTGTGAAATACATGAGGAGCATGAAACTCTCTGAAAAATAGGAGGAGCATGAAGCGGTGTTCAAAAACATGAAGAGCCTGAAAAGTTGTGAAAAATATGAAAAGCTTCAAAAGGTGTCAAAAATGAGATGAGCATTAAACGGTCTGAAAATTAGGAATAACATGAAACGGTGTTGAAAATCATGAAGAGCCTGAAATAGTGTGAAAAATATAAAGAGCTGCAAAAGGTGTCAAAAATATGAGGAGCATGAAACGGTCTGATAAATAGGTGGAGCATGAAGCTGTGTTCAAAAACATGAAGAGCCTGAAAAGGTGTGAAAAATATGAAGAGCTTCAAAAGGTGTGAAAAATGTGAGGAGCATGAAACGGTCTGAAAAATAGAAGCAGCATGAAACGGTTTTGAAAAACATGAAGAGCCTGAAGACGTGTGAAAAATATGAAGAGCTTCAAAAGGTGTGAAAAATATAAAGAGCTTCAAAGGTGACAAAAATGAGATGAGCATGAAACGGTCTGAAAAATAGGAGGAGCATGAAGTGGTGGTGAAAAACATGAAGAGCCTGAAAAGGTGTGAAAAATATGAAGAGCTTCAAAAGCTGTCAAAAATATGAAGAGCATGAAACGGTCTGAAAAACAGGAGGATCATGAAGCGGTGTTCATAAACATGAAGAGCCTGAAAATGTGTGAAAAACATGAAGAGCCTAAAAAGGTGTGAAAAACATGAAGAGTTTCTAAAGGTGTCAAAATATGAGGAGCATGAAACAATCTGAAAAATAGGAGGAGCATGAAGCGGTATTCAAAAATATGAAGAGCCTTAAAAGGTGTGAAAAATATGAAGAGCTTCAAAAGGTGTCAAAAATATGAGGAGCATGAAACAATCTGAAAAATAGGAGGAGCATGAAGCGGTATTCAAAAATATGAAGAGCCTTAAAAGGTGTGAAAAATATGAAGAGCTTCAAAAGGTGTCAAAAATATGAGGAGCATGAAGCATTCTGAAAAATAGGAGGAACATGAAGCGGTGTTCAAAAACATGAAAAGCCTGAAAAGGTGTGAAAAATATGAAGAGCTTCAAAAGGTGTCAAAAATATGAGGAGCATGAAACAATCTGAAAAATAGGAGGAGCATGAAGCGGTATTCAAAAATATGAAGAGCCTTAAAAGGTGTGAAAAATATGAAGAGCTTCAAAAGGTGTCAAAAATATGAGGAGCATGAAGCATTCTGAAAAATAGGAGGAACATGAAGCGGTGTTCAAAAACATGAAAAGCCTGAAAAGGTGTGAAAAATATGAAGAGCTTCAAAAGCTGTCAAAAATATGAGGAGCATGAAATGTTCTGAAAAATAGGACGAGCATGAAGCAGTGATAAAAAACATGAAGAGCCTGAAAAGGTGTGAAAAATATGAAAGGCTTCAAAAGGTGTGAAAAATATGAGGAGCATGAAACGGTCTGAAAAATCGGAGGAGCATGAAGCGGTCTTGAAAAACATGAAGAGCCTGAAAATGTGTGAAAAATATGAAAAGCTTCAAAAGGTGTCAAAAATATGAGGAGCATGAAACGGTCTGAAAAATTGCAGGAGCATGAAGCGGTGTTGAAAAACGTGAAGAGCCTTAAAAGGTGTGAAAAATATGAAGAGCTTCAAAAGGTGTCAAAAATATGAGGAGCATGAAACGGTCTGAAAAATATGAGCAGCATGAAGCGGTGTTGAAAAACATGAAGAGCCTGAAAAGGTGTGAAAAATATGAAGAGCTTCAAAAGGTGTGAAATACATGAGGAGCATAAAACTCTCTGAAAAAGAGAAGGAGCATGAAGTGGTGTTCAAAAACATGACGAGCCTGAAAAGGTGTGAAATATATGAAGAGCTTCAAAAGGTGTGAAAAATATGAGGAGCATGATATGGTTTGAAAAATAGGATTAGCATGAAGCGGTGTTCAAAAACATGAAGAGCCTGAAAAGTTGTGAAAAATATGAAAAGCTTCAAAAGGTGTCAAAAATGAGATGAGCATGAAACGGTCTGAAAAATAGGACGTGCATGAAGCTGTGTTGAAAAACATGAAGAGCCTGAAAAGTTGTGAAAAATATGAAGAGCTTCAAAAGGTGTCAAAAATATGAGGAGCATGAAACGGTCTGAAAAATAGGAGGAGCATGAAGCGGTGTTCAAAAACATGCAGAGCCTTAAATGGTGTGAATAATATGAAGAGCTTCAAAAGGTGTCAAAAATATGAGGAGGATGAAACGGTCTGCAAAATCGGAGGAGCATGAAGCGTTGTGAGAAACATGAAGAGCCTAAAAGGTGTGAGAAATATGAAGAGCTTCAAAAGGTGTTAAAAATATGAGAAGCATGAAATGGTCTGCAAAAAAGGAGGAGCATGAAGTGGTGTTGAAAAAGATGAAGAGCCTGAAAAGGTGTTAAAAATATGAAAGCTTCAAAAGGTGTCAAAATTATGAGGAGCATGAAACGGTCTGAAAAATAGGAGGAGCATGAAGCGCTGTTGAAAATCATAAAGAGCCTGAAAACGTGTGAAAAATATGAAGAGCTTCAAAAGGTGTTAAAATGAGATGAGCATGAAACGATCTGAAAAATAGGAGGAGCATGAAGTGGTGTTGAAAAAATGAAGAGCCTGGAAAGGTGTGAAAAATATGAAGAGCTTCAAAAGATGTGAAAAACATGAAGAGCTTCAAAAGATGTCAAAATGAGATGAGCATGAAACGGTCTGAAAAATAGGAGGAGCATGAAGTCGTGTTGAAAAAAAGGAAAAGTCTGAAAAAGTGTGAAATATATGAAGAGCTTCAAAAGGTTTCAAAAATATGAGAAGAATGAAACGGTCTGAAAAATAGGAGGAGCATGAAGCGATGTTGAAAAACATGAATTGTCTGAAAACGTGTGGAAAATATGAAGAGATTCATAAATGTGAAAAATATGAAGAGCTTCAAAAGGTGTGAAACATATGAAGAGCTTCAAAAGGTGTCAAAAAAGAGATGAGCATGAAAAGGTCTGAAAAATAGGAGGAGCATGAAGCAGTGTTGAAAATCATGAAGAGCCTGAAAACGTGTGAAAAATATGAAGACCTTCAAAATTTGTCAAAAATATGAAGAGGTTCAAAAGGTGTTAAAATGAGATGAGCATGAAACGATCTGAAAAATAGGAGGAGCATGAAGTGGTGTTGAAAAAATGAAGAGCCTGGAAAGGTGTGAAATATCTGAAGAGCTTCAAAAGGTGTCAAAAATATGAGGAGCATGAAACGGTCGGCAAAATACGACGAGCATGAAGCAGTGTTGAAAAACATGAAGAGCCTGAAAAGGTGTGAAAAAATATGAAGAGCTTCAAAAGGTGTCAAAAATATGAGGAGCATGAAACAATCTGAAAAATAGGAGGAGCATGAAGCGGTGTTCAAAAACATGAAGAGCCTGAAAAGGTGTGAAAAATATGAAGAGCTCAAAAAGTGTCAAAAATATGAGGAGCATGAAACGATCTGAAAAATAGAAGGAGCATGAAACGGTGATCAAACACATGAAGAGCCTGAAAAGGTGTGGAAAATATGAAGAGCTTCAAAAGGTGTGAAATACATGAGGAGCATGAAACTCTCTGAAAAATAGGAGGAGCATGAAGCGGTGTTCAAAAACATGAAGAGCCTGAAATAGTGTGAAAAATATAAAGAGCTGCAAAAGGTGTCAAAAATATGAGGAGCATGAAACGGTCTGATAAATAGGTGGAGCATGAAGCTGTGTTCAAAAACATGAGAGCCTGAAAAGGTGTGAAAAATATGAAGAGCTTCAAAAGGTGTGAAAAATGTGAGGAGCATGAAACTGTCTGAAAAATAGAAGCAGCATGAAACGGTTTTGAAAAACATGAAGAGCCTGAAGACGTGTGAAAAATATGAAGAGCTTCAAAAGGTGTGAAAAATATAAAGAGCTTCAAAGGTGACAAAAATGAGATGAGCATGAAACGGTCTGAAAAATAGGAGGAGCATGAAGTGGTGGTGAAAAACATGAAGAGCCTGAAAAGGTGTGAAAAATATGAAGAGCTTCAAAAGCTGTCAAAAATATGAAGAGCATGAAACGGTCTGAAAAACAGGAGGATCATGAAGCGGTGTTCATAAACATGAAGAGCCTGAAAATGTGTGAAAAATATGAAGAGCCTAAAAAGCTGTGAAAAATATGAAGACTTTCTAAAGGTGTCTAAAATTTGAGGAGCATGAAACGGTCTGAAAAATAGCAGGAGCATGAAGCGGTGTTGAAAAACATGAAGAGCCTGAAAACGTGTGAAAAACATGAAGAGCCTAAAAAGGTGTGAAAAACTTGAAGGGTTTCTAAAGGTGTCAAAAATATGAGGAGCATGAAACGGTCTGAATAATAGAAGCAGCATGAAACGGTGTTGAAAAACATGAAGAGCCTGAAAACGTGTGAAAAACATGAAGAGCCTGAAAAGGTGTGAAAAATATGAAGAGCTCAAAAAGTGTCAAAAATATGAGGAGCATGAAACGATCTGAAAAATAGGAGGAGCATGAAGCGGTGTTGAAAAACATGAAGAGCCTGAAAACGTGTGAAAAATATGAAGAGCTTCAAAAGGTGAGAAAAATATGAAGAGCTTCCAAAGGTGTCAAAAATGAGATGAGCATGAAACGGTCTGAAAAATAGGAGGAGCGTGAAGTGGTTGTGAAAATCATGAAGTGCCTGAAAAGGTGTGAAATATATGAAGAGCTTCAAAAGTTGTGAAAAAATGAGGAGGTTCAAAAGGTGTCAAAAATATGAGGAGCATGAAACGGTCTGAAAAATAGGAGGAGCATGAAACGGTGTTCAAAAACATGAAGAGTCTGAAAAGGTGTGAAAAATATGAAGAGCTTGAAAAGGTGTGAAATACATGAGGAGCCTGAAGCAGTCTGAAAAATAGGAGGAGCATGAAACGGTGTTGAAAAACATGAAGAGCCTGAAAAGGTGTGAAAAATAGGAAGAGCTTCAAAAGGTGTCAAAAATATGAGGAGCATGAAACGGTCTGAAAAATAGGACGAGCATAAGCGGTGTTCAAAAACATGAACAGCCTGAAAAGGTGTGAAAAATATGAAGACCTTCAAAAGGTGTGAAAAATATGAAGAGCTTCAAAAGGTGTCAAAAATTAGATTAGCATGAAAGGGTGTGAAAAATAGGAGGAGCATGAAGTGGTGTTGAAAAACATCAAGAGCCTGAAAAGGTGTGAAATATATGAACAGCTTCAAAAGGTGTGAAAAATATGAAGAGCTTCAAAAGGTGTCAAAAATATGAGGAGGATGAAACGGTCTGCAAAATCGGAGGAGCATGAAGCGTTGTTGAGAAACATGAAGAGCCTAAAAGGTGTGAGAAATATGAAGAGCTTCAAAAGGTGTTAAAATTATGAGAAGCATGAAATGGTCTGCAAAAAAGGAGGAGCATGAAGTGGTGTTGAAAAAGATGAAGAGCCTGAAAAGGTGTTAAAAATATGAAAGCTTCAAAAGGTGTCAAAATTATGAGGAGCATGAAACGGTCTGAAAAATAGGAGGAGCATGAAGCGCTGTTGAAAATCATAAAGAGCCTGAAAACGTGTGAAAAATATGAAGACCTTCAAAATTTGTCAAAAATATGAAGAGCTTCAAAAGGTGTTAAAATGAGATGAGCATGAAACGATCTGAAAAATAGGAGGAGCATGAAGTGGTGTTGAAAAAATGAAGAGCCTGGAAAGGTGTGAAAAATATGAAGAGCTTCAAAAGATGTGAAAAACATGAAGAGCTTCAAAAGGTGTCAAAATGAGTTGAGCATGAAACGGTCTGAAAAATAGGAGGAGCATGAAGTCGTGTTGAAAAAAAGGAAAAGTCTGAAAAAGTGTGAAATATATGAAGAGCTTCAAAAGGTTTCAAAAATATGAGAAGAATGAAACGGTCTGAAAAATAGGAGGAGCATGAAGCGATGTTGAAAAACATGAATTGTCTGAAAACGTGTGGAAAATATGAAGAGATTCATAAATGTGAAAAATATGAAGAGCTTCAAAAGGTGTGAAACATATGAAGAGCTTCAAAAGGTGTCAAAAAAGAGATGAGCATGAAAAGGTCTGAAAAATAGGAGGAGCATGAAGCAGTGTTGAAAATCATGAAGAGCCTGAAAACGTGTGAAAAATATGAAGACCTTCAAAATTTGTCAAAAATATGAAGAGGTTCAAAAGGTGTTAAAATGAGATGAGCATGAAACGATCTGAAAAATAGGAGGAGCATGAAGTGGTGTTGAAAAAATGAAGAGCCTGGAAAGGTGTGAAATATCTGAAGAGCTTCAAAAGGTGTCAAAAATATGAGGAGCATGAAACGGTCGGCAAAATACGACGAGCATGAAGCGGTGTTGAAAAACATGAAGAGCCTGAAAAGGTGTGAAAAAATATGAAGAGCTTCAAAAGGTGTCAAAAATATGAGGAGCATGAAACAATCTGAAAAATAGGAGGAGCATGAAGCGGTGTTCAAAAACATGAAGAGCCTGAAAAGGTGTGAAAAATATGAAGAGCTCAAAAAGTGTCAAAAATATGAGGAGCATGAAACGATCTGAAAAATAGAAGGAGCATGAAACGGTGATCAAACACATGAAGAGCCTGAAAAGGTGTGGAAAATATGAAGAGCTTCAAAAGGTGTGAAATACATGAGGAGCATGAAACTCTCTGAAAAATAGGAGGAGCATGAAGCGGTGTTCAAAAACATGAAGAGCCTGAAAAGTTGTGAAAAATATGAAAAGCTTCAAAAAGTGTCAAAAATGAGATGAGCATTAAACGGTCTGAAAATTAGGAATAACATGAAACGGTGTTGAAAATCATGAAGAGCCTGAAATAGTGTGAAAAATATAAAGAGCTGCAAAAGGTGTCAAAAATAAGAGGAGCATGAAACGGTCTGATAAATAGGTGGAGCATGAAGCTGTGTTCAAAAACATGAAGAGCCTGAAAAGGTGTGAAAAATATGAAGAGCTTCAAAAGGTGTGAAAAATGTGAGGAGCATGAAACGGTCTGAAAAATAGAAGCAGCATGAAACGGTTTTGAAAAACATGAAGAGCCTGAAGACGTGTGAAAAATATGAAGAGCTTCAAAAGGTGTGAAAAATGTGAGGAGCATGAAACGGTCTGAAAAATAGGAGGAGCATGAAGTGGTGGTGAAAAACATGAAGAGCCTGAAAAGGTGTGAAAAATATGAAGAGCTTCAAAAGCTGTCAAAAATATGAAGAGCATGAAACGGTCTGAAAAACAGGAGGATCATGAAGCGGTGTTCATAAACATGAAGGGCCTGAAAAGGTGTGAAAAATATGAAGAGCCTAAAAAGGTGTGAAAAATATGAAGAGTTTGTAAAGGTGTCTAAAATATGAGGAGCATGAAACGGTCTGAAAAATAGCAGGAGCATGAAGCGGTGTTGAAAAACATGAAGAGCCTGAAAACGTGTGAAAAACATGAAGAGCCTAAAAAGGTGTGAAAAACATGAAGAGTTTCTAAAGGTGTCAAAAATATGAGGAGCATGAAACGGTCTGAATAATAGAAGCAGCATGAAACGGTGTTGAAAAACATGAAGAGCCTGAAAACGTGTGAAAAACATGAAGAGCCTGAAAAGGTGTGAAAAATATGAAGAGCTCAAAAAGTGTCAAAAATATGAGGAGCATGAAACGATCTGAAAAATAGGAGGAGCATGAAGCGGTGTTGAAAAACATGAAGAGCCTGAAAACGTGTGAAAAATATGAAGAGCTTCAAAAGGTGTAAAAAATATGAAGAGCTTCCAAAGATGTCAAAAATGAGATGAGCATGAAACGGTCTGAAAAATAGGAGGAGCATGAAGTGGTTCTGAAAATCATGAAGTGCCTGAAAAGGTGTGAAATATATGAAGAGCTTCAAAAGCTGTGAAAAAATGAGGAGGTTCAAAAGGTGTCAAAATATGAGGAGCATGAAACGGTCTGAAAAATAGGAGGAGCATGAAACGGTGTTCAAAAACATGAAGAGTCTGAAAACGTGTGAAAAATATGAAGAGCTTGAAAAGGTGTGAAATTCATGAGGAGCCTGAAGCAGTCTGAAAAATAGGAGGAGCATGAAACGGTGTTGAAAAACATGAAGAGCCTGAAAAGGTGTGAAAAATAGGAAGAGCTTCACAAGGTGTCTAATATATGAGGAGCATGAAACGGTCTGAAAAATAGGTGGATCATGAAGCGGTGTTGAAAAACATGCAGAGCCTGAGAACTTGTGAAAAATATGAAGAGTTTCAAAAGGTGTCAAAAATATGAGGAGAATGAAACGGTCTGAAAAATAGGAGGATCATGAAGCGGTGTTGAAAAACATGAAGAGTCTGAAAAAGTGTGAAAGATATGTAGAGTTTCTAAAGATGTCAAAAATATGAGGAGCATGAAACGGTCTGAAAAATAGGAGGAGCATGAAGCGGTGTTCAAAAACATGAACAGCCTGAAAACGTGTGAAAAATATGAAGACCTTCAAAATTTGTCAAAAATATGAAGAGGTTCAAAAGGTGTTAAAATGAGATGAGCATGAAACGATCTGAAAAATAGGAGGAGCATGAAGTGGTGTTGAAAAAATGAAGAGCCTGGAAAGGTGTGAAATATCTGAAGAGCTTCAAAAGGTGTCAAAAATATGAGTAGCATGAAACGGTCGGCAAAATACGACGAGCATGAAGCGGTGTTGAAAAACATGAAGAGCCTGAAAAGGTGTGAAAAATATGAAGAGCTTCAAAAGGTGTCAAAAATATGAGGAGCATGAAACAATCTCAAAAATAGGAGGAGCATGAAGCGGTGATCAAAAATATGAAGAGCCTGAAAAGGTGTGAAATATATGAAGAGCTTCAAAAGGTGTCAAAAATATGAGGAGCATGAAGCGTTCTGAAAAATAGGAGGAACATGAAGCGGTGATCAAACACATGAAAAGCCTGAAAAGGTGTGAAAAATATGAAGAGCTTCAAAAGGTGTCAAAAATATGAGGAGCATGAAACGTTCTGAAATATAGGACGAGCATGAAGCAGTGATAAAAAACATGAAGAGCCTGAAAAGGTGTGAATAATATGAAGAGTTTCAAAAGGTGTCAAAAATATGAGGAGCATCAAACGGTCTCAAAAATAGGAGGAGCATGAAGTGGTGTTGAAAAACATGAAGAGCCTGAAAATGAGTGAAAAATATGAAGAGCTTCAAAAAGTGTCAAAAATATGAGGATCATGAAACGGTCTGAAAAAGAGGAAGAGCATGAAGAAGTGTTCAAAAACATGAAGAGCCTGAAAAGGTGTGAAAAATATGAAGAGCTTCAAAAGTTTTCAAAAATATGAGGAGCATGATACGGTTTGAAAAATAGGAGGAGCATGAAGCGGTGTTGAAAAACATGTAGAGTGTGAAAACGTTTGAAAATATGAAGAGCTTCAAAAATATTAAAAATATGAAGAGATTCAAAAGTTGTGAAAAATATGAAGAGATTAAAAAGGTGTCAAAAATGAGATGAGCATGAAACGGTCTGAAAAATAGGAGGAGCATGAAGCGATGTTGAAAAACATGAATTGTCTGAAAACGTGTGGAAAATACGAAGAGATTCATAAATGTGAAAAATATGAAGAGCTTCAAAAGGTGTGAAACATATGAAGAGCTTCAAAAGGTGTCAAAAAAGAGATGAGCATGAAAAGGTCTGAAAAATAGGAGGAGCATGAAGCAGTGTTGAAAATCATGAAGAGCCTGAAAACGTGTGAAAAATATGAAGACCTTCAAAATTTGTCAAAAATATGAAGAGCTTCAAAAGGTGTTAAAATGAGATGAGCATGAAACGATCTGAAAAATAGGAGGAGCATGAAGTGGTGTTGAAAAAATGAAGAGCCTGAAAAGGTGTGAAAAAAATATGAAGAGCTTCAAAAGGTGTCAAAAATATGAGGAGCATGAAACAATCTGAAAAATAGGAGGAGCATGAAGCGGTGTTCAAAAACATGAAGAGCCTGAAAAGGTGTGAAAAATATGAAGAGCTCAAAAAGTGTCAAAAATATGAGGAGCATGAAACGATCTGAAAAATAGAAGGAGCATGAAATGGTGATCAAACACATGAAGAGCCTGAAAAGGTGTGGAAAATATGAAGAGCTTCAAAAGGTGTGAAATACATGAGGAGCATGAAACTCTCTGAAAAATAGGAGGAGCATGAAGCGGTTTTCAAAAACATGAAGAGCCTGAAAAGTTGTGAAAAATATGAAAAGCTTCAAAAGGTGTCAAAAATGAGATTTGCATTAAACGGTCTGAAAATTAGGAATAACATGAAACGGTGTTGAAAATCATGAAGAGCCTGAAATAGTGTGAAAAATATAAAGAGCTGCAAAAGGTGTCAAAAATATGAGGAGCATGAAACGGTCTGATAAATAGGTGGAGCATGAAGCTGTGTTCAAAAACATGAAGAGCCTGAAAAGGTGTGAAAAATATGAAGAGCTTCAAAAGGTGTGAAAAATGTGAGGAGCATGAAACGGTCTGAAAAATAGAAGCAGCATGAAACGGTTTTGAAAAACATGAAGAGCCTGAAGACGTGTGAAAAATATGAAGAGCTTCAAAAGGTGTGAAAAATATAAAGAGCTTCAAAGGTGACAAAAATGAGATGAGCATGAAACGGTCTGAAAAATAGGAAGAGCATGAAGTGGTGGTGAAAAACATGAAGAGCCTGAAAAGGTGTGAAAAATATGAAGAGCTTCAAAAGCTGTCAAAAATATGAAGAGCATGAAACGGTCTGAAAAACAGGAGGATCATGAAGCGGTGTTCATAAACATGAAGAGCCTGAAAAGGTGTGAAAAATATGAAGAGCCTAAAAAGGTGTGAAAAATATGAAGAGTTTCTAAAGGTGTCTAAATTATGAGGAGCATGAAACGGTCTGAAAAATAGCAGGAGCATGAAGCGGTGTTGCAAAACATGAAGAGCCTGAAAACGTGTGAAAAACATGAAGAGCCTAAAAAGGTGTGAAAAACATGAAGAGTTTCTAAAGGTGTCAAAAATATGAGGAGCATGAAACGGTCTGAATAATAGAAGCAGCATGAAACGGTGTTGAAAAACATGAAGAGCCTGAAAACGTGTGAAAAACATGAAGAGCCTGAAAAGGTGTGAAAAATATGAAGAGCTCAAAAAGTGTCAAAAATATGAGGAGCATGAAACGATCTGAAAAATAGGAGGAGCATGAAGCGGTGTTGAAAAACATGAAGAGCCTGAAAACGTGTGAAAAATATGAAGAGCTTCAAAAGGTGTGAAAAATATGAAGAGCTTCCAAAGGTGTCAAAAATGAGATGAGCATGAAACGGTCTGAAAAATAGGAGGAGCATGAAGTGGTTGTGAAAATCATGAAGTGCCTGAAAAGGTGTGAAATATATGAAGAGCTTCAAAAGTTGTGAAAAAATGAGGAGGTTCAAAAGGTGTCAAAAATATGAGGAGCATGAATCGGTCTGAAAAATAGGAGGAGCATGAAACGGTGTTCAAAAACATGAAGAGTCTGAAAAGGTGTGAAAAATATGAAGAGCTTGAAAAGGTGTGAAATTCATGAGGAGCCTGAAGCAGTCTGCAAAATAGGAGGAGCATGAAACGGTGTTGAAAAACATGAAGAGCCTGAAAAGGTGTGAAAAATAGGAAGAGCTTCACAAGGTGTCTAATATATGAGGAGCATGAAACGGTGTGAAAAATAGGTGGATCATGAAGCGGTGTTGAAAAACATGCAGAGCCTGAGAACTTGTGAAAAATATGAAGAGTTTCAAAAGGTGTCAAAAATATGAGGAGAATGAAACTGTCTGAAAAATAGGAGGATCATGAAGCGGTGTTGAAAAACATGAAGAGTCTGAAAAAGTGTGAAAGATATGTAGAGTTTCTAAAGATGTCAAAAATATGAGGAGCATGAAACGGTCTGAAAAATAGGAGGAGCATGAAGCGGTGTTCAAAAACATGAAGAGCCTGAAAACGTGTGAAAAATATGAAGACCTTCAAAATTTGTCAAAAATATGAAGAGGTTCAAAAGGTGTTAAAATGAGATGAGCATGAAACGATCTGAAAAATAGGAGGAGCATGAAGTGGTGTTGAAAAAATGAAGAGCCTGGAAAGGTGTGAAATATCTGAAGAGCTTCAAAAGGTGTCAAAAATATGAGGAGCATGAAACGGTCGGCAAAATACGACGAGCATGAAGCGGTGTTGAAAAACATGAAGAGCCTGAAAAGGTGTGAAAAATATGAAGAGCTTCAAAAGGTGTCAAAAATATGAGGAGCATGAAACAATCTCAAAAATAGGAGGAGCATGAAGCGGTGATCAAAAATATGAAGAGCCTGAAAAGGTGTGAAATATATGAAGAGCTTCAAAAGGTGTCAAAATTATGAGGAGCATGAAGCGTTCTGAAAAATAGGAGGAACATGAAGCGGTGTTCAAAAACATGAAAAGCCTGAAAAGGTGTGAAAAATATGAAGAGCTTCAAAAGGTGTCAAAAATATGAGGAGCATGAAACGGTCTGAAATATAGGACGAGCATGAAGCAGTGATAAAAAACATGAAGAGCCTGAAAAGGTGTGAATAATATGAAGAGTTTCTAAAGGTGTCAAAAATATGAGGAGGATCAAACGGTCTCAAAAATAGGAGGAGCATGAAGTGGTGTTGAAAAACATGAAGAGCCTGAAAATGAGTGAAAAATATGAAGAGCTTCAAAAAGTGTCAAAAATATGAGGAGCATGAAACGGTCTGAAAAAGAGGAAGAGCATGAAGAAGTGTTCAAAAACATGAAGAGTCTGAAAAGGTGTGAAAAATATGAAGAGCTTCAAAAGTTTTCAAAAATATGAGGAGCATGATACGGTTTGAAAAATAGGAGGAGCATGAAGCGGTTTTGAAAAACATGTAGAGTGTGAAAACGTGTGAAAATATGAAGAGCTTCAAAAATATTAAAAATATGAAGAGCTTCAAAAGTTGTGAAAAATATGAAGAGATTAAAAAGGTGTCAAAAATGAGATGAGCATGAAACGGTCTGAAAAATAGGAGGAGCGTGAAGCGGTGTTGAAAATCATGAAGAGCCTGAAAAGGTGTGAACAATATGAAAAGATTCAAAAGGTGTCAAAATGAGATGAGCATGAAACGCTCTGAAAAATAGGAGCAGCATGAAGCGATGTTCAAAAACATGAAGAGCCTGAAAAGTTGTGAAAAATATGAAAGGCTTCAAAAGGTGTGAAAAATATGAGGAGCATGAAACGGTCTGAAAAATCGGAGGAGCATGAAGCGGTGTTGAAAAACATGAAGAGCCTGAAAATGTGTGAAAAATATGAAGAGCTTCAAAAGGTGTCAAAAATATGAGGAGCATGAAACGGTCTGAAAAATTGGAGGAGCATGAAGCGGTGTTGAAAAACATGAAGAGCCTTAAAAGGTGTGAAAAATATGAAGAGCTTCAAAAGGTGTCAAAAATATGAGGAGCATGAAACGGTCTGAAAAATATGAGCAGCATGAAGCGGTGTTGAAAAACATGAAGAGCCTGAAAAGGTGTGAAAAATATGAAGAGCTTCAAAAGGTGTGAAATACATGAGGAGCATAAAACTCTCTGAAAAAGAGAAGGAGCATGAAGTGGTGTTCAAAAACATGAAGAGCCTGAAAAGGTGTGAAATATATGAAGAGCTTCAAAAGGTGTGAAAAATATGAGGAGCATGATATGGTTTGAAAAATAGGATTAGCATGCAGCGGTGTTCAAAAACATGAAGAGCCTGAAAAGTTGTGAAAAATATGAAAAGCTTCAAAAGGTGTCAAAAATGAGATGAGCATGAAACGGTCTGAAAAATAGGACGTGCATGAAGCTGTGTTGAAAAACATGAAGAGCCTTAATAGGTGTGAAAAATATGAAGAGTTTCTAAAGGTGTCAAAAAAATGAGGAGGATGAAACGGTCTGCAAAATCGGAGGAGCATGAAGCGCTGTTGAGAAACTTGAAGAGCCTAATAAGGTGTGAGAAATATGAAGAGCTTTAAAAGGTGTTAAAAATATGAGTAGCATGAAACGGTCTGCAAAAAAGGAGGAGCATGAAGTGGTGTTGAAAAAGATGAAGAGCCTGAAAAGGTGTTAAAAATATTAAAGCTTCAAATGGTGTCAAAATTATGAGGAGCATGAAACGGTCTGAAAAATAGGAGGAGCATGAAGCGCTGTTGAAAATCATAAAGAGCCTGAAAACGTGTGAAAAATATGAAGACCTTCAAAATTTGTCAAAAATATGAAGAGCTTCAAAAGGTGTTAAAATGAGATGAGCATGAAACGATCTGAAAAATAGGAGGAGCATGAAGTGGTGTTGAAAAAATGAAGAGCCTGGAAAGGTGTGAAAAATATGAAGAGCTTCAAAAGAGGTGAAAAACATGAAGAGCTTCAAAATGTGTCAAAATGAGATGAGCATGAAACGGTCTGAAAAATAGGAGGAGCATGAAGTCGTGTTCAAAAAAAGGAAAAGTCTGAAAAAGTGTGAAATATATGAAGAGCTTCAAAAGGTTTCAAAAATATGAGGAGAATGAAACGGTCTGAAAAATAGGAGGAGCATGAAGCGATGTTGAAAAACATGAATTGTCTGAAAACGTGTGGAAAATATGAAGAGATTCATAAATGTGAAAAATATGAAGAGCTTCAAAAGGTGTGAAATATATGAAGAGCTTCAAAAGGTGTCAAAAAAGAGATGAGCATGAAAAGGTCTGAAAAATAGGAGGAGCATGAAGCGGTGTTGAAAATCATGAGGAGCCTGAAAACGTGTGAAAAATATGAAGACCTTCAAAATTTGTCAAAAATATGAAGAGCTTCAAAAGGTGTTAAAATGAGATGACCATGAAACGATCTGAAACATAGGAGGAGCATGAAGTGGTGTTGAAAAAATGAAGAGCCTGGAAAGGTGTGAAATATCTGAAGAGCTTCAAAAGGTGTCAAAAATATGAGGAGCATGAAACGGTCGGCAAAATACGACGAGCATGAAGCGGTGTTGAAAAACATGAAAAGCCTGAAAAGGTGTGAAAAAATATGAAGAGCTTCAAAAGGTGTCAAAAATATGAGGAGCATGAAACAATCTGAAAAATAGGAGGAGCATGAAGCGGTGTTCAAAAACATGAAGAGCCTGAAAAGGTGTGAAAAATATGAAGAGCTCAAAAAGTGTCAAAAATATGAGGAGCATGAAACGATCTGAAAAATAGAAGGAGCATGAAACGGTGATCAAACACATGAAGAGCCTGAAAAGGTGTGGAAAATATGAAGAGCTTCAAAAGGTGTGAAATACATGAGGAGCATGAAACTCTCTGAAAAATAGGAGGAGCATGAAGCGGTGTTCAAAAACATGAAGAGCCTGAAAAGTTGTGAAAAATATGAAAAGCTTCAAAAGGTGTCAAAAATGAGATTTGCATTAAACGGTCTGAAAATTAGGAATAACATGAAACGGTGTTGAAAATCATGAAGAGCCTGAAATAGTGTGAAAAATATAAAGAGCTGCAAAAGGTGTCAAAAATATGAGGAGCATGAAACGGTCTGATAAATAGGTGGAGCATGAAGCTGTGTTCAAAAACATGAAGAGCCTGAAAAGGTGTGAAAAATATGAAGAGCTTCAAAAGGTGTGAAAAATGTGAGGAGCATGAAACGGTCTGAAAAATAGAAGCAGCATGAAACGGTTTTGAAAAACATGAAGAGCCTGAAGACGTGTGAAAAATATGAAGAGCTTCAAAAGGTGTGAAAAATATAAAGAGCTTCAAAGGTGACAAAAATGAGATGAGCATGAAACGGTCTGAAAAATAGGAGGAGCATGAAGTGGTGGTGAAAAACATGAAGAGCCTGAAAAGGTGTGAAAAATATGAAGAGCTTCAAAAGCGGTCAAAAATATGAAGAGCATGAAACGGTCTGAAAAACAGGAGGATCATGAAGCGGTGTTCATAAACATGAAGAGCCTGAAAAGGTGTGAAAAATATGAAGAGCTTCAAAAGGTGTCAAAAATATGAGGAGCATGAAACGGTCTGAAATATATGAGCAGCATGAAGCGGTGTTGAAAAACATGAAGAGCCTGAAAAGGTGTGAAAAATATGAAGAGCTTCAAAAAGTGTGAAATACATGAGGAGCATAAAACTCTCTGAAAAAGAGAAGGAGCATGAAGTGGTGTTCAAAAATATGAAGAGCCTGAAAAGGTGTGAAATATATGAAGAGCTTCAAAAGGTGTGAAAAATATGAGGAGCATAATATGGTTTGAAAAATAGGATTAGCATGAAGCGGTGTTCAAAAACATGAAGAGCCTGAAAAGTTGTGAAAAATATGAAAAGCTTCAAAAGGTGTCAAAAATGAGATGAGCATGAAACGGTCTGAAAAATAGGACGTGCATGAAGCTGTGTTGAAAAACATGAAGAGCCTTAAAAGGTGTGAAAAATATGAAGAGCTTCAAAAGGTGTCAAAAATATGAGGAGGATGAAACGGTCTGCAAAATCGGAGGAGCATGAAGCGTTGTTGAGAAACTTGAAGAGCCTAAAAAGGTGTGAGAAATATGAAGAGCTTCAAAAGGTGTTAAAAATATGAGTAGCATGAAACGGTCTGCAAAAAAGGAGGAGCATGAAGTGGTGTTGAAAAAGATGAAGAGCCTGAAAAGGTGTTAAAAATATGAAAGCTTCAAAAGGTGTCAAAATTATGAAGAGCATGAAACGGTCTGAAAAATAGGAGGAGCATGAAGCGCTGTTGAAAATCATAAAGAGCCTGAAAAGGTGTGAAAAATATGAAGACCTTCAAAATTTGTCAAAAATATGAAGAGCTTCAAAAGGTGTTAAAATGAGATGAGCATGAAACGATCTGAAAAATAGGAGGAGCATGAAGTGGTGTTGAAAAAATGAAGAGCCTGGAAAGGTGTGAAAAATATGAAGAGCTTCAAAAGATGTGAAAAACATGAAGAGCTTCAAAAGGTGTCAAAAAAGAGATGAGCATGAAAAGGTCTGAAAAATAGGAGGAGCATGAAGTGGTGTTGAAAATCATGAAGAGCCTGAAAACGTGTGAAAAATATGAAGACCTTCAAAATTTGTCAAAAATATGAAGAGCTTCAAAAGGTGTCGAAAATGAGATGAGCATGAAACGATCTGAAAAATAGGAGGAGCATGAAACAGTGATCAAAAACATGAAGAGCCTGAAAAGGTGTGAAAAATATGAAGAGCTTCAAAAGGTGTGAAATTCATGAGGAGCATGAAACGGGCTGAAAAATAGGAGAAGCATGAAGGGGTGTGGAAAAACATGAAGAGCCTGAAAATGTTTGAAAAATATGAAGAGCTTCTAAAGGTGTGAAATACATGAGGAGCTTGAAACTCTCTGAAAAATAGAAATAGCATGAAGCTGTGTTGAAAAACATGAAGAGCCTGAAAACGTGTGAAAAATATGAAGAGCATCAAAAGGTGTGAAAAATATGAAGAGCTTCAAAAGGTGTAAAAAATGAGATGAGCATGAAACCGCCTGAAAAATAGGAGGAGCATGAAGTGGTGTTGAAAAAAATGAAGAGCCTGAAAAGTTGTGAAACATATGAAGAGCTTCAAAAGGTGTCAAAATTATGAGGAGCATGAAGCGGCCTGAAAAATTGGAGGAGCATGAAGCGGTGTTCAAAAATATGAAGAGCCTGAAAAGGTGTGAAAAATATGAAGAGCTTCAAACGGTGTCAAAAATATGAGAAGCATGAAACGGTCTGAAAAATAGGAGGAGCATGAAGCGGTGTTGAAAAACATGAGGAGGCTGAGAACTTGTGAAAAATATGAAGAGCTTCATAAGGTGTCAAAAATGAGATGAGCATGAAACGGTCTGAAAAATAGGAAGAGCATGAAGTGGTGTTGAAAAAAATGAAGAGCCTGAAAAGGTGTGAAAGATATGAAGAGCTTCAAAAGGTGTGAAATATATGAGGAGCATGAAACGGTCTGAAAAATAGGAGGAGTATGCAGCGGTTAAAAAACATGAAGAGCCTGAAAAGGTGTGAAAAATATGAAGAGCTTCAAAAGGTGTCAAAAATATGAGGAGCATGTAACAGTCTGAAAAGTAGGAGGAGCATGAAGCGGTGTTGAAAAACATGAAGAGCCTGAAAAGGTGTGAAAAATACGAAGAGCTTCAAAAGGTGTCAAAATTACAAGGAGCATGAAACGGTCTGAAAAATGGGAAGAGCATGAAGCGGAGTTCAAAAATATGAAGAGCCAGAAAAGGTGTGAAAAATATGAAGAGCTTCAAAAGTTGTCAAAAATATGAGGTGCATGAAACGGTCTGAAAAAGACGAGGAGCATGAAGCGGTGTTCAAAAACATGAAGAGCCTTTAAAGGTGTGAAAAATATGAAGAGCTTCAAAAGGTGTCAAAAATATGAGAAGCATGAAACGGTCTGAAAAATAGGAGGAGCATGAAGCGGTGTTGAAAAACATGAGGAGGCTTAGAACTTGTGAAAAAAATGAAGAGCTTCAAAAGGTGTCAAAAATGAGATGAGGATGAAACGGTCTGAAAAATAGGAGGAGCATGAAGTGGTGTTGAAAAAAATGAAGAGCCTGAAAAGGTGTGAAAAATATGAAGAGCTTCAAAAGGTGTGAAATATATGAGGAGCATGAAACGGTCTGAAAAATAGGAGGAGTATGCAGCGGTTAAAAAACATGAAGAGCCTGAAAAGGTGTGAAAAATATGAAGAGCTCCAAAAGTTGTCAAAAATATGTGGAGCGTGAAACGGTCCCAAAAATAGGAGGAGCGTGAAGCGGTGATGAAAAACATGAAGAGCCTGAAAACGTGTGATAAAACATGAAGAGCTTCAAAAGGTGTCAAAAATATGAGGAGCATGAAACAGGCTGAAAAATAGGAGGAGCATGAAGCGGTGTCGAAAAACATGAAGAGCATGAAGAGTTGTGAAAAATAGGAAGAACTTCAAAAGGTGTCAAAAATATGAGGAGCATGAACGGTATGAAAAATAGGAGGATCATGAAGCCGTGTTGAAAAACATGAAGAGCCTGAAAACGTGTGAAAATTATGAAGAGCTTCAAAAGGTGTGAAATATATGAAGAGCTTCAAAAGGTGTCAAGAATGAGATGAGCATGAAATGGTCTGAAAGAATGGAGGGGCATGAAGCGGTGTTGAAAAACATGAAGAGCCTGAAAAGGTGTGAAAAATATGAAGAGCATCAAAAGATGTGAAAAATATGAGGAGCAGGAACCGGTCTGAAAAATAGGAGGAGCATGAAGCGGTTTTGAAAAGCATGAAGAGTCTGAAAAGGTGTGAAAAATATGAAGAGCTTCATTAGGTGTCAAAATATTAGGAGCATGAAACTGTCTGAAAAATAGGAGGAGCATGAAGTGGTGTTGAAAAATGTGCAGAGCCTAAAAAGGTGTGAAAAATATGAAGAGCTTCAAAAGGTGTCAAAAATATGAGGAGCATGAAACAGGCTGTAAAATAGGAGGTGCATGAAGCGGTGTCGAAAAACATGAAGAGCATGAAGAGTTGTGAAAAATAGGAAGAACTTCAAAAGGTGTCAAAAACATGAGGAGCATGAACGGTATGAAAAATAGGAGGATCATGAAGCGGTGTTGAAAAACATGAAGAGCATGAAAATTTGAGAAAAATATGAAGACCTTCAAAACGTGTCAAAAATGAGATGAGCATGAAACGGTCTGAAAAATAGGAGGAGCATGAAGCGGTGTTGAAAAACATGAAGAGCCTGAAAAGGTGTGAAAAATATGAAGAGCTGCAAAAGGTGTCAAAAATATGAGGAGCATGAACGGTCTGGAAAATAGGAGGAGCATGAAGCGGTCTTGAAAACCATGAAGAGCCTGAAAAGGTGTGAAATATATGAAGAGCTTCAAAAGGTGTCAAGAATGAGATGAGCATGAAATGGTCTGAAAGAATGGAGGGGCATGAAGCGGTGTTCAAAAATATGAAGAGCCTGTAATGGTGTGAAAAATATGAGAGCCCCAAAACGTGTCAAAAGTATGAGGAGCATGAAACGGTGTTGAAAAACATGAAGAGCCTGAAAAGGTGTGACAAATATGAAGAGCTTCAAAAGGTGTCAAAAATATGAGGAGCATGAAATGGTCTGAAAAATAGGAGGATCATGAAACGGTGTGAAAAACATGAAGAGCTTGAAAAGGTGTGAGAAATAGAACGGCTTCAAAAGGTGTGAAAAATATGAGGAGCCTGAAACGGTCTGAAAAATAGGAGGAGCATGAAGTGGTGTTGAAAAACATGAAGAGCCTGAAAAGGTGTAAGAAATAGAACGGCTTCCAAAGGTGTGAAAAATATGAGGAGCATGAAACGGTCTGAAAAATAGGAAGAGCATGAAACGGTGTTTAAAAACATGAAGAGCCTGAAAAGGTGTGAAAAATATGAAGAGCTTCAAAAGGTTTGTAAAATATGAAGAGCATGGAACGGTCTGAAAAATAGGAGGAGGATAAAGAGGTGTTCAAAAAAATGAAGAGCCTGAAAAGGGGTGACAAATATGAAGAGCTTCAAAAGGTGTCAAAAATATGAGGAGCATGAAACGGTCTGAAAAATAGGAGGATCATGAAACGGTGCGAAAAACATGAAGAGCCTGAAAAGGTGTGAGAAATAGAATGGCTTCAAAAGATGTGAAAAATATGAGGAGCCTGAAACGGTGTGAAAAATAGGAGGAGCATGAAGTGGTGTTGAAAAACATGAAGAGCCTGAAAAGGTGTGAGAAATAGAACGGCATCAAAAGGTGGGAAAAATATGAGGAGCATGAAACGGTCTGAAAAATAGGAGAAGCATGAAACGGTCTGAAAAATAGGAGGAGCATGAAGCGGTTTGAAAAACATGAAGAGCCTGAAAAAGTGTGAAAAATATGAAGAGCTTCAAAAGTTTTGAAAAATATGAAGAGCATGGAACGGTCTGAAAAATAGGAGGAGGATAAAGCGGTGTTCAAAAACATGAAGAGCCTGAAAAGGTGTGACAAATATGAAGAGCTTCAAAAGGTGTCAAAAATATGAGGAGCATGAAACTGTCTCAAAAATAGGAGGAGCATGAAGCGGTGTTCAAAAATATGAAGAGCCTGAAAAGGTATGAAAAATATGAAGAGCTTCAAAAGGTGTCAAAAATATGAGGAACATGAAACGGTCTGAAAAACAGAAGGAGCATGAAGCGGTGTTTAAAAACATGAAGAGCCTGAAAAGGTGTGAAAAATATGAAGAGCTTCAAAAGGTTTGAAAAATATGAAGAGCAGGGAACGGTCTGAAAAATAAGAGGAGAATAAAGTGGTGTTCAAAAACATGAAGAGCCTGAAAAGGTGTGACAAATATGAAGAGCTTCAAAAGGTGTCAAAAATATGAGGAACATGAAACGGTCTGAAAAACAGAAGAAGCATGAAGCGGTGTTTAAAAACATGAAGAGCCTGAAAAGGTGTGAAAAATATGAAGAGCTTCAAAAGGTTTGAAAAATATGAAGAGCAGGGAACGGTCTGAAAAATAGGAGGAGGATAAAGCGGTGTTCAAAAACATGAAGAACCTGAAAAGGTGTGACAAATAAGAAGAGCTTCAAAAGGTGTCAAAAATATGAGGAGCATGAAACGGTCTCAAAAATAGGAGGAGCATGAAGCATTGTTCAAAAATATGGAGAGCCTGAAAAGGTATGAAAAATATGAAGAGCTTCAAAAGGTGTCAAAAATATGAGGAGCATGAAACGGTCTGAAAAATAGGAGGAGCATGAAACGGTGTTCAAAAAAATGAAGAGCCTGGAATGGTGTGAAAAATATGAGAGCCCCAAAACGTGTCAAAAATATGAGGAGCATGAAACGGTATGAAAAATAGGAGGAGCATGAAACGGTCTGAAAAATAGGAGGAGCATGAAGCGGTGTTCAAAAACAAGAAGAGCCTGAAAAGGTGTGAAAAATATGAAGAGCTTCCTAAATTGTTAAAAATATGAGGAGCATGAAACGCTCTGAAAAATACGAGGAACATGAAGCGGTGTTCAAAAACGTCATGAGCCTGAAAAGATGTGAAAAATATGAAGAGCTTCAAAAGGCGTGAAAAATATGAGGAGCATCAGAAGGTGTAAAAAATGAGATGAGCATAAAGCGGTCTGAAAAATAGGAGGAGAATGAAGTGGTGTTGAAAAACTTGAAGAGCCTGAAAATGTTTGAAAAATATGAAGAGCTTCAAAAGGTGTCAAACATATGAGGAGCATGAAACGGTCAGAAAAATAGGAGGAGCATGAAGCGGTGTGTAGAAACATGAAGAGCCTGAAAAGGTGTGAAAAATATGAACAGCTTCAAAAGCTGTCAGGTATATGAGGAGCATGAAACGGTATGAAAAATAGGAGGAGCATGAAACGGTCTGAAAAATAGGAGGAGCATGAATCGGAGTTCAAAAACATGAAGAGCCTGAAAAGGTGAGAAAAATGTGAAGAGCTTCAAAAGCTGTCAAAAATATG
This sequence comes from Dama dama, assembly GCF_033118175.1. NCBI lineage: Eukaryota > Metazoa > Chordata > Mammalia > Artiodactyla > Cervidae > Dama > Dama dama. The sequence goes on from NW_026870910.1 coordinate 660,149, forward strand.
AGGAGCATGAAACGGTATGAAAAATAGGAGGAGCATGAAACGGTCTGAAAAATAGGAGGAGCATGAAGTGGAGCTGAAAAACATGAAGTGCCTGAAAAGGTGTGAAAAATATGAAGAGCTTCAAAAGGTGTAAAAATGAGATGAGCATGAAACGGTCTGAAAAATAGGAGGAGCATGAACTGGTGCTGAAAAACATGAAGAGCCTGAAAAGATGTGAAAAATATGAAGAGCTTCAAAAGCTGTCAAAAATGAGATGAGCATGAAACGGTCTGAAAAAAAGGAGGAGCATGAAGCGTTGTTGAAAATCTTGAAGAGCAAGAAAAGGTGTGAAAAATATGAAGAGCTTCAAAAGTTTTCAAAAATATGAGGATCATGAAACGGTCTGAAAAATAGGAGCAACATGAAACGGTCTGAAAAATAAGAGGAGAATGAAATGGTGTTGAAAAACAGGAAGAGCCTGAAAATGTGAGAAAAATATGAAGAGCTTCAAAAGGTTTCAAAAATATGAGGAGCATGAAACTTTCTGAAAAAGAGGAGGAACATGAACCGGTGTTGAAAAACATGAAGAGCCTGAAAAGGTGTGAAAAATATGAAGAGGTTTAAAAGGTGTCAAAAATATGAGGAGCATGAAACTTTCTGAAAAATAGGAGGATCATGAAACCGTGTTCAAAAACATGAAGAGCATCAAAAGGTGTGAAAAATATGAAGAGCCTTAAAAAATGTCAAAAATTTGAGGAGTATTAAACGGTCTGAAAAATAGCAGTAGCATGAAGTGGTGTTGAAAAACATGAAGAGCCTGAAAAGGTGTGAAAAATATGAAGAGCTTTAAAAGGTGTGAAAAATATGACGAGCATGAATCGGTCTGAAAAATAGGAGGAGCATGAAGCGGTGTTCAAAAACATGAAGAGCCTGAAAAGGTGTGAAAAATATGAACAGCTTCAAAATGTGTCAAATATATGAGGAGAAAGAAACGGTCTGAAAAAAAGGAAGAGCATGAAGTGGTGTTCAAAAACCTGAAGAGCCTGAAAAGGTGTGCAAAATATGAAGAGCTTCAAAAGGTGTAAGAAATGAGATGAGCATGTAACGGTCTGAAAAATAGGAGGAGCATGAACTGGTGCTGAAAAACATGAAGAGCCTGAAAAGGTTTGAAAAATATGAAGAGCTTCAAAAGGTGTGAAAAATATGAGGAGCATGAAACGGTCTGAAAAATAGGAGGAGCATGAAGTGGAGCTGAAAAACATGAAGAGCCTGAAAAGTTTTGAAAAATATGAAGAGCTTCAAAAGGTGTGAAAAATATGAGGAGCATGAAACGGTCTGAAAAAAAGGAGGTGCATGAAGTGGTGTTGAAAAACATGAAGAGCCTGAAAACGTGTGAAAAATATGAAGAGCTTCTAAAGGTGTGAAAAATATGAAGAGCTTCAAAAGGTGTCAAAAATGAGATGAGCATGAAGCGGCCTGAAAAATAGGAGGAGCATGAAGTGGTGTTGAAAAACATGATGAGCCTGAAAAAGTGTGAAATATATGAAGAGCTTCAAAAGGTGTCAAAAATATGAGGAGCATGAACGGTCTAGAAAATAGCAGGAGCATGAAGTGGTCTTGAAAACCATGAAGAGCCTGAAAAGGTGTGAAAAATAAGAAGAGCTTCAAAATGTTTCAAAATTATGAGGAGAATGAACGGTCCAAAAAAGAGGAGGAGCATGAAGCGGTGTTGAAAGACATGAAGAGCCTGAAAAGTTGTGAAATATATGAAGACCTTCAAAAGGTGTGAAGTACATGAGGAGCATTAAACGCTCTGAAAAATAGGAGAAGATTGAAGTTTTGTTCAAAAACATGAAGAGCCTGAAAAGGTGTGAAATATATGAAGATCTTCAAAAGGTGTGAAAAATATGAGGGGCATGAAACGGTCTGAAAAATAGGAGGTGCATGAAGCGGTGTTGAAAACATGAAGAGACTGAAAACGTGTGAAAAATATGAACAGCTTCAAAAGGTGTGAAAAACATGAGGAGATTCAAAAGCTGTGAAAAATATGAAGAGCTTCAAACGGTGTCAAAAATGAGATGAGCATGAATTGGCCTAAAAAATAGGAGGAACATGAAGTGTTGGTGAAAAACATGAAGAGCCTGAAGAAGTGTGAAGTATATGAAGAGATTCAAAACGTGTCAAAAATATGAGGAGCATTAAACGGTCTGAAAAATAGGAGGAGCATGAAGCGGTGTTGAAAAACAAGAAGAGTCTGAAAAGGTGTGAAAAATATGAAGAGCTTCAAAAGGTGTGAAAAATATGAAGAGCTTCAAAATGTGTCAAAAATGAGATGAGCATGAAATGGTCTGAATATTAGGAGGAACATGAATTGGTGTTGAAAAACATGAAGAGACTGAAAAGCTGTGAAAAATATGAAGAGCTTCAAAAGGTGAGAATTATATGAAGAGCTTCAAAAGAAGTCAAAAATGAGATGAGCATGATATTCTCTGAAAGATAGGAGGAGCATGAAGCGGTGTTGAAAAACATGAAGAGCCTGAAAAGGTGTGAAAAATATGAAGAACGTCAAAAGGTGTCAAAAATATGAGGAGCATGAAACGGTCTGAAAAATAGGAGGAGCATGAAGTGGTGTTGAAAAACATGAAGAGCCTGAAAAGGTGTGAAAAATATGAAGAGCTTCAAAAAGTGTCAAAAATATGAGGAGCATGAAACGGTCTGAAAAATAGGAGGAGCATGAGGCGGTGTTAAAAAACATGAAGAGCCTGAAAAGGTGTGAAAAATATGAAGAGCTTCAAAAGGTGTGAAATATATGAGGAGCATGAAACGGTCTGAAAAATAGGAGGAGTATGCAGCGGTTAAAAAACATGAAGAGGCTGAAAAGGTGTGAAAAATATGAAGAGCTCCAAAAGTTGTCAAAAATATGAGGAGCATGAAACGGTCGGAAAAATAGGAGGAGCATGAAGTGGTGTTGAAAAATCTGAAGAGTCTGAAAACGTGTGAATAAATATGAAGAGGTTCAAAGGTGTCAAAAATATGAGGAGCATGAAACGGTCTCAAAAATAGGAAGAGCGTGAAGCGGTGATGAAAAACATGAAGAGCCAGAAAACGTGTGATGAAATATGAAGAGGTTCAAAGGTGTCAAATATATGAGGAGCATGAAACGGTGGCAAAAATAGGAGGAGCATGAAGCGGTGTTGAAAAACATGAAGAGCCTGAAAAGGTGTGAAAAATATGAGAGCTTCAAAAGGTGTCAATAATAAGAGGTGCATGAAACACTCTGAAAAAAAGGAGGAGCATGAAACTGTCTGAAAAATAGGAGAAGCATGAAGCGGTGTTGAAAAACATGAAGAGCATGAAAAGGTGTGAAAAATATGAAGAGGTTGAAAATGTGTGAAATATATGAAGAGCTTCAAAAGGTGTCAAAAATGAGATGAGCATGAAACGGTCTGAAAAATAAGAGGAGCATGAAATGGTGATCAAAACGAGAAGAGCCTGAAAAGGTGTGAAAAATATGAAGAGCTTCAAAAGGTGTGAAATACATGAGGAGCATGAAACGGGCTGAAAAATAGGAGAAGCATGAAGTGGTGTGGAAAAACATGAAGAGCCTGAAAAAGTGTGAAAAATATAAAGAGCTTCAGATGGTGTGAAAAATATTAAGAGCTTCAACAGGTGTCAAAAATTAGATGAGCATGAAACGGTCTGAAAAATTGGAGGAGCAAGAAGTAGTGTTGAAAAAAATGAAGAGCCTGGAAAGGTGTGCAAAATATGAAGAGCTTCAAAAGTTGTGAAATATATGAAGAGCTTCAAAAGGTGTCGAAAATGACATGAGCATGAAACGGTCTGAAAAATAGGAGGAGCATGAAACGGTGATCAAAAACATGAAGAGCCTGAAAAGGTGTGAAAAATATGAAAAGCTTCAAAAGGTGTCAAAAATATGAGGAGCATGAAACGGTCTGAAAAGTAGGTGGAGCATGAAGCGGTGTTGAAAAATATGAAGAGCCTGGAAAGGTGTGCAAAATATGAAGAGCTTCAAAAGTTGTGAAATATATGAAGAGCTTCAAAAGGTGTCGAAAATGACATGAGCATGAAACGGTCTGAAAAATAGGAGGAGCATGAAACGGTGATCAAAAACATGAAGAGCCTGAAAAGGTGTGAAAAATATGAAGAGCTTCAAAAGGTGTGAAATACATGAGGAGCATGAAACGGGCTGAAAATAGGAGAAGCATGAAGGGGTGTGGAAAAACATGAAGAGACTGAAAATGTTTGAAAAATATGAAGAGCTTCTAAAGGTGTGAAATACATGAGGAGCATGAAACTCTCTGAAAAATAGAAATAGCATGAAGCGGTGTTGAAAAACATGAAGAGCCTGAAAAGGTGTGAAAAATATGAAGAGCTTCAAACGGTGTCAAAAATATGACGAGCATGAAACGGTCTGAAAAATAGGAGGAGCATGAAGCAGTGTTGAAAAACATGAAGTGCCTGAAATGGTGTGAAAAATATGAAGAGCTTCAAAAGGTGTCAAAAATATGAGGTGCATGAAACGGACTGAAAAAGAGGAGGAGCATGAAGCGGTGTTCAAAAACATGAAGAGCCTTTAAAGATGTGAAAAATATGAAGAGCTTCAAAAGGTGTCAAAAATATGAGAAGCATGAAACGGTCTGAAAAATAGGAGGAGCATGAAGCGGTGTTGAAAAACATGAGGAGGCTGAGAACTTGTGAAAAATATGAAGAGCTTCATAAGGTGTCAAAAATGAGATGAGCATGAAACGGTCTGAAAAATAGGAAGAGCATCAAGTGGTGTTGAAAAAAATGAAGAGCCTGAAAAGGTGTGAAAGATATGAAGAGCTTCAAAAGGTGTGAAATATATGAGGAGCATGAAAAGGTCTGAAAAATAGGAGGAGTATGCAGCGGTTAAAAAACATGAAGAGCCTGAAAAGGTGTGAAAAATATGAAGAGCTTCAAAAGGTGTCAAAAATATGAGGAGCATGTAACAGTCTGAAAAGTAGGAGGAGCATGAAGCGGTGTTGAAAAACATGAAGAGCCTGAAAAGGTGTGAAAAATACGAAGAGCTTCAAAAGGTGTCAAAATTACAAGGAGCATGAAACGGTCTGAAAAATGGGAAGAGCATGAAGCGGAGTTCAAAAATATGAAGAGCCTGAAAAGGTGTGAAAAATATGAAGAGCTTCAAAAGGTGTCAAAAATATGAGGTGCATGAAACGGTCTGAAAAAGACGAGGAGCATGAAGCGGTGTTGAAAAACATGAGGAGGTTTAGAACTTGTGAAAAATATGAAGAGCTTCAAAAGGTGTGAAATATATGAGGAGCATGAAACGGTCTGAAAAATAGGAGGAGTATGCAGCGGTTAAAAAACATGAAGAGCCTGAAAAGGTGTGATAAAACATGAAGAGCTCCAAAAGTTGTCAAAAATATGTGGAGCGTGAAACGGTCCCAAAAATAGGAGGAGCGTGAAGCGGTGATGAAAAACATGAAGAGCCTGAAAACGTGTGATAAAACATGAAGAGCTTCAAAGGTGTCAGAAATATGAGGAGCATGAAACGCTCGCAAAAATAGGAGGAGCATGAAGCGGTGTTGAAAAATATGAAGAGCCTGAAATGGTGTGAAAAATATGAGAGCTTCAAAAGGTGTCAATAATAAGAGGTGCATGAAACACTCTGAAAAATAGGAGGAGCATGAAACTGTCTGAAAAATAGGAGAAGCATGAAGCGGTGTTGAAAAAAATGAAGAGCCTGAAAAGGTGTGAAAAATATGAAAAGCTTCAAAAGGTGTCAAAAATATGAAGAGCATGAAACGGTCTGAAAAATAGGAGGAGCATGAAACGGTGATCAAAAACATGAAGAGCCTGAAAAGATGTGAAAAATATGAAGAGCTTCAAAAGGTGTGAAATACATGAGGAGCATGGAACGGGCTGAAAAATAGGAGAAGAATGAAGGGGTGTGGAAAAACATGAAGAGCCTGAAAAGGTTTGAAAAATATGAGGAGCTTCAAAAGGTGTGAAATACATGAGGAGCATGAAACTCTCTGAAAAATAGAAATAGCATGAAGCGTTGTTGAAAAACATGAAGAGCCTGAAAACGTGTGAAAATATGAAGAGCTTCAAAAATATGAAAAATATGAAGAGCTTCAAAAGGTGTGAAAAATTTGAAGAGCTTCAAAAGGTGTCAAATTGAGATGAGCATGAAACGGTCTGAAAAATAGGAGGAGCATTAAGCTGTGTTGAAAATCATAACGAGCCTGAAAAGGTGTGAAAAATATGAAGGGCTTCAAAAATGTGAAAAATATGAAGAGCTTCAAAAGGTGTCAAAAATGAGATGAGCATGAGACGGTCTGAAAAATAGGAGGAGCATTAAGCTGTGTTGAAAATCATAACGAGCCTGAAAAGGTGTGAAAAATATGAAGAGCTTCAAAAGGTGTGAAAACTATGAAGAGATTCAAAACCTGTCAAAAATATGAGGAGCCTGAAACAGTCTCAAAAATAGGAAGAGTATGAAACGGTCTGAAAAATAGGAGGATCATGAAGCAATGTTGAAAATCGTGAAGAGCCTGAAAAGGTGTGAAAAATGTGAAGAGCTTCAACAGGTGTAAAAAATGAGATGAGCATGAAACGGTCTGAAAAATAGGAGGAGCATGAACTGGTGCTGAAAAACATGAAGAGCCAGAAAAGGTGTGAAAAATAAGAAGAGCTTCAAAAAGTGTCAAAAATATGAGGAGCAAGAAACGGTCTGAAAAATAGGAGGAGCATGAAGTGGAGCTGAAAAACATGAAGAGCCTGAAAAGGTGTGCAAAATATGAAGAGCTTCAAAAGGTGTAAAAAATGAGATGAGCATGAAACGGTCTGAAAAATAGGAGGAGCATGAACTGGTGCTGAAAAACATGAAGAGCCTGAAAAGGTGTGAAATATATGAAGAGCTTCAAAAGGTGTCAAAAATATGAGGAGCATGAAACGGTCTGAAAAATAGGAGGAGCATGAAGCGGTGTTGAAAAACATGAAGAGCATGAAAAGCTGTGAAGAATATGAAGAGCTTCAAAACCTGTCAAAAATATGAGGAGCATGAATCGGTCTGAAAAATAGGAGGAGCAAGAAACGGTTTTAACAAACATGAAGAGCAGGAAAAGGTGTGAAAAATATGAAGAGCTTCAAAAGGTTTGAAAAATATGAAGAACATGGGACGGTCTGAAAAATAGGAGGAGGATAAAGCAGTGTTCAAAAACATGAAGAGCCTGAAAAGGTGTGACAAATATGAAGAGCTTCAAAAGGTGTCAAAAATATGAGGAGCATGAAACGGTCTCAAAAATAGGAGGAGCATGAAGCGGTGTTCAAACACATGAAGAGCATGAAAAGCTGTGAAGAATATGAAGAGCTTCAAAACGTGTCAAAAATATGAGGAGCATGAATCGGTCTGAAAACTAGAAGGAGCATGAAGTGGTGTTGAAAAACAAGAAGATCTGAAAAGGAGTGAAAAATATGAAGACCTTCATAAGGTCTCAAAAATATGAGGAGCATGAAATGGTCTGAAAAATAGGAGGAGCAAGAAACGGTTTTAACAAACATGAAGAGCGGGAAAAGGTGTGAAAAATATGAAGAGCTTCAAAAGGTGTCAAAAATATGAGGAGCCTGAAACAGGCTGTAAAATAGGAGGAGCATGAAGCGGTGTCAAAAAACATGAAGAGCATGAAGAGTTGTGAAAAATAGGAAGAACTCCAAAAGGTGTCAAAAATATGAGGAGCATGAACGGTATGAAAAATAGGAAGATCATGAAGCCGTGTTGAAAAACATGAAGAGCCTGAAAAGGTGTGACAAATATGAAGAGCTTCAAAAGGTGTGAAATATATGAAGAGCTTCAAAAGGTGTCAAAAATGAGATGAGCATGAAATGGTCTGAAAGATAGGAGGGGCATGAAGCGGTGTTGAAAAACATGAAGAGTCGGAAAAGGTGTGAAAAATAAGAAGAGCTTCAAATGGTGTGAAATACATGAGGACCTTGAAATGGTCTGAAAAACAGGAGGAGCATGAAATCTTCTTGAAAAACATGAAGAGCCTGAAAACGTGTGAAAATTATGAAGAGCTTCAAAAGGTGTGAAATATATGAAGAGCTTCAAAAGGTGTCAAAAATGAGATGAGCATGAAATGGTCTGAAAGATAGGAGGGGCATGAAGCGGTGTTCAAAAATATGAAGAGCCTGTAATGGTGTGAAAAATATGAGAGCCCCAAAACGTGTCAAAAGTATGAGGAGCATGAAACGGTGTTGAAAAACATGAAGAGCCTGAAAAGGTGTGAGAAATAGAACGGCTTCAAAAGGTGTGAAAAATATGAGGAGCCTGAAACGGTCTGAAAAATAGGAGGAGCATGAAGTGGTGTTGAAAAACATGAAGAGCCTGAAAAGGTGTAAGAAATAGAACGGCTTCCAAAGGTGTGAAAAATATGAGGAGCATGAAACGGTCTGAAAAATAGGAAGAGCATGAAGCGGTGTTTAAAAACATGAAGAGCCTGAAAAGGTGTGAAAAATATGAAGAGCTTCAAAAGGTTTGTAAAATATGAAGAGCATGGAACGGTCTGAAAAATAGGAGGAGGATAAAGAGGTGTTCAAAAAAATGAAGAGCCTGAAAAGGGGTGACAAATATGAAGAGCTTCAAAAGGTGTCAAAATATGAGGAGCATGAAACGGTCTGAAAAATAGGAGGATCATGAAACGGTGCGAAAAACATGAAGAGCCTGAAAAGGTGTGAGAAATAGAATGGCTTCAAAAGGTGTGAAAAATATGAGGAGCCTGAAACTGTCTCAAAAATAGGAGGAGCCTGAAGCGGTGTTCAAAAATATGGAGAGCCTGAAAAGGTATGAAAAATATGAAGAGCTTCAAAAGGTGTCAAAAATATGAGGAACATGAAACGGTCTGAAAAACAGAAGGAGCATGAAGCGGTGTTTAAAAACATGAAGAGCCTGAAAAGGTGTGAAAAATATGAAGAGCTTCAAAAGGTTTGAAAAATATGAAGAGCAGGGAACGGTCTGAAAAATAGGAGGAGGATAAAGCGGTGTTCAAAAACATGAAGAACCTGAAAAGGTGTGACAAATAAGAAGAGCTTCAAAAGGTGTCAAAAATATGAGGAGCATGAAACGGTCTCAAAAATAGGAGGAGCATGAAGCATTGTTCAAAAATATGGAGAGCCTGAAAAGGTATGAAAAATATGAAGAGCTTCAAAAGGTGTCAAAAATATGAGGAGCATGAAACGGTCTGAAAAATAGGAGGAGCATGAAACGGTGTTCAAAAAAATGAAGAGCCTGGAATGGTGTCAAAAATATGAGAGCCCCAAAACGTGTCAAAAATATGAGGAGCATGAAACGGTATGAAAAATAGGAGGAGCATGAAACGGTCTGAAAAATAGGAGGAGCATGAAGCGGTGTTCAAAAACAAGAAGAGCCTGAAAAGGTGTGAAAAATATGAAGAGCTTCCTAAATTGTTAAAAATATGAGGAGCATGAAACGCTCTGAAAAATACGAGGAACATGAAGCGGTGTTCAAAAACGTCATGAGCCTGAAAATATGTGAAAAATATGAAGAGCTTCAAAAGGCGTGAAAAATATGAGGAGCATCAAAAGGTGTAAAAAATGAGATGAGCATAAAGCGGTCTGAAAAATAGGAGGAGAATGAAGTGGTGTTGAAAAACTTGAAGAGCCTGAAAATGTTTGAAAAATATGAAGAGCTTCAAAAGGTGTCAAACATATGAGGAGCATGAAACGGTCAGAAAAATAGAGGAGCATGAAGCGGTGTATAGAAACATGAAGAGCCTGAAAAGGTGTGAAAAATATGAACAGCTTCAAAAGCTGTCAGGTATATGAGGAGCATGAAACGGTATGAAAAATAGGAGGAGCATGAAACGGTCTGAAAAATAGGAGGAGCATGAATCGGAGTTCAAAAACATGAAGAGCCTGAAAAGGTGAGAATAATGTGAAGAGCTTCAAAAGCTGTCAAAAATATGAGGAGCATGAAACGGTATGAAAAATAGGAGGAGCATGAAACGGTCTGAAAAGTAGGAGGAGCATGAAGTGGAGCTGAAAAACATGAAGTGCCTGAAAAGGTGTGAAAAATATGAAGAGCTTCAAAAGGTGTAAAAATGAGATGAGCATGAAACGGTCTGAAAAATAGGAGGAGCATGAACTGGTGCTGAAAAACATGAAGAGCCTGAAAAGATGTGAAAAATATGAAGAGCTTCAAAAGCTGTCAAAAATGAGATGAGCATGAAACGGTCTGAAAAAAAGGAGGAGCATGAAGCGTTGTTGAAAATCTTGAAGAGCAAGAAAAGGTGTGAAAATTATGAAGAGCTTCAAAAGTTTTCAAAAATATGAGGATCATGAAACGGTCTGAAAAATAGGAGCAACATGAAACGGTCTGAAAAATAAGAGGAGGATGAAATGGTGTTGAAAAACAGGAAGAGCCTGAAAATGTGAGAAAAATATGAAGAGCTTCAAAAGGTTTCAAAAATATGAGGAGCATGAAACTTTCTGAAAAAGAGGAGGAACATGAACCGGTGTTGAAAAACATGAAGAGCCTGAAAAGGTGTGAAAAAGATGAAGAGGTTTAAAAGGTGTCAAAAATATGAGGAGCATGAAACTTTCTGAAAAATAGGAGGATCATGAAACCGTGTTCAAAAACATGAAGAGCGTCAAAAGGTGTGAAAAATATGAAGAGCCTTAAAAAATGTCAAAAATTTGAGGAGTATTAAACGGTCTGAAAAATAGCAGTAGCATGAAGTGGTGTTGAAAAACATGAAGAGCCTGAAAAGGTGTGAAAAATATGAAGAGCTTTAAAAGGTGTGAAAAATATGACGAGCATGAAACGGTCTGAAAAATAGGAGGAGCATGAAGTGGTGTTCAAAAACATGAAGAGCCTGAAAAGGTGTGAAAAATATGAACAGCTTCAAAATGTGTCAAATATATGAGGAGAAAGAAACGGTCTGAAAAAAAGGAAGAGCATGAAGTGGTGTTCAAAAACCTGAAGAGCCTGAAAAGGTGTGCAAAATATGAAGAGCTTCAAAAGGTGTAAGAAATGAGATGAGCATGTAACGGTCTGAAAAATAGGAGGAGCATGAACTGGTGCTGAAAAACATGAAGAGCCTGAAAAGGTTTGAAAAATATGAAGAGCTTCAAAAGGTGTGAAAAATATGAGGAGCATGAAACGGTCTGAAAAATAGGAGGAGCATGAAGTGGAGCTGAAAAACATGAAGAGCCTGAAACGGTGTGCAAAATATGAAGAGCTTCAAAAGGTGTAAAAAATGAGAGCAGCATGAAACGGTCTGAAAAATAGGAGGAGCATGAAGTGGAGCTGAAAAACATGAAGAGCCTGAAAAGGTGTGCAAAATATGAAGAGCTTCAAAAGGTGTCAAGAATATGTGGAGCATGAAACGGTCTGAAAAATAGGAGGAGCATGAACTGGTGCTGAAAAACATGAAAGCCTGAAAAGGTTTGAAAAATATGAAGAGCTTCAAAAGGTGTGAAAAATATGAGGAGCATGAAACTGGCTGAAAAATAAGAGGAGCATGAAGCGGTGTAGAAAACCATGAAGAGCCTGAAAAAGTGTGAAAAATATGAAGAGCTTCAAAAGTAGGCAAAATTATGAAGAGTATGAAACGGTCAAAAAAATAGGAGGAGCATGAAACTGTGTTCAAAAACATGAAGTGTCTGAAAAGGTGTGAAATATATGAAGAGTTTCAAAAGGTGTCAAAAATATGAAGAGCATGAAATGGTCTGAAATATAGGAGGAGCATGAAGCGGGGTTGAAAACCATGAAGAGCCTGAAAAGGTGTGAAAAATATGAAGAGCTTCAAAAGGTGTCAAAAATATGAAGAGCATGATATGGTCTGAAAAATATGAGGAGCATGAAACGGTGTTCAAAAACATGAACAGCCTGAAAAGGTGTGAAATATATGAAGAGCTTCAAAAGGTGTCAAAAATATGAAGAGCATGAATCTGTCTGAAAAATAGGAGGAGCATGAAATGGTCTCATAAATAGGAGGACCATGAAACGGTGTTGAAAAACATGAAGAGCCTGAAAAGGTGTGAAATATATGAAGAACTTAAAAGGAGTCAAAAATATGAGATGCATGAAACGGTCTGAAAAATAGAAGGAACATGAAGCGGTGTTGAAAAACGTGAAGAGCCTGAAAACGTGTGAAAAATATGAAGAGCTTTAAAAGGTGTCAAAAATATGAGGAGCATGAAACGGTCTGAAAAATAGGAGGAGCATGAAGCGGTGTTGAAAAACATGAAGAGCCTGAAAAGGTGTGAAAAATATGAAGAGCTTCAAAAGGTGCCAAAATTATGAAGAGCATGAAACAGTCTTAAAATTAGGAGTAGAATGAAGCGGTATAGAAAAACATGAAGAGCCAGAAACGGTGTGAAATATATGAAGCTTCAAAAGGTGTCAAAAATATGAAGTGCATGAAACGGTCTGAAAAATAGGAGGAGCATGAAGCGGCGTTGAAAAACATGAAGAGCCTGAAAACGTGTGAAAAATATGAAGAGCTTCAAAAGGTGTCAAAATATGAGGAGCAGTAAACGGTTTGAAAAATAGGAGGAGCATGAAACAGTATTGAAAAACATGAAGATCATGGAAAGGTGTGAATAATATAAAGAGCGTCAAAAGGTGTAAAAAATATGAGGAGCACGAAACGGTCTGAAAAATAGGAGGAGCCTGAAAAGGTGTTGAAAATCATGAAGAGCCTGAAAAGGTGTGAAGAATAAGACGAGCTGCAAAAGGCGTCAAAATTATGAGGAGCATGAAACTGTCTGAAAATTAGATGAAGCATGAAACGCTGTTGAAAAATATGAAGACCATGAAAGGGTGTGAAAAACATGAAGAGCTTAAAAAGGTGTCAAAAATACGAGGAGCATGAAACGGTCAAAAAATAGGAGGAGCACGAGACGTTGATGATAAACCTGAAGAGCATGAAAAGGTGTTAAAAATATGAAGAGCTTAAAAAGGTGTCAAAAATATGAGGAGCAAGAAACGGTGTTGAAACACATGAAGAGCCTGAAAAGGTGTGAAAAATATGAAGAGCTTCAAAAGGTGTCAAAAATATGAGGACCATAAAACGATCTGAAAAATATGAGGAGCCTGAAACGGTCTGAAAAATAGGAGGAGCATGAAACGGTGTTCAAAAACATGAAGAGCCTGAAAAGTTTTGAAAAATATGAAAAGCTTCAAAAGGTGTCAAAAATTAGATGAGCATGAAACGGTCTGAAAAATTGGAGGAGCAAGAAGTAGCGTTGAAAAAAATGAAGAGCCTGAAAAGGTGTGAAAAATATGAAGAGCTTCAAAAGGTGTCAAAAATATGAGGAGCATGAAACGGTCTGAAACATAGGAGGAGCATGAAGCGGTGATGAAAAACATGAAGGGCATGAAAACGTGTGAAAAATATGAAGAGCTTCAAAAGGTGTGAAAAATATGAAGAGCTTCAAAAGGTGTCAAAAATATGAGGAGCATGAAACGGTCTGAAAAATAGGAGGAGCATGAAGCGGTGATGAAAAACATGAAGGGCATGAAAACGTGTGAAAGTATTAAGAGCCTGAAAAGGTGTGAAAAATATGAAGAGCTTCAAAAGGTGTCAAAAATATGTTGAGCATGAAACGGTCTGAAAAATAGGAGGAGCATGAAGCGGTGTTCAAAAACATGAAGAGCCTTAAAAGGTGTGAAAAATATGAAGAACTTCAAAAGGTGTCAAAAATATGAGGAGCATGAAACGGTCTGAAAAATAGGAGGAGCATCAAGCGGTGTTGAAAAATATGAAGAGCCTGAGAAAGTGTGAGAAATAGGAAGAGCTTCAAAAGGTGTGAAAAATATGAAGAGCTTCAAGAGGTGTCAAATGAGATGAGCATGAAACTGTCTGAAAAATAGGAGGAGCATGAAGTGGTGTTGAAAAAAAAGAAGAGCCTGAAAAGGTGTGAAATATATGAAGAGCTTCAAACGTTGTCAAGAATATGAGGAGAATGAAACGGTCTGAAAAATAGGAGGAGCATGAAGCGGTGTTGAAAAACATGAAGCGCCTGAAAAGGTGTGAAAGATATGAAGAGTTTCTAAAGGTGTCAACAATATGAGGAGTAAGAAAGGGTCTGAAAAATAGGAGGAGCATGAAGCGGTGTTCAAAAACATGAAGAGCCTGAAAAGGTGTGAAAAATATGCAGAGCCGCAAAAGGTGTCAAAATGAGATGAGCATGAACCGGTCTGAAAAATACGAGGAGCATGAAGTAATGTTGAAAAAAATGAAAAGCCTGAAAAGGTGTGAAATATATGAAGAGCTTCAAAAGGTGTAAAAATATGAGGAGAATGAAACGGTCTGCATAATAGGAAGAGCATGAAATGGTGTTCAAAAACATAAAGAGCATGAAAAGGTGTGAAAAATATGAAGAGTTTCTAAAGGTGTCAAAAATATGAGGAGCATGAAACGGTCAAAAAAATAGGAGGAGCATGAGATGTTGTTGATAATCATGAAGAGCATGAAAAGGTGTGAAAAATATGAAGAGCTTCAAAAGGTGTCAAAAATATGAGGAGCATGAAACAGGCTGAAAAATAGGAGGAGCATGAAGCGGTGTCGAAAACCATGAAGAGCATGAAGAGTTGTGAAAAATAGGAAGACCTTCAAAACGTGTCAAAAATGAGATGAGCATGAAACGGTCTGAAAAAAAGGAGGTGCATGAAGTGGTGTTGAAAAACATGAAGAGCCTGAAAACGTGTGAAAAATATGAAGAGCTTCTAAAGGTGTGAAAAATATGAAGAGCTTCAAAAGGTGTCAAAAATGAGATGAGCATGAAGCGGCCTGAAAAATAGGAGGAGCATGAAGTGGTGTTGAAAAACATGATGAGCCTGAAAAAGTGTGAAATATATGAAGAGCTTCAAAAGGTGTCAAAAATATGAGGAGCATGAACGGTCTAGAAAATAGCAGGAGCATGAAGTGGTCTTGAAAACCATGAAGAGCCTGAAAAGGTGTGAAAAATAAGAAGAGCTTCAAAATGTTTCAAAATTATGAGGAGAATGAACGGTCCAAAAAAGAGGAGGAGCATGAAGCGGTGTTGAAAAACATGAAGAGCCTGAAAAGGTGTGAAATATATGAAGACCTTCAAAAGGTGTGAAGTACATGAGGAGCATTAAACGCTCTGAAAAATAGGAGAAGATTGAAGTTTTGTTCAAAAACATGAAGAGCCTGAAAAGGTGTGAAATATATGAAGATCTTCAAAAGGTGTGAAAAATATGAGGGGCATGAAACGGTCTGAAAAATAGGAGGTGCATGAAGCGGTGTTGAAAACATGAAGAGACTGAAAACGTGTGAAAAATATGAACAGCTTCAAAAGGTGTGAAAAATATGAAGAGATTCAAAAGGTGTGAAAAATATGAAGAGCTTCAAACGGTGTCAAAAATGAGATGAGCATGAATTGGCCTAAAAAATAGGAGGAACATGAAGTGTTGGTGAAAAACATGAAGAGCCTGAAGAAGTGTGAAGTATATGAAGAGATTCAAAACGTGTCAAAAATATGAGGAGCATGAAACGATCTGAAAAATAGGAGGAGCATGAAGCGGTGTTGAAAAACAAGAAGAGTCTGAAAAGGTGTGAAAAATATGAAGAGCTTCAAAAGGTGTGAAAAATATGAAGAGCTTCAAAATGTGTCAAAAATGAGATGAGCATGAAATGGTCTGAATATTAGGAGGAACATGAATTGGTGTTGAAAAACATGAAGAGACTGAAAAGCTGTGAAAAATATGAAGAGCTTCAAAAGGTGAGAATTATATGAAGAGCTTCAAAAGAAGTCAAAAATGAGATGAGCATGATATTGTCTGAAAGATAGGAGGAGCATGAAGCGGTGTTGAAAAACATGAAGAGCCTGAAAAGGTGTGAAAAATATGAAGAACTTCAAAAGGTGTCAAAAATATGAGGAGCATGAAACGGTCTGAAAAATAGGAGGAGCATGAAGTGGTGTTGAAAAACATGAAGAGCCTGAAAAGGTGTGAAAAATATGAAGAGCTTCAAAAAGTGTCAAAAATATGAGGAGCATGAAACGGTCTGAAAAATAGGAGGAGCATGAGGCGGTGTTAAAAAACATGAAGAGCCTGAAAAGGTGTGAAAAATATGAAGAACTTCAAAAGGTGTCAAAAATATGAGGAGCATGAAACGGTCTGAAAAATAGGAGGAGCATGAAACGGTGTTCAAAAATATGAAGAGCCTGGAATGGTGTGAAAAATATGAGAGCCCCAAAACGTGTCAAAAATATGAGGAGCATGAAACGGTATGAAAAATAGGAGGAGCATGAAACGGTCTGAAAAATAGGAGGAGCATGAAGCGGTGTTCAAAAACAGGAAGAGCCTGAAAAGGTGTGAAAAATATGAAGAGCTTCCTAAATTGTTAAAAATATGAGGAGCATGAAACGCTCTGAAAAATATGAGGAACATGAAGCGGTGTTCAAAAACGTCATGAGCCTGAAAAGTTGTGAAAAATATGAAGAGCTTCAAAAGGCGTGAAAAATATGAGGAGCATCAAAAGGTGTAAAAAATGAGATGAGCATAAAGCGGTCTGAAAAATAGGAGGAGCATGAAGTGGTGTTGAAAAACTTGAAGAGCCTGAAAATGTTTAAAAAATATGAAGAGCTTCAAAAGGTGTCAAACATATGAGGAGCATGAAACGGTCAGAAAAATAGGAGGAGCATGAAGCGGTGTATAGAAACATGAAGAGCCTGAAAAGGTGTGAAAAATATGAACAGCTTCAAAAGCTGTCAGGTATATGAGGAGCATGAAACGGTATGAAAAATAGGAGGAGCATGAAACGGTCTGAAAAATAGGATGAGAATGAATCGGAGTTCAAAACCATGAAGAGCCTGAAAAGGTGAGAATAATGTGAAGAGCTTCAAAAGCTGTCAAAAATATGAGGAGCATGAAACGGTATGAAAAATAGGAGGAGCATGAAACGGTCTGAAAAATAGGAGGAGCATGAAGTGGAGCTGAAAAACATGAAGTGCCTGAAAAGGTGTGAAAAATATGAAGAGCTTCAAAAGGTGTAAAAATGAGATGAGCATGAAACGGTCTGAAAAATAGGAGGAGCATGAACTGGTGCTGAAAAACATGAAGAGCCTGAAAAGATGTGAAAAATATGAAGAGCTTCAAAAGCTGTCAAAAATGAGATGAGCATGAAACGGTCTGAAAAAAAGGAGGAGCATGAAGCGTTGTTGAAAATCTTGAAGAGCAAGAAAAGGTGTGAAAAATATGAAGAGCTTCAAAAGGTGTCAAAAATATGAGGAGCATGAAACGGTCTGAAAAATAGGAGCAACATGAAACGGTCTGAAAAATAAGAGGAGGATGAAATGGTGTTGAAAAACAGGAAGAGCCTGAAAATGTGAGAAAAATATGAAGAGCTTCAAAAGGTTTCAAAAATATGAGGAGCATGAAACTTTCTGAAAAAGAGGAGGAACATGAATCGGTGTTGAAAAACATGAAGAGCCTGAAAAGGTGTGAAAAATATGAAGAGGTTTAAAAGGTGTCAAAAATATGAGGAGCATGAAACTTTCTGAAAAATAGGAGGATCATGAAACCGTGTTCAAAAACATGAAGAGCGTCAAAAGGTGTGAAAAATATGAAGAGCCTTAAAAAATGTCAAAAATATGAGGAGTATTAAACGGTCTGAAAAATAGCAGTAGCATGAAGTGGTGTTGAAAAACATGAAGAGCCTGAAAAGGTGTGAAAAATATGAAGAGCTTTAAAATGTGTGAAAAATATGACGAGCATGAATCGGTCTGAAAAATAGGAGGAGCATGAAGTGGTGTTCAAAATCATGAAGAGCCTGAAAAGGTGTGAAAAATATGAACAGCTTCAAAATGTGTCAAATATATGAGGAGAAAGAAACGGTCTGAAAAAAAGGAAGAGCATGAAGTGGTGTTCAAAAACCTGAAGAGCCTGAAAAGGTGTGCAAAATATGAAGAGCTTCAAAAGGTGTAAGAAATGAGATGAGCATGTAACGGTCTGAAAAATAGGAGGAGCATGAACTGGTGCTGAAAAACATGAAGAGCCTGAAAAGGTTTGAAAAATATGAAGAGCTTCAAAAGGTGTGAAAAATATGAGGAGCATGAAACGGTCTGAAAAATAGGAGGAGCATGAAGTGGAGCTGAAAAACATGAAGAGCCTGAAAAGGTTTGAAAAATATGAAGAGCTTCAAAAGGTGTGAAAAATATGAGGAGCATGAAACGGTCTGAAAAAAAGGAGGTGCATGAAGTGGTGTTGAAAAACATGAAGAGCCTGAAAACGTGTGAAAAATATGAAGAGCTTCTAAAGGTGTGAAAAATATGAAGAGCCTCAAAAGGTGTCAAAAATGAGATGAGCATGAAGCGGCCTGAAGAAATAGGAGGAGCATGAAGTGGTGTTGAAAAACATGATGAGCCTGAAAAAGTGTGAAATATATGAAGAGCTTCAAAAGGTGTCAAAAATATGAGGAGCATGAACGGTCTAGAAAATAGAAGGAGCATGAAGTGGTCTTGAAAACCATGAAGAGCCTGAAAAGGTGTGAAAAATAAGAAGAGCTTCAAAATGTTTCAAAATTATGAGGAGAATGAACGGTCCAAAAAAGAGGAGGAGCATGAAGCGGTGTTGAAAAACATGAAGAGCCTGAAAAGGTGTGAAATATATGAAGACCTTCAAAAGGTGTGAAGTACATGAGGAGCATTAAACGCTCTGAAAAATAGGAGAAGATTGACGTTTTGTTCAAAAACATGAAGAGCCTGAAAAGGTGTGAAATATATGAAGATCTTCAAAAGGTGTGAAAAATATGAGGGGCATGAAACGGTCTGAAAAATAGGAGGTGCATGAAGCGGTGTTGAAAACATGAAGAGACTGAAAACGTGTGAAAAATATGAACAGCTTCAAAAGGTGTGAAAAACATGAGGAGATTCAAAAGGTGTGAAAAATATGAAGAGCTTCAAACGGTGTCAAAAATGAGATGAGCATGAATTGGCCTAAAAAATAGGAGGAACATGAAGTGTTGGTGAAAAACATGAAGAGCCTGAAGAAGTGTGAAGTATATGAAGAGATTCAAAACGTGTCAAAAATATGAGGAGCATGAAACGGTCTGAAAAATAGGAGGAGCATGAAGCGATGTTGAAAAACAAGAAGATTCTGAAAAGGTGTGAAAAATATGAAGAGCTTCAAAAGGTGTGAAAAATATGAAGAGCTTCAAAATGTGTCAAAAATGAGATGAGCATGAAATGGTCTGAATATTAGGAGGAACATGAATTGGTGTTGAAAAACATGAAGAGACTGAAAAGCTGTGAAAAATATGAAGAGCTTCAAAAGGTGAGAATTATATGAAGAGCTTCAAAAGAAGTCAAAAATGAGATGAGCATGATATTGTCTGAAAGATAGGAGGAGCATGAAGCGGTGTTGAAAAACATGAAGAGCCTGAAAAGGTGTGAAAAATATGAAGAACTTCAAAAGGTGTCAAAAATATGAGGAGCATGAAACGGTCTGAAAAATAGGAGGAGCATGAAGTGGTGTTGAAAAACATGAAGAGCCTGAAAAGGTGTGAAAAATATGAAGAGCTTCAAAAAGTGTCAAAAATATGAGGAGTATGAAACGGTCTGAAAAATAGGAGGAGCATGAGGCGGTGTTAAAAAACATGAAGAGCCTGAAAAGGTGTGAAAAATATGAAGAACTTCAAAAGGTGTCAAAAATATGAGGAGCATGAAACGGTCTGAAAAATAGGAGGAGCATGAAACGGTGTTCAAAAATATGAAGAGCCTGGAATGGTGTGAAAAATACGAGAGCCCCAAAACGTGTCAAAAATATGAGGAGCATGAAACGGTATGAAAAATAGGAGGAGCATGAAACGGTCTGAAAAATAGGAGGAGCATGAAGCGGTGTTCAAAAACAAGAAGAGCCTGAAAAGGTGTGAAAAATATGAAGAGCTTCCTAAATTGTTAAAAATATGAGGAGCATGAAACGCTCTGAAAAATACGAGGAACATGAAGCGGTGTTCAAAAACGTCATGAGCCTGAAAAGTTGTGAAAAATATGAAGAGCTTCAAAAGGCGTGAAAAATATGAGGAGCATCAAAAGGTGTAAAAAATGAGATGAGCATAAAGCGGTCTGAAAAATAGGAGGAGCATGAAGTGGTGTTGAAAAACTTGAAGAGCCTGAAAATGTTTGAAAAATATGAAGAGCTTCAAAAGGTGTCAAACATATGAGGAGCATGAAACGGTCAGAAAAATAGGAGGAGTATGAAGCGGTGTATAGAAACATGAAGAGCCTGAAAAGGTGTGAAAAATATGAACAGCTTCAAAAGCTGTCAGGTATATGAGGAGCATGAAACGGTATGAAAAATAGGAGGAGCATGAAACGGTCTGAAAAATAGGATGAGAATGAATCGGAGTTCAAAACCATGAAGAGCCTGAAAAGGTGAGAATAATGTGAAGAGCTTCAAAAGCTGTCAAAAATATGAGGAGCATGAAACGGTATGAAAAATAGGAGGAGCATGAAACGGTCTGAAAAATAGGAGGAGCATGAAGTGGAGCTGAAAAACATGAAGTGCCTGAAAAGGTGTGAAAAATATGAAGAGCTTCAAAAGGTGTAAAAATGAGATGAGCATGAAACGGTCTGAAAAATAGGAGGAGCATGAACTGGTGCTGAAAAACATGAAGAGCCTGAAAAGATGTGAAAAATATGAAGAGCTTCAAAAGCTGTCAAAAATGAGATGAGCATGAAACGGTCTGAAAAAAAGGAGGAGCATGAAGCGTTGTTGAAAATCTTGAAGAGCAAGAAAAGGTGTGAAAAATATGAAGAGCTTCAAAAGGTGTCAAAAATATGAGGAGCATGAAACGGTCTGAAAAATAGGAGCAACATGAAACGGTCTGAAAAATAAGAGGAGGATGAAATGGTGTTGAAAAACAGGAAGAGCCTGAAAATGTGAGAAAAATATGAAGAGCTTCAAAAGGTTTCAAAAATATGAGGAGCATGAAAATTTCTGAAAAAGAGGAGGAACATGAACCGGTGTTGAAAAACATGAAGAGCCTGAAAAGGTGTGAAAAATATGAAGAGGTTTAAAAGGTGTCAAAAATATGAGGAGCATGAAACTTTCTGAAAAATAGGAGGATCATGAAACCGTGTTCAAAAACATGAAGAGCGTCAAAAGGTGTGAAAAATATGAAGAGCCTTAAAAAATGTCAAAAATTTGAGGAGTATTAAACGGTCTGAAAAATAGCAGTAGCATGAAGTGGTGTTGAAAAACATGAAGAGCCTGAAAAGGTGTGAAAAATATGAAGAGCTTTAAAAGGTGTGAAAAATATGACGAGCATGAATCGGTCTGAAAAATAGGAGGAGCATGAAGCGGTGTTCAAAAACATGAAGAGCCTGAAAAGGTGTGAAAAATATGAACAGCTTCAAAATGTGTCAAATATATGAGGAGAAAGAAACGGTCTGAAAAAAAGGAAGAGCATGAAGTGGTGTTCAAAAACCTGAAGAGCCTGAAAAGGTGTGCAAAATATGAAGAGCTTCAAAAGGTGTAAGAAATGAGATGAGCATGTAACGGTCTGAAAAATAGGAGGAGCATGAACTGGTGCTGAAAAACATGAAGAGCCTGAAAAGGTTTGAAAAATATGAAGAGCTTCAAAAGGTGTGAAAAATATGAGGAGCAGGAAGTGGAGCTGAAAAACATGAAAAGCCTGAAAAGGTGTGCAAAATATGAAGAGCTTCAAAAGGTGTAAAAAATGAGAGCAGCATGAAACGGTCTGAAAAATAGGAGGAGCATGAAGTGGAGCTGAAAAACATGAAGAGCCTGAAAAGGTGTGCAAAATAGGAAGAGCTTCAAAAGGTGTCAAGAATATGTGGAGCATGAAACGGTCTGAAAAATAGGAGGAGCATGAACTGGTGCTGAAAAACATGAAAGCTTGAAAAGGTTTGAAAAATATGAAGAGCTTCAAAAGGTGTCAAGAATATGTGGAGCATGAAACGGTCTGAAAAATAGGAGGAGCATGAAATGGTGCTGAAAAACATGAAGAGCCTGAAAAGGTGTGCAAAATATGAAGAGCTTCAAAAGGTGTAAAAAATGAGAGCAGCATGAAACGGTCTGAAAAATAGGAGGAGCATGAAGTGGAGCTGAAAAACATGAAGAGCCTGAAAAGGTGTGCAAAATATGAAGAGCTTCAAAAGGTGTCAAGAATATGTGGAGCATGAAACGGTCTGAAAAATAGGAGGAGCATGAACTGGTGCTGAAAAACATGAAAGCCTGAAAAGGTTTGAAAAATATGAAGAGCTTCAAAAGGTGTGAAAAATATGAGGAGCATGAAACGGGCTGAAAAATAAGAGGAGCATGAAGCGGTGTAGAAAACCATGAAGAGCCTGAAAAAGTGTGAAAAATATGAAGAGCTTCAAAAGTAGGCAAAATTATGAAGAGTATGAAACGGTCAAAAAAATAGGAGGAGCATGAAACTGTGTTCAAAAACATGAAGTGTCTGAAAAGGTGTGAAATATATGAAGAGTTTCAAAAGGTGTCAAAAATATGAAGAGCATGAAATGGTCTGAAAAATAGGAGGAGCATGAAGCGGCGTTGAAAAACATGAAGAGCCTGAAAAGGTGTGAAAAATATGAAGAGCTTCAAAAGGTGTCAAAAATATGAAGAGCATGATATGGTCTGAAAAATATGAGGAGCATGAAACGGTGTTCAAAAACATGAACAGCCTGAAAAGGTGTGAAATATATGAAGAGTTTCAAAAGGTGTCAAAAATATGAAGAGCATGAATCTGTCTGAAAAATAGGAGGAGCATGAAATGGTCTCATAAATAGGAGGAGCATGAAACGGTGTTGAAAAACATGGAGAGCCTGAAAATGTGTGAAATATATGAAGAACTTAAAAGGAGTCAAAAATATGAGATGCATGAAACGGTCTGAAAAATAGAAGGAACATGAAGCGGTGTTGAAAAACGTGAAGAGCCTGAAAACGTGTGAAAAATATGAAGAGCTTTAAAAGGTGTCAAAAATATGAGGAGCATGAAACGGTCTGAAAAATAGGAGGAGCATGAAGCGGTGTTGAAAAACATGAAGAGCCTGAAAAGGTGTGAAAAATATGAAGAGCTTCAAAAGGTGCCAAAATTATGAAGAGCATGAAACAGTCTTAAAATTAGGAGTAGAATGAAGCGGTATAGAAAAACATGAAGAGCCAGAAACGGTGTGAAATATATGAAGCTTCAAAAGGTGTCAAAAATATGAAGTGCATGAAACGGTCTGAAAAATAGGAGGAGCATGAAGCGGCGTTGAAAAACATGAAGAGCCTGAAAACGTGTGAAAAATATGAAGAGCTTCAAAAGGTGTCAAAATATGAGGAGCAGTAAACGGTTTCAAAAATAGGAGGAGAATGAAACAGTGTTGAAAAACATGAAGATCATGGAAAGGTGTGAATAATATAAAGAGCGTCAAAAGGTGTAAAAAATATGAGGAGCATGAAACGGTCTGAAAAATAGGAGGAGCCTGAAAAGGTGTTGAAAATCATGAAGAGCCTGAAAAGATGTGAAGAATAAGACGAGCTGCAAAAGGCGTCAAAATTATGAGGAGCATGAAACTGTCTGAAAATTAGAAGAAGCATGAAACGGTGTTGAAAAATATGAAGACCATGAAAGGGTGTGAAAAACATGAAGAGCTTAAAAAGGTGTCAGAAATATGAGGAGCAAGAAACGGTGTTGAAACACATGAAGAGCCTGAAAAGGTGTGAAAAATATGAAGAGCGTCAAAAGGTGTCAAAAATATGAGGACCATAAAACGATCTGAAAAATATGAGGAGCCTGAAACGGTCTGAAAAATAGGAGGAGCATGAAATGGTGTTCAAAAACATGAAGAGCCTGAAAAGTTTTGAAAAATATGAAAAGCTTCAAAAGGTGTCAAAAATTAGATGAGCATGAAACGGTCTGAAAAATTGGAGGAGCAAGAAGTAGCGTTGAAAAAAATGAAGAGCCTGAAAAGGTGTGAAAAATATGAAGAGCTTCAAAAGCTGTCAAAAATATGAGGAGCATGAAACGGTCTGAAAAATAGGAGGAGCATGAAGCGGTGATGAAAAACATGAAGGGCATGAAAACGTGTGAAAAATATGAAGAGCTTCAAAAGGTGTGAAAAATATGAAGAGCTTCAAAAGGTGTCAAAAATATGAGGAGCATGAAACGGTCTGAAAAATAGGAGGAGCATGAAGCGGTGATGAAAAACATGAAGGGCATGAAAACGTGTGAAAAATATTAAGAGCCTGAAAAGGTGTGAAAAATATGAAGAGCTTCAAAAGGTGTCAAAAATATGTTGAGCATGAAACGGTCTGAAAAATAGGAGGAGCATGAAGCGGTGTTCAAAAACGTGAAGAGCCTTAAAAGGTGTGAAAAATATGAAGAACTTCAAAATGTGTCAAAAATATGAGGAGCATGAAACGGTCTGAAAAATAGGAGGAGCATCAAGCGGTGTTGAAAAACATGAAGAGCCTGAGAAAGTGTGAGAAATAGGAAGAGCTTCAAAAGGTGTGAAAAATATGAAGAGCTTCAAGAGGTGTCCAATGAGATGAGCATGAAACTGTCTGAAAAATAGGAGGAGCATGAAGTGGTGTTGAAAAAAAAGAAGAGCCTGAAAAGGTGTGAAATATATGAAGAGCTTCAAACGTTGTCAAGAATATGAGGAGAATGAAACGGTCTGAAAAATAGGAGGAGCATGAAGCGGTGTTCAAAAACATGAAGAGCCTGAAAAGGTGTGAAAAATATGCAGAGCCGCAAAAGGTGTCAAAATGAGATGAGCATGAACCGGTCTGAAAAATAGGAGGAGCATGAAGTAATGTTGAAAAAAATGAAAAGCCTGAAAAGGTGTGAAATATACGAAGAGCTTCAAAAGGTGTAAAAATATGAGGAGAATGAAACGGTCTGCATAATAGGAAGAGCATGAAATGGTGTTCAAAAACATAAAGAGCAAAAAAGGTGTGAAAAATATGAAGAGTTTCTAAAGGTGTCAAAAATATGAGGAGCATGAAACGGTCTGAGAAATAGGAGGAGCATGAAACTGTTTTCAAAAACATGAAGAGCCTGAAAAGGTGTGAAATAAATGAAGAGCTTCAAAACGTGTCAAAAATATGAGGAGCATGAAACGGTCAGAAAAATAGGAGGAGCATGAAACTGTTTTCAAAAACATGAAGAGTCTGAAAAGGTGTCAAATATATGAAGAGTTTCAAAAGGTGTCAAAAATATGAAGAGCATGAAACGGTCTGAAAAATAGGAGGAGCATGAAGCGGCGTTGAAAAACATGAAGAGCCTGAAAAGGTGTGAAAAATATGAAGAGCTTCAAAAGGTGTCAAAAATATGTAGAGCATGATATGGTCTGAAAAATATGAGGAGCATGAAACGGTGTTCAAAAACATGAAGAGCCTGAAAAGGTGTGAAATATATGAAGAGCTTCAAAAGGTGTCAAAAATATGAAGAGCATGAAACTGAAAAATAGGAGGAGCATGAAATGGTCTGATAAATAGGAGGAGCATGAGCGGTGTTGAAAAACATGAAGAGCCTGAAAAGGTGTGAAATATATGAAGAACTTAAAAGGAGTCAAAAATATGAGATGCATGAAACGGTCTGAAAAATAGAAGGAACATGAAGCGGTGTTGAAAAATGTGAAGAGCCTGAAAAGGTGTGAAAAATATGAAGAGCTTTAAAAGGTGTCAAAAATATGAGGAGCATGAAACGGTCTGAAAAATAGGAGGAGCATGAAGCGGTGTTGAAAAACATGAAGAGCCTGAAAAGGTGTGAAAAATATGAAGAGCTTCAAAAGGTGCCAAAATTATGAAGAGCATGAAACAGTCTTAAAATTAGGAGGAGAATGAAGCGCTGTAGAAAAACATGAAGAGCCAGAAAAGGTGTGAAATATATGAAGCTTCAAAAGGTGTCAAAAATATGAAGTGCATGAAACGGTCTGAAAAATAGGAGGAGCATGAAATGGTGTTGAAAAACATACAGTCCTGGAAAGGTGTGAAAATTATGAAGAGCTTCAAAAGGTGTCAAAAATATGAGGAGCATGAAAAGGTCTGAAAATTAGGAGGAGCATGAAACGGTGTTCAAAAACATGAAGAGCCTGAAAACGTGTGAAAAATATGAAGAGCTTCAAAAGGTGTCAAAATATGAGGAGCAGTAAATGGTTTGAAAAATAGGAGGAGCATGAAGCAGTGTTGAAAAACATGAAGATCATGGAAAGGTGTGAATAATATAAAGAGCGTCAAAAGGTGTAAAAAATATGAGCAGCACGAAACGGTTTGAAAAGTAGGAGGAGCCTGCAAAGGTGTTGAAAATCATGAAGAGCCTGAAAAGGTGTGAAGAATAAGAAGAGCTGCAAAAGGCGTCAAAATTATGAGGAGCATGAAACTGTCTGAAAATTAGAAGAAGCATGAAACGGTGTTGAAAAATATGAAGACCATGAAAGGGTGTGAAAAACATGAAGAGCTTAAAAAGCTGTCAAAAATATGAGGAGCATGAAACGGTCAAAAAATAGGAGGAGCATGAGACGTTGATGATAAACCTGAAGAGCATGAAAAGGTGTTAAAAATATGAAGAGCTTAAAAAGGTGTCAAAAATATGAGGAGCAAGAAACGGTGTTGAAACACATGAAGAGCCTGAAAAAGAGTGAAAAATATGAAGAGTTTCAAAAGGTGTAAAAAATATGAGGACCATAAAACGATCTGAAAAATATGAGGAGCCTGAAACGGTCTGAAACATAGGAGGAGCATGAAACGGTTTTGAAAAATATGAAGAGCATGGAAAGGTGTGAAAAATATGAAGAGCTTCAAAAGGTGTCAAAATATGAGGAGCCAGCAACGGTCTGAAAAATAGGAGGAGCATGAAACGGTGTTGAAAAACATGAAGAGCTTGAAAAGGTGTGAAACATATGAGGAGCATGAAAAGGTCTGAAAAATAGGAGGAGCATGAAGTGGTGTTGAAAAACATGAAGAGCCTGAAGGTGTGAAATATATGAAGAGCTTCAAAAGGTGTCAAAAAATGAGGAGCATGAAACGGTCTGAAAAACAGGAGGAGCATGAAGCGGTGTTCAAAAACATGAAGAGCATGGAAAGGTCTGAATAATATATAGAGCGTCAAAAGGTGTAAAAAATATGAGGTGCACGAAACGGTATGAAAATTAGGAGGAGCCTGAAAAGGTGTTGAAAATCATGAAGAGCCTGAAAAGTTGTGAAGAATAAGAAGAGCTGCAAAAGGCGTCAAAATTATGAGGAGCATGAAACGGTATGAAAATTAGAAGAAGCATGAAACGGTTTTGACATATATGAAGACCATGAAAGGGTATGAAAAACATGAAGAGCTTAAAAAGGTGTCAAAAATATGAGGAGCATGAAACGGTCAAAAAAATAGGAGGAGCATGAGATGTTGTTGATAATCATGAAGAGCATGAAAAGGTGTGAAAAATATGAAGAGCTTCAAAAGGTGTCAAAAATATGAGGAGAATGAGACAGGCTGAAAAATAGGAGGAGCATGAAGCGGTGTCGAAAACCATGAAGAGCATGAAGAGTTGTGAAAAATAGGAAGACCTTCAAAACGTGTCAAAAATGAGATGAGCATGAAACGGTCTGAAAAAAAGGAGGTGCATGAAGTGGTGTTGAAAAACATGAAGAGCCTGAAAACGTGTGAAAAATATGAAGAGCTTCTAAAGGTGTGAAAAATATGAAGAGCTTCAAAAGGTGTCAAAAATGAGATGAGCATGAAGCGGCCTGAAAAATAGGAGGAGCATGAAGTGGTGTTGAAAAACATGATGAGCCTGAAAAAGTGTGAAATATATGAAGAGCTTCAAAAGGTGTCAAAAATATGAGGAGCATGAACGGTCTAGAAAATAGCAGGAGCATGAAGTGGTCTTGAAAACCATGAAGAGCCTGAAAAGGTGTGAAAAATAAGAAGAGCTTCAAAATGTTTCAAAATTATGAGGAGAATGAACGGTCCAAAAAAGAGGAGGAGCATGAAGCGGTGTTGAAAAACATGAAGAGCCTGAAAAGGTGTGAAATATATGAAGACCTTCAAAAGGTGTGAAGTACATGAGGAGCATTAAACGCTCTGAAAAATAGGAGAAGATTGAAGTTTTGTTCAAAAACATGAAGAGCCTGAAAAGGTGTGAAATATATGAAGATCTTCAAAAGGTGTGAAAAATATGAGGGGCATGAAACGGTCTGAAAAATAGGAGGTGCATGAAGCGGTGTTGAAAACATGAAGAGACTGAAAACGTGTGAAAAATATGAACAGCTTCAAAAGGTGTGAAAAATATGAAGAGATTCAAAAGGTGTGAAAAATATGAAGAGCTTCAAACGGTGTCAAAAATGAGATGAGCATGAATTGGCCTAAAAAATAGGAGGAACATGAAGTGTTGGTGAAAAACATGAAGAGCCTGAAGAAGTGTGAAGTACATGAAGAGATTCAAAACGTGTCAAAAATATGAGGAGCATGAAACGGTCTGAAAAATAGGAGGAGCATGAAGCGGTGTTGAAAAACAAGAAGAGTCTGAAAAGGTGTGAAAAATATGAAGAGCTTCAAAAGGTGTGAAAAATATGAAGAGCTTCAAAATGTGTCAAAAATGAGATGAGCATGAAACGGTCTGAATATTAGGAGGAACATGAATTGGTGTTGAAAAACATGAAGAGACTGAAAAGCTGTGAAAAATATGAAGAGCTTCAAAAGGTGAGAATTATATGAAGAGCTTCAAAAGAAGTCAAAAATGAGATGAGCATGATATTGTCTGAAAGATAGGAGGAGCATGAAGCGGTGTTGAAAAACATGAAGAGCCTGAAAAGGTGTGAAAAATATGAAGAACTTCAAAAGGTGTCAAAAATATGAGGAGCATGAAACGGTCTGAAAAATAGGAGGAGCATGAGGCGGTGTTAAAAAACATGAAGAGCCTGAAAAGGTGTGAAAAATATGAAGAACTTCAAAAGCTGTCAAAAATATGAGGAGCATGAAACGGTCTGAAAAATAGGAGGAGCATGAAACGGTGATCAAAACAGGAAGAGCCTGAAATGGTGTGAAAAATATGAAGATCTTCAAAAGGTGTCAAAAATGAGATGAGCATGAAACGGTCTGAAAAATAGGAGGAGCATGAAGCTGTGTTGAAAAACATGAAGAGCCTGAAAAGGTGTGAAAAATAAGAAGAGCTTCAAAAGATGTCAAAATATGAGGAGCATGAAACGGTCTGAAAAATAGGATGAGCATGAAGTGGTGTGGAAAAATATGAAGAGCCTGAAAAGTTTTGAAAAATATGAAGAGCTTCAAAAGGTGTGAAATACATGAGGAGCATGAAACTCTCTGAAAAATAGGAGGAGCATGAAGCGGTGTTCAAAAACATGAAGAGACTGAAAAGGTGTGAAAAATATGAAGAGCTTCAAAATGTGTCAAAAATATGAGGAGCATGAAACGACTGAAAAATAGGAGGAACATGAAGCGGTGTTCAAAATCTTGAAGAGCCTGAAACGTTGTGAAAAATATGAAAAGCTTCAAGAGGTGTCAAAAATGAGATGAGCATGAAACGGTCTGAAAAATAGGAGGAGCATGAAGCGGTGTTCAAAAACATGAAGAGCCTGAAAAGGTGAGAAAAATATGAAGAGCATTAAAAGGTATCAAAAATATGAGGAGCATCAAACGGTCTGCAAAAAAGGAGGAGCATGAAGTGGTGTTGAAAAACTTGAAGAGCCTGAGAAGGTGTGAAAAATATGAAAAGCTTCAAAAGATGTCAAAAATACGAAAAGCATGAAACGGTCTGAAATATAGGAGGAGCATGAAGCGCTGTTCAAAAACAGGAAGAGCCTGAAAAGTTTTGAAAAATATGAAGAGCTTCAAAAGGTGTGAAATACATGAGGAGCATGAAACTTGCTGAAAAATAGGAGAAGCATGATGTGGTGTGGAAAAACATGAAGAGCCTGAAAAGGTGTGAAAAATATGAAAAGCTTAAAAAGGTGTCAAAAATGAGATGAGCATGAAACGATCTGAAAAATAGGAGGTGCATGAAGCGTTGTTGAAAAACATGAAGAGCCTGAAAAGGTGTGAGAAATATGAAGAGCTTAAAAAGGTGTCAAAAATATGAGGAGCATGAAACGGTCTTAAAAATACAAGGAGCATGAAGCAGTGTTGAAAAACATGAATAGCCTGAAAATGTGTGAAATATATGAAGAGCTTAAAAATGTGTCAAGTATATGAGGAGCATGAAACGGTCTGAAAAATAGGAGAAGATTGAAGTTTTGTTCAAAAACATGAAGAGCCTGAAAAGGTGTGAAATATATGAAGATCTTCAAAAGGTGTGAAAAATATGAGGGGCATGAAACGGTCTGAAAAATAGGAGGTGCATGAAGCGGTGTTCAAAAACATGAAGAGACTGAAAAGGTGTGAAATATATAAAGAGCTTCAAAATGTGTCAAAAATATGAGGAGCATGAAACGACTGAAAAATAGGAGGAACATGAAGCGGTGTTCAAAATCTTGAAGAGCCTGAAACGTTGTGAAAAATATGAAAAGCTTCAAGAGGTGTCAAAAATGAGATGAGCATGAAACGGTCTGAAAAATAGGAGGAGCATGAAGCGGTGTTCAAAAACATGAAGAGCCTGAAAAGGTGAGAAAAATATGAAGAGCATTAAAAGGTATCAAAAATATGAGGAGCATCAAACGGTCTGCAAAAAAGGAGGAGCATGAAGTGGTGTTGAAAAACTTGAAGAGCCTGAGAAGGTGTGAAAAATATGAAAAGCTTCAAAAGATGTCAAAAATACGAAAAGCATGAAACGGTCTGAAATATAGGAGGAGCATGAAGCGCTGTTCAAAAACAGGAAGAGCCTGAAAAGTTTTGAAAAATATGAAGAGCTTCAAAAGGTGTGAAATACATGAGGAGCATGAAACTTGCTGAAAAATAGGAGAAGCATGATGTGGTGTGGAAAAACATGAAGAGCCTGAAAAGGTGTGAAAAATATGAAAAGCTTAAAAAGGTGTCAAAAATGAGATGAGCATGAAACGATCTGAAAAATAGGAGGTGCATGAAGCGTTGTTGAAAAACATGAAGAGCCTGAAAAGGTGTGAGAAATATGAAGAGCTTAAAAAGGTGTCAAAAATATGAGGAGCATGAAACGGTCTTAAAAATACAAGGAGCATGAAGCAGTGTTGAAAAACATGAATAGCCTGAAAATGTGTGAAATATATGAAGAGCTTAAAAATGTGTCAAGTATATGAGGAGCATGAAACGGTCTGAAAAATAGGAGGATCATGCAACAGTGTTGAAAAACATGAAGAGCCTGAAAATGTGTGAAAAATATGAAGAGCTTCCAAAGTTGTCAAAAATATGAGGAGCATGAAACGGTCTGAAAAATAGGAGGAGCATGAAGCTGTGTTCAAAAACATGAAGAGCCTGAAAATGTGTGAAATATATAAAGAGCTTCAAAAAGTGTCAAAAATATGAGGAGCATGAAACGGTCTGAATAATAGGAGGAGAATGTAACGGTGATCAAAAACATGAAGAGCCTGAAAAGGTGTGAAATATATAAAGAGCTTCAAAAAGTGTCAAAAATATGAGGAGCATGAAACGGTCTGAATAATAGGAGGAGAATGTAACGGTGATCAAAAACATGAAGAGCCTGAAAAGGTGTGAAAAATATGAAGAGCTTCAAAAGGTGTAAAATATGAGGAGCATGAAACGGTCTGAAAAATAGGAGGAGCATGAAGCGGTGTTCAAAAACATGAAGAGCCTGAAAAGTTGTGAAAAATATCAAAAGCTTCAAAAGGTGTCAAAAATGAGATGAGCATGAAACGGTCTGAAAAATAGGAGGAGCATGAAGCGGTGTTCAAAAACTTGAAGAGCCTGAAACGTTGTGAAAAATATGAAAAGCTTGAAAAGGTTTCAAAAAAAGATGAGCATGAAACGGTCTGAAAAATAGGAAGAGCATGAAGTGGTGTTGAAAAAATGAAGAGCCTGAAAAGGTGTGAAAAATATGAAGATCATCAAAATGTATCAAAAATATAGGAGCAAGAAACGGTCTGAAAAATAGGAGGATCATGCAACAGTGTTGAAAAACATGAAGAGCCTGAAAAGGTGTGAAAAATATGAAGAGCTTCAAAAGGTGTGAAATACATGAGGAGCATGAAACGGGCTGAAAAATAGGAGAAGCATGAAGTGGTGTAGAAAAACATGAAGAGCCTGAAAAGGTGTGAAAAATATGAAGAGCTTCAAAAGGTGTGAAAAATATGAGGAGCATGAAACGGTCTGAAAAATAGAAGCAGCATGAAACGGTGTTGAAAAACAGGAAGAGCCTGAAAAGGTGTGAAAAATATGAAGAGCTTCAAAAGGTGTGAAATAAATGAGGAGCATGAAACGGGCTGAAAAATAGGAGCAGCATGAAGTGGTGTAGAAAAACATGAAGAGCCTGAAAAGGTGTGAAAAATATGAAGAGCTTCAAAAGGTGTGAAAAATATGAGGAGCATGAAACGGTCTGAAAAATAGAAGCAGCATGAAACGGTGTTGAAAATCATGAAGAGCCTGAAATGGTGTGAAAAATATGAAGAGCTTCAAAAGTTGTGAAAAATATGAAGAGCTTCAAAAGGTGTCAAAAATATGAAGAGCATGAAACGATCTGAAAAATAGGAGGAGCGTGAAGTGGCATTGAAAAACATTAAGAGACTGAAAAAGTGTGAAAAATATGAAGTGCTTCAAAAGGTGTGAATAATGAGATGAGCATGAAAAGGACTGAAAAATAGGAAGAGCACGAAGTGGTGTTGAAAAACATGAAGAGCCTCAAAAGACGTGAACTATATGAAGAGATTCAAAAGGTTTCAAAAATATGAGGAGCATGAAATGGTCTGGAAAATAGGACGAGCATGAAGCGGTTTGAAAAACATGAAGAGCCTGAAAAGGTGTGAAAAATATGAAGAGCTTCAAAAGGTGTGAAATATATGAAGAGCTTCAAAAGGTGTCAAAAATGAGATGAGCATGAAACGGTCTGAAAAATAGGAGGAGCATGAAGTGGTGTTCCAAAAAATGAAGAGCCTGAAAAGGTGTGAAATATATGAAGAACTTCAAAATCTGTGAAAAATATGAGGAGCATGAAACGGTCTGAAAATTAGGAGGAGCTAGAATCGGTGTTGAAAAACCTGAAGAGCCTGAAAACGTGTGAGAAATACAAAGAACTTCAAAAGGTGTCAAAAATATGAAGAGCTTCAAAAGGTGTCAAAAATATGAGGGGCATGAAGCAGTCTGAAAAATAGGAGGAGCATGAAGCGGTCTGAAAAATGAAGGAGCATGAAGCGGTCTGAAAAATAGGAGGAGCATGAAGCGGTGTTCAAAAACATGAATAGCCTGAAAAGGTGTGAAATATATGAAGAGCTTCAAAAGGTGTGCAATACATGAGGAGCATGAAACAACCTTAAAAACAGGACGAGCATGAAGCTGTGTTCAAAAACATGAGATTTTGAAAAGGTGTGAAAAACCTGAAGAGCTTCAAAAGGTGTCAAAAATAGGAGGAGCATGAAGCGGTGTTCAAAAACATGAATAGCCTGAAAAGGTGCGAAAAATATGAAGAACTTCAAAAGGTGTCAAAAATATGAGGAGCATGAAACGGTCTGAAAATTAGGAGGAGCTAGAAGCGGTGTTGAAAAACCTGAAGAGCCTGAAAATGTGTGAAAAATATGAAAAGCTTCAAAAGTTGTGAACAATATGAAGAGCTTCAAAAGGTGTCAAAAATGAGATGAGAATGAAACGGTCTGAAAAATAGGAGGAGCATGAAGTGGTGTTGAAAAACATGAAGAGCCTGAAAATGTGTGAAATATTTGAAGAGCTTCAAAATGTGTCAGAAATGAGAGGAGCATGAAACGGTCTGAAAAATAGGAGGAGCATAAAGCGGTGTTGAAAAACATGAAGAGCCTGAAAAGATGTGAAAAATATGAAGAGCTTCAAAAGGTGTGAAAAATATGAGGAGCTTCAAAAGGTGTCAAAAATATGAGGAGCATGAAACGGTCTGAAAAAAGGGGAAGCATGAAACGGTGTTGAAAAACATGAAGAGACTGAAAAGGTGTGAAAATTATGAAGAGCTTCAAAAGGTGTGAAATAAATGAGGTGCATGAAACGGTCTGATAAATAGGAGGAGCATGAAGCGGTGTTGAAAAACATGAAGAGCCTGAAAATGTGTGAAAAATATGAAGAGCTTCAAATCGTGTCAAAAATATGAGGAGCATGAAACGGTCTGAAAAATAGGAGGAGCATGAAGCGGTGTTCAAAACCATGAAGAGCCTGAAAAGGTGTGAAAAATATGAAGAGATTCAAATGGTGTGAAATACAGGAGGAGACTGAAACGGTCGGTAAAATAGGAGGAGCATGAAGCGGTGTTCAAAAACATGAAGAGCCTGAAAACTTGTGAAAAAAATGAAGAGCTTCAAAAGGTGTCAAAAAAAAGAGGAGCATGAAACGGTCTGAAAAATAGGAGGAGCATGAAGTAGTGTTGAAAAACATGAAGAGCCTGAAAAGGTGTGAAAAATATGAAGAGCTTCAAAAGGTGTGAAATTATGAGGATCAGGAAGCGGTCTGAAAAATAGGAGGAGCATGAAGCGGTTTTCAAAAACATGAAGAGCCTGAAAAGGTGTCAAAAATATGAAGAGCTTCAAAAGGTGTCAAAATATTAGGAGCATGAAACGACTGAAAAATAGGAGGAGCATGAAGCGGTGTTGAAAAACATGAAGAGCCTGAAAAGATGTGAAAAATATAAAGAGTTTTAAAGGTGTCAAAAATATGTGGAGCATGAAACGGTCTAAAAAATAGCAGGAGCATGAAGCGGTGTTCAAAAACATGAAGAGCCTGAAAAGGTGTGAAAAATATGAAGAGCTTCAAAAGGTGTGAAAATTATGAGGACCAGGAAGCGGTCTGAAAAATAGGAGGAGCATGAAGCGGTTTTCAAAAACATGAAGAGCCTGAAAAGGTCTCAAAAATATGAAGAGCTTCAAAAGGTGTCAAAACATTAGGAGCATGAAACGACTGAAAAATAGGAGGAGCGTGAAGCGGTGTTGAAAAACATGAAGAGCCTGAAAAGATGTGAAAAATATAAAGAGCTTCAAAAGATGTCAAAAATATGTGGAGCATGAAACGGTCTAAAAAATAGCAGGAGAATGAAGCGGTGTTCAAAATCATGAAGAGCCTGAAAAGGTGTGAAAAATATGAAGAGCTTCAAAAGGTGTGAAAAATATGAGGTGCATGAAACGGTCTGAACAATAGGAGGAACATGAAACTATCTGAAAAATAGAGGAGCAAAAAGCGGTGTTAAACAACATGAAGAGCTTCAAAAGGTGTGAAAAATATGAAGAGCTTTAAAAGGTGTCAAAAATATGAGGAGCATGAAACAGTCTGAAAAATAGTAGGAGCATGAAGCGGTGTTGAAAAACATGAAGAGCATGAAAAGGTGTGAAAAGTATGAAGAGCTTCAAAAGGTGTGAAAATTATGAGGAGCACGAAATGGTCTGAAAAATAGGAGGATCATGAAGCGGTGTGGAAAAACATGAAGAGTCTGAAAAGGTGTGAAAAATATGAAGAGCTTCAAAAGGTGTGAAAATTATGAGGAGCACGAAACGGTCTGAAAAATAGGAGGATCATGAAGCGGTGTGGAAAAACATGAAGAGTCTGAAAAGGTGTGAAAAATATGAAGAGCTTCAAAAGGTGTGAAATGCATGAGGAGCTTGAAACGGTCTGAAAAACAAGAGGAGCATGAAGCAGTGTTGAAAAACATGAAGAGCCTGAAAACGTGTGAAAAATATGAAAAGCTTCAAAAGGTGTGAAAAATATGAAGAGCTTCAAAAGGTGTCAAAAATGCGATGAGAATGACATGGTCTAAATAACAGGAGGAACATGAAGTGGTGTGGAAAAACATGAAGAACCTAAAAGGTGTGAAATATATGAAGAGCTTCAAAAGGTGTCAAAAATATGAGGAGCATGAAACGGTCTGAAAAATAGGAGGAGCAAGAAGCGGTGTTTAAAAACATGAAGAGTCTGAAAAGGTGTGAAATATATGAAGAGCTTCAAAAGGTGTCAAAAATGAGATGAGCATGAAACGGTCTGAAAAATAGGAGGAGCATGAAGCCGTGTTGAAAATCATGAAGAGCCTGAAGAGGTGTGAAAAATATGAAGAGCTTCAAAATGTGTGAAAAATATGAAGACCTTCAAAAAGTGTGAAAAGTATGAAGAGCTTCAAAAGGTGTCAAAAATATGAGGAGCATGAAACAGTCTGAAAAATAGGAGGAGCATGATATGGTGTTCAAAAATATGAAGAGCCTGAAAAGCTGTGAAAAATAAGAAGAGCTTCAAAAAGTGTCAAAAATATGAGGAGCATGAAACGGTCTGAAAAATAGGAGGAGAATGAAATGGTGTTGAAAAACATGAAGAGCCTGAAAACGTGTCAAATCTATGAAGAGCTTCAAAAGGTGTTAAAAGTATGAAGAGCTTCAAACGGTGTCAAAAATGAGATGAGCATGAATCGGTCTGAAAAATAGGAGGAGCATGAATCGGTGTTCAAAAACATGCAGAGCCTGGAAAGGTGTGAAGTATATGAAGAGCTTCAAAATGTGTGAAATACATGGAGAGCATGAAACGGTCTGAAAAATAGGAGAATCATGAGACGGTGTTGAAAAACATGAAGAGACTGAAAAGGTGTGAAAAATATGAACAGCTTCAAAAGGTGTGAAAAATATGAAGAGCTTCAAAAGATGTGAAATACTTGAGGAGCATGAAACGGTCTGAAAAATAGCACAAGCATGAAGCGGTGTTGAAAAACATGAAGAGTTTGAAAACGTGTGAAAAATTAAAAGAGCTTCAAAAGGTGTGAAAAATATGAACAGCATCAACAGGTGTCAAAATTAGGAGGAGCATGAAACGGTCTGAAAAATAGGAGGAGCATGAAGTGGTGTTGGAAAACATGAATAGCCTGAAAAGGTGTGAAAAATATGAAGAGCTTCAAAAGGTATCAAAAATATGAGGAGCATGAATCGGTCTGAAAAATAGGAGGAGCATGAAGTGGTGTTGGAAAACATGAATAGCCTGAAAAGGTGTGAGAAATATGAAGAGCTTCAAAAGGTGTCAAAAATATGAGGAGCATAAAATGGTCTGAAAAATAGGAGGAGCATGAAACGGTCTGAAAAATAGGAGGAGCATGAAGCGGTGTTGAAAAACATGAAGAGCCTGAAAAGGTGTAAAAAATATGAAGAGCTTCAAAAGTTGTCAAATATATCAAGAACTTCAAAAGGTGTCAAAAATGAGATGAGCATGAAACGGTCTGAATAATAGGAGGAACATGAAGTGGTGTTGAAAAAACATGAAGAGACTGAAAAGGTGTGAAAAATATGAAGTGCTTCAAATGGTGTGAAATACATGAGGAGCATGAAACGGTCTGAAAAATGGGAGGAGCATGAAGGTGTGCTCCAAAACATGAAGAGCCTGAAAAGATGTGAAAAATATGAAGAGCTTCAAAAGGTGTAAAATATATGAGGAGCATGAAACAGTCTGAAAATTAGTAGGAGCATATAGTGGTGTTGAAACACATGAAGAGACTGAAAAGGTGTGAAAAATATGAAGAGCTTCCAAAATTGTCAAAAATATGAGGAGCATGAAACGGTCTGAAAAATAGGAGGAGCATGAAACGGTAGGAAAAATAGGAGGAGCATAAAACGGTGTTGAAAAACATGAAGAGCCTGAAAACGTGTGAAAAATAGGAGGAGCTTCAAAAGGTGTCAAAAATATGAGGTGCATGAAACGGTCAGAAAAATAGGAGGAGCATGAAGCGGTGTTCAAAAACATGAAGAGCCTGAAAAGGTGTGAAAAATACGAAGAGCTTCAAAAGGTGTGAAAAATGAGAGGAGCATGAAACGGTCTGAAACATAGGCGGAGCATGAATTATTGTTGACAAACATAAAGAGCCTGAAAATGTGTGAAAAATATGAAGAGCTTCAAAAGGTGTGAAATACATGAGGAGGATGAAACGGTCTGAAAGCTAGGAGGAGCATGAAGCGGTGTTGAAAAACTTGAAGAGCCTGAAAAGGTGTGAAATATATGAAGAGCTTCAAAAGATGTGAAAATTATGTGGAGCAGGAAACGGTCTGAAAATTAGGAGGTTCATGAAGCGGTGTTGAAAAACATGAAGAGCCTGAAAAGGTGTGAAAAATATGAAGAGCTTCAAAAGGTGTGAAGTATATGAGGAGCTTGAAACGCTCTGAAAAACAGGAGGAGCATGAAGTGGTTTTGAAAATCATGAAGAGCATGAAAAAGTGTGAGAAATATGAAGAGCTTCAAAAGGTGTGAAAAATATGAAGCTTCAAAAGGTGTCAAAAATATGAGGAACATGAAACGGTCTGAAAATTAGGAGGAGCAAGAAGCTGTGTTGAAAAACAAGAAGAGTCTGAAAAGGTGTGAAATATATGAAGAGCTTTAAAAGGTGTCAAAAATGAGATGATAATGAAACGGTCTGAAAAATTGGAGGAGCATGAATAGCTGTTGAAAACGATGAAGAGCCTGAAAAGGTGTGAAAAATATGAAGAGCTTCAAAAGCTGTGAAAAATATGAAGAGCTTCAAAAGGAGAAAAACATATAAGGAGCATGAAACGGTCTGAAATAGGAGGAGCATGAAACGGTGTTGAAAAACATGAAGAGCCTGAAAACGTGTGAAAAATATGAAGAGTTCCAAAAGATGTGAAAAATAAGAAGAGCTTCAAAAGGTGTCAAAAATGATGTGAGCATGAAACGGTCTGAAAAATAGGAGGAGAAGAAAGAGAGGTTGAAAAAAATGAAGAGCCTGAAAAGGTGTGAAATATATGAAGAGCTTCAAAAGGTGTGAAAAATATGAGGAGCATGAAATGATCTGAAAAACAGGAGGAACATGAAACGGTCTGAAAAATAGGAGGAGCATGAAATGGTGTTCAAAAACATGAAGAGCCTGAAAAGGTGTGAAAAATATGAAGAGCTTCAACAGGTGTGAAAAATATGAAGAGCTTCAAAAGCTGTCAAACTTGAGATGAGCATGAAACGGTCTGAAAAATAGGAGGAGAATGAAGTGGTGTTCAAAAACATGAAGAGCATGAAAAGGTGTGAAAATATAAAGAGCTTCAAAAGGTGTGAAAAATATGAGGAGCATGAAACGCTCTGAAAAATAGAAGGAGCATGAAGCGGTGTTCAAAACATGAAGAGTCTGAAAAAGTGTGAAAAACATGAAGAGGTTCAAAATGTGTCAAATATGAGGAGCATGAAACGGTCTGAAAAATAGGAGGAGCATGAAACGGTGTTCCAAAACATGAAAGCTTGAAAAGTTGTGAAAAATATGAAGAGCTTCAAAAGGTGTCAAAAAGATGAGGAGCATGAAACGGTCTGAAAAATACGAGTAGCATGAAACTGTGTTCAAAAACATGAAGAGACTGAAAAGGTGTGAAAAGTAGCAAGAGCTTCAAAAGTGTGAAATATTAGAGGAGCATGAAACGGTCTGAAAAATAGGAGGAGCAAGAAGCTGTGTTCAGAAACATGAGAGCCTGAAAAGGTGTGAAAAATATGAAGAGCTTCAAATAGTGTCAAATATATGAGGAGCCTGAAACGTTCTGAAAAATAGGAGGAGCATGAAGCGGTGTTCAAAAACATGAAGAGCCTGAAAACTTGTGAAAAATATGAAGAGCTTCAAAAAGTGTGAAAAATATGAACAGCTTCAAAAAGTGTCAAAAAGGAGATGAGCATGAAGCGATCTGAAAAATAGGAGGAGCATGAAGTGGTGTTGAAAAACATGAAGAGCCTGAAAAGGTGTGAAATATATAAAGAGCTTCAAAATGTGTCAAAAATATGAGGAGTATGAAATGGTCTGAAAAGTAGGAGCAGCATGAAACGGTGTTTAATAACATCAAGAGCCTGAAAAGGTGTGAAAAATATGAAGAGCTTCAAAAGGTGTGAAATACATGAGGAGCTTGAAACGGTGTGAAAATAGTAGGAGCATGAAGCGGTGTTCAAAATCATGAAGAGCCTGTAAAGGTGTGAATAATATGAAGAGCTTCAAAAGGTGTCAAAAATATGAGGAGCATGAAACGGTCTGAAAAATAGGAGAAGCATGAAGTGGTGTTGAAAAACATGAAGAGCCTGAAAAGGTGTGAAATACATGAGGAGCATGAAACGATCTGAAAAATAGGAGGAGCGTGAAGCGGTGTTCAAAAACTTGAAGAGCCTGAAAAGGTGTGAAATATATGAGGACTTTCAAAAGGTGTCTACAATAAGAAGAGCATGAAACGGTCTGAAAAATAGAGGAGCATGAAGCGGTGTTCAAAACATGAAGAGCCTGAAAATGTGTGAAACATATGAAGTGCTTCAAAATGTGTGAAATATATGAGGAGCAAAAACGGTCTGAAAAATAGTAAGAGCATGAAGCGGTGTTCAAAAACATGAACAGCCTGAAAAGTTGTGAAAAATATGAAGACCTTCAAAATGTGGGAAATACAAGAGGAGCATGAAACGGTATGAAAAATAGGAGGATCATAAAACGGTGTTGAAAAACATGAAGAGCCTGAAAAGGTGTGAAATATATGAAGAGATTCAAAGGGTGTGAAATACATGAGGAGCATGAAACGGTCTGAAAAATAGGAGGAGCATGAAGCGGTCTTCAAAAACATGAAGAGCCTGAAAAAGTGTGAAAAATATGAAGAGGTTCAAAATGTTTCAAAAATATGAGGAGCATGAAACGGTCAGAAAAATAGGAGGAGCATGAAAAGGTGTTCAAAATCATGAAGAGTCTGAAAAGCTGTGAAAAATATGAAGAGCTTCAAAAGGTGTCAAAATATGAGGAGCATTAAACGGTCTAAAAAATATGAGGAGCATGAAGTGGCATTGAAAAACATTAAGAGACTGAAAAAGTGTGAAAAATATGAAGTGCTTCAAAAGCTGTGAAAAATGAGATGAGCATGAAAAGGACTGAAAAATAGGAGGAGCATGAAGTGATGTTGAAAAACATGAAGAGCCTCAAAAGGCGTGAAATATATGAAGAGATTCAAAAGGTTTCAAAAATATGAGGAGCATGAAATGGTCTGGAAAATAGGACGAGCAAGAAGCGGTTTGAAAAAAATGAAGAGCCTGAAAAGGTGTGAAAAATATGAAGAGCTTCAAAAGGTGTCAAATATATGAGCAGCATGAAACGTTCTGAAAAATTGGAGGTGCAAGAAACGATGTTCAAAACGTGAAGAGCCTGAAAAGGTGTGAAAAATATGAAGGGCTTCAAACGTATCAAAAATATGAGGAGCATGAAACGGTCTGAAAAATAAGAGGAGCATGAAGCGGTGTTGAAAAATATGAAGAGCATGAAAACGTGTGAAAAATATGAAGAGCTTCAAAAGGTGTGAAAAATATGAAAAGCTTCTAAAGGTGGTAAAAATGAGATGGGCATGAAACGGTCTGAAAATGAGGAGGAGCATGAAGTGGTGTTGAAAAACATGAAGAGAATGAAAAGGTGTGAAATATACGATTAGCTTCAAAAGGTGTGAAAATATGAAGAGCTTCAAAAGGTGTCAAAAATATGAGGAGCATGAAGCGGTCTGAAAAATAGGAGGAGCATGAAGTGGTGTTGAAAAACATGAAGAGTTTGAAAAAGGTGTG
This sequence comes from Dama dama, assembly GCF_033118175.1. Classification (NCBI taxonomy): domain Eukaryota; kingdom Metazoa; phylum Chordata; class Mammalia; order Artiodactyla; family Cervidae; genus Dama; species Dama dama. Next base: position 701,758 of record NW_026870910.1, read on the forward strand.
AAACATATGAGTAGAATAAAACGGTCTGAAAAATAGGAGGAGCATGAAGTAGTCTTGAAAAACATGAAGAGCCTGAAAAGGTGTGAAAAATATGAAGAGCTTTAAATCGTGTCAAAAATATGCGGAGTATGAAACAGTGTGAAAAATAGGAGGAGCATGAAGCGGTGTTGAAAAACATGAAGAGCGTGAAAGGTGTGAAAAATATGAAGAGCGTCAAAATGTCTCAAAAACATGAGGAGCATGAAACGGTCTGAAAATAGAAGGAGCATGAAGCGGTGTTCAAAAATCTAAAGAGCCTGAAAAGGTGTGAAAAATATGAAGAGCTTCAAAAGGTGTGAAAAATATGAGGAGCATGAAACGGTCTGAAAAATAGGAGGAGCATGAAGCGGTGTTGATAAAAGTGAAGAGCCTGAAAAGGTGTGAAAAAATATGAAGTGCTTCCAAAGGTGTGAAAAATATGAGGAGCATTAATTGGGCTGAAAAATAGGAGGAGTATGAAACTGTGTTCAAAAACATGAAGAGCCTGAAAAGGTGTGAAAAATATGAAAAGCTTCAAAAGGGATCAAAATTATGAGGGGCATGAAACGGTGTGAAAAAGAGGAGGAGCTTGAAACAGTGTTCAAAAACATGAAGAGCCTGAAAAGGTGTGAAAAATATGAAGAGCCTCAAAAGGTGTCAAAAATATGAGCATCAAGAAACGGTCTGAAAAATAGGAGGAGCATGAAGCGGTGTTGAAAAACATGAAGAGCCTGAAACGGTGTGAAATATATGAAGACCTTCAAAATGTGTCAAAAATATGAGGAGCAGGAAACGGCCTGAAAAATAGGAGGATCATGTAGCGGTGTTGAAAAACATGAAGAGCCTGAAAAGGTGTGAAAAACATGAAGAGCTTCAAAAGGTGTCAAAAGTGAGATGAGCATGAAACCTTCTGAAAAATATGAGGAGCATGAAGCGCTGTTCAAAAACATAAAAAGCCTGAAAAGGTGTGAAAAATATGAAGAGCTTCAAAAGGTGTGAAATACATGAGGAGCATTAAACGGTCTGACAAATAGGAGAAGCATGAAGTTTTGTTCAAAAACATGAAGAGCCTGAAAAGGTGTGAAATATAAGAAGAGCTTCAAAAGGTGTGAAAAATATGAAGAGCTTCAAAAGGTGTCAAAAATATGAGGACCATGATACGTTCTGAAAAATAGGAGGAGCGTGAAGTGCTTGTGAAAAACATGAAGAGCCTGAAAAGGTGTGCAAAATATGAAGAGCTTCAAAAGGTGTAAAAATATGAGGAGTTTGAAACGGTCTGAAAAATAAGAGGATCTGGTTTCCTCATTGTGTATGCCCAGAAGTGGAATTGCTGGGTCATATGGCAGTTCTATTTCCAGTTTTTTAAGAAATCTCTACACCGTTTTCCATAGCGGCTGTACTAGTGTGCATTCCCACCAACAGTATAAGAGGGTTCCCTTTTCTCCACTCCCTCTCCAGCATTTATTGCTTGTAGACTTTTGGATAGCAGCCATCCTGACTGGCATGTAATGGTACCTCATTGTGGTTTTCATTTGCATTTCTCTAATAATGAGTGATGTTGAGCATCTTTTCATGTGTTTGTTATCCATCTGTATGTCTTCTTTGGAGAAATGTCTGTTTAGTTCTTTGGCTCATTTTTTATTGGGTCATTTATTTTTCTGGAATTGAGCTGCAGGATTTGCTTGTATATTTTTGAGATTAATCCTTTGTCTGTTTCTTCATTTGCTATTATTTTCTCCCAATCTGAGGGCTGTCTTTTCACCTTACTTATAGTTTCCTTTGTAGTGCAAAAGCTTTTAAGTTTCATTAGGTCCCATTTGTTTAGTTTTGCTTTTATTTCCAATATTCTGGGAGGTGGGTCATAGAGGATCTTGCTTTGATTTATGTCGGAGAGTGTTTTGCCTATCTTCTCCTCTAGGAGTTTTATAGTTTCTGGTCTTACATTGAGATCTTTAATCCATTTTGAGTTTATTTTTGTGTATGGTGTTAGAAAGTGTTCTATTTTCATTCTTTTACAAGTGGTTGACCAGTTTTCCCAGCACCACTTGTTAAAGAGGTTGTCTTTTTTCCATTGCATATCCTTGCCTCCTTTGTCAAAGATAAGGTGTCCATAGGTTCGTCTGAAAGAGACACGTGCACCCCAATGTTCATCGCAGCACTGTTTATAATAGCCAGGACATGGAAGCAACCTAGATGCCCGTCAGCAGATGAATGGATAAGAAAGCTGTGGTACATATACACCATGGAATATTACTCAGCCATTAAAAAGAATTCATTTGAATCAGTCCTAATGAGATGGATGAAGCTGGAGCCCATTTTACAGAGTGAAGTAAGCCAGAAAGATAAAGAACATTACAGCATACTGACACATGTATATGGAATTTAGAAAGGTGACAACGATAACCCTATATGCAGAACAGAAAAAGAGACACAGAAATACAGAACAGACTTTTAAACTTTGTGGGAGAATGTGAGGGTGGGATATTTCAAAAGAACAGCATGTACGCTATCTATGGTGAAACAAATCACCAGACCAGGTAGGATGCACGAGACAAGTGCTCCGGCTTGGTGCACTGGGAAGACCCAGAGGAATCGGGTGGAGAGGGAGGTGGAAGGGGGAATCGGGACTGGGAATACATGTAAATCCATGGCTGATTCATATCAAAGTATGACAAAACCGACTGGGAAAAAAAATAAAAATAATAAAAAAAAATAAAAAAAAATAACAATAAAAAAAAAATAAGAGGAGCATGAAAAGGTGTTCAAAAACATGAAGAGCCTGAAAAGGTGTGAAAAATATGAAGAGCTTCAAAACGAGTCAAAAATATGAGGAGCATGAATCGCTCTGAAAAATAGGAGGAGCATTAAGCAGTATTCAAAAACATGAAGAGACTGAAATGTGTGAAAAATATGAAGAGCTTCAAAACGTGACAAAATATGAGGAGCATGAAACGGTCTGAAATATAGGAGGTGCATGAAGTGGTGTTGAAAAACATGAAGAGCCTGAAAAGGTTTGAAAAATATGAAGAGCTTCAAAGGTGTCAAAATTATGAGGAGCATGAAACGGTCTGAAATATAGGAGGTGCATGAAGAGGTGTTGAAAAACATGAAGAGCCTGAAAAAATGTGAAATATATGAAGAGCTTCAGAAGCTGTCAAAAATATGAGGAGCATGAAACGGTCTGAAAAATAGGAGGAATATGAAACGGTGTTGAAAAATATGAAGAGCTTGAAAAGGTGTGAAAAAAATGAAGAGCTTCAAAAGGTGTGAAAAATATGAGTAGCATGAAACGGTCTGAAAAGTAGACGGAGCATGAAAAGGTGTTCAAAAACATGAAGAGCCTGAAAAGGTGTGAAATATAGGAAGAGCTTCAAAAGGTGTCAAAAATATGAGGAGCATGAAACGGTCTGAAAAATATGAGGAGCATTAAGCGGTGTTGAAAAACATGAAGAGCCTGAAAAGGTGTGAAAAAATATGAAGTGCTTCCAAAGGTGTGAAAAATATGAGGAGCATGAAACGGTCTGAAAAATAGGAGGAGCATGAAGCGGTGTTGATAAAAGTGAAGAGCCTGAAAAGGTGTGAAAAAATATGAAGTGCTTCCAAAGGTGTGAAAAATATGAGGAGCATTAATTGGGCTGAAAAATAGGAGGAGTATGAAACTGTGTTCAAAAACATAAAGAGCCTGAAAAGGTGTGAAAAATATGAAAAGCTTCAAAAGGGATCAAAATTATGAGGGTCATGAAACGGTGTGAAAAAGAGGAGGAGTTTGAAACAGTGTTCAAAAACATGAAGAGCCTGAAAAGGTGTGAAAAATATGAAGAGCCTCAAAAGGTGTCAAAAATATGAGCATCAAGAAACGGTCTGAAAAATAGGAGGAGCATGAAGCGTTGTTGAAAAACATGAAGAGCCTGAAACGGTGTGAAATATATGAAGAGCTTCAAAAGGTGTCAAAAATATGAGGAGGAGGAAACGGTCTGAAAAATAGGAGGATCATGTAGCGGTGTTGAAAAACATGAAGAGCCTGAAAAGGTGTGAAAAACATGAAGAACTTCAAAAGGTGTCAAAAGTGAGATGAGCATGAAACCTTCTGAAAAATATGAGGAGCATGAAGCGCTGTTCAAAAACATGAAAAGCCTGAAAAGCCTGAAAAGGTGTGAAAAATATGAAGAGCTTCAAAAGGTGTGAAATACATGAGGAGCATTAAACGGTCTGACAAATAGGAGAAGCATGAAGTTTTGTTCAAAAACATGAAGAGCCTGAAAAGGTGTGAAATATAAGAAGAGCTTTAAAAGGTGTGAAAATTATGAGGAGCTTGAAACGGTTTGAAAAATAGGAGAAAGATGAAGAGGTGTTCAAAAACATGAAGAACATGAAAATATGTGAAAAATATGAAGAGCTTCAAAAGGTGTCAAAAATATGAGGAGCATGATACGTTCTGAAAAATAGGAGGAGCGTGAAGTGCTTGTGAAAAACATGAAGAGCCTGAAAAGGTGTGCAAAATATGAAGAGCTTCAAAAGGTGTCAACAATATGAGGAGCATGAAACGGTCTTAAAAATAGGAGAAAGATGAAGAGGTGTTCAAAAACATGAAGAACATGAAAAGATGTGAAAAATAAGAAGAGCTTTAAAAGGTGTGAAAATTATGAGGAGCTTGAAACGGTCTGAAAAATAGGAGGAGCATGAACTGGTGTTGAAAAACATGAAGAGCCTGAAAAGGTGGGAAAAATATGAAGAGCTTCAAAAGGTGTGAAAAACATGAGGAGCATGAAACGGTCTGAAAAATAGGAGGAGGATGAAACGGTAATCAAAAACATGAAGAGCCTGAAAAGGTGTGAAAAATATGAAGAGCTTCAAAAGGTGTGAAAAATATGAAGAAGTTCAAAAAGTGTCAAAAATGAGATGAGCATGAAACGGTCTGAAAAATAGGAGGAGCATGAAGCGGTGTTCAAAAACATGAAGAGCCTGAAAATGTGTGAAAAATATGAAGAGCCTCAAAAGGTGTGAAATATATGAGGAGCTTCAAAAGGTGTGAAAAATATGAAGAGCTTCAAAAGATGTCAAAAATATGAAAAGCATGAAACGGTCTGAAAAATAGGAGGAGCATGAAATGGTGTTCAAAAACGTGAAGAGCCTGAAAATGTGTGAAAAATTTGAAAAGCTTCAAAGGTTTGAAATACATGAGGAGCATGAAACGGTCTGAAAAATAGGAGAAGCATGAAGTGGTGTGGAAAAAAATGAAGAGCCTGAAAAAGTGTGAAAAATATGAAGAGCTTCAAAAGGTGTGAAATATATGTGGAGCATGTATCTCTCTGAAAAATAGGAGGAGCATGAAGTGGTGTTGAAAAACATGAAGAGCCTTTAAAGATGTGAAAAATATGAAGAGCTCCAAAAGGTGTGAAAAATATGAGAAGCATGATACGGTCTGAAAAATAGGAGGAGCATGAAGTGGTGTTCAGAAACATGGAGAGCCTAAAAAGGTGTGAAAAATATGAAGAGCTTCAAAAGGTGTCAAAAATATGAGGAGCTTGAAACGGTCTGAAAAATAGGAGGAGCATGAAGCAGTGTTCAAAAACATGAAGAGCCTGAAAAGGTGTGAAAAATATGAAGAGCTTCAAAACGTGTGAAATACATGAGGAGCATGAAAAGGTCTGAAAAATAGGAGGAGCATGAAATGGTGTTCAAAAACATGAAGAGCATGAAAAGGTGTGAAAAAATATGAAGTGCTTCCAAAGGTGTGAAAAATATGAGGAGCATGAAACGGTCTGAGAAATAGGAGGAGCATGAAGCGGTGTTGATAAAAGTGAAGAGCCTGAAAAGGTGTGAAAAAATATGAAGTGCTTCCAAAGGTGTGAAAAATATGAGGAGCATTAATTGGGCTGAAAAATAGGAGGAGTATGAAACTGTGTTCAAAAACATGAAGAGCCTGAAAAGGTGTGAAAAATATGAAAAGCTTCAAAAGGGATCAAAATTATGAGGGGCATGAAACGGTGTGAAAAAGAGGAGGAGCTTGAAACAGTGTTCAAAAACATGAAGAGCCTGAAAAGGTGTGAAAAATATGAAGAGCCTCAAAAGGTGTCAAAATTATGAGCATCAAGAAACGGTCTGAAAAATAGGAGGAGCATGAAGCGGTGTTGAAAAACATGAAGAGCCTGAAACGGTGTGAAATATATGAAGAGCTTCAAAAGGTGTCAAAAATATGAGGAGCAGGAAACGGCCTGAAAAATAGGAGGATCATGTAGCGGTGTTGAAAAACATGAAGAGCCTGAAAAGGTGTGAAAAACATGAAGAGCGTCAAAAGGTGTCAAAAGTGAGATGAGCATGAAACCTTCTGAAAAATATGAGGAGCATGAAGCACTGTTCAAAAACATGAAAAGCCTGAAAGGGTGTGAAAAATATGAAGAGCTTCAAAAGGTGTGAAATACATGAGGAGCATTAAACGGTCTGACAAATAGGAGAAGCATGAAGTTTTGTTCAAAAACATGAAGAGCCTGAAAAGATGTGAAATATAAGAAGAGCTTCAAAAGGTGTGAAAAATGTGAAGAGCTTCAAAAGGTGTCAAAAATATTAGGAGCATGATACGTTCTGAAAAATAGAAGGAGCGTGAAGTGCTTGTGAAAAACATGAAGAGCCTGAAAAGGTGTGCAAAATATGAAGAGCTTCAAAAGGTGTCAACAATATGAGGAGCATGAAACGGTCTTAAAAATAGGAGAAAGATGAAGAGGTGTTCAAAAACATGAAGAACATGAAAAGGTGTGAAAAATAAGAAGAGCTTTAAAAGGTGTGAAAATTATGAGGAGCTTGAAACGGTCTGAAAAATAGGAGGAGCATGAACTGGTGTTGAAAAACATGAAGAGCCTGAAAAGGTGGGAAAAATATGAAGAGCTTCAAAAGCTGTGAAAAATATGAGGAGCATGAAACGGTCTGAAAAATAGGAGGAGGATGAAACGGTAATCAAAAACATGAAGAGCCTGAAAAGGTGTGAAAAATATGAAGAGCTTCAAAAGGTGTGAAAAATATGAAGAAGTTCAAAATGTGTCAAAAATGAGATGAGCATGAAACGGTCTGAAAAATAGGAGGAGCATGAGGCGGTGTTCAAAAACATGAAGAGCCTGAAAAGTTGTGAAAAATATGAAGAGCTTCAAAAGGTGTCAAATATATGAGGAGCATGAAACGGTCTAAAATATAGGAGGAGCATGAAGCGGTGTTCAAAAACATGAAGTGCCTGAAAAGGTGTGAAAAATCTGAAGAGCTTCAAAAGGTTTTAAAAATATGAGGAGCAAGAAATTGTCTGAAAAATAAAGGAGCATGAAGCGATGTTCAAAAACATGAAGAGCCTGAAATGGTGTGAAAAATATGACGAGCTTCAAAAGTTGTGTAAAATATGAAGAGCATGAAACCGTCTGAAAAATAGGAGGAGCATGAAGCGGTGTTCAAAAACATGAAGAGCCTGAAAAGGTGTGAAAAATATGAAGAGCTTCAAAAGGTTTGAACTACATGAGGAGCATTAAACGGTCTGAAAAATAGCAGGAGCATTAAGTGGTGTTGAAAAACCTGAAGAGCCTGAAAAGATGTGAAAAATATGAAGAGCGTCAAAAGGTGTAAAAAAAATATGAAGAGCCTGAAACGGTCTGAAAAATAGGAGGAGCATGAAGCGGTGTTTAAAAACATGAAGAGCCTGAAAAGGTGTGAAATATATGAAGAGATTCAAAAGGTTGGAAAAATATGGAGAGCTTCAAAACGTGTCAAAAATATGAAGAGCATGAAACGGTCTGAAAAATAGGGGGAGCATGAAATGGTGTTCAAAAACATGAAGAGCCTGAAAAGGTGTGAAATATATGAAGAGCCTGAAACGGTGTGAAAAATATGAAGAGCTTCAAAAGGTGTCAAAAATATGAAGAGCATGAAACTGTCTGAAAAATAGGAGGAGCATTAAATGGTGTTCAAAAACATGAAGAGCCTGAAAAGGTGTGAAAAATATGAAAAGCTTCAAAGGTGTGATATACATGAGGAGCATGAAACGGTCTGGAAAATAGGAGAAGCATGAAGTGATGTGGAAAAACATGAACAGCCTGAAAAGGTGTGAAAAAATATGAAGAGCTTCAAAAGGTGTGAAATACATGAGGAGCATGAAACTCTCTGAAAAATAGGAGGAGCATGAAGTGGTGTTCAAAAACATGAAGAGCCTGAAAATTTGTGAAAAATATGAAGAGCTTCAAAAGGTGTGAAATATATGAGGAGCTTCAAAAGGTGTGAAATATATGAAGAGCTTCAAAAGATGTCAAAAATATGAAAAGCATGAAACGGTCTGAAAAATAGGAGGAGCATGAAATGGTGTTCAAAAACATGAAGAGCCTGAAAATGTGTGAAAAATTTGAAAAGCTTCAAAGGTTTGAAATACATGAGGAGCATGAAACGGTCTGAAAAATAGGAGAAGCATGAAGTGGTGTGGAAAAAAATGAAGAGCCTGAAAAAGTGTGAAAAATATGAAGAGCTTCAAAAGGTGTGAAATATATGTGGAGCATGTATCTCTCTGAAAAATAGGAGGAGCATGAAGTGGTGTTGAAAAACATGAAGAGCCTTTAAAGATGTGAAAAATATGAAGAGCTCCAAAAGGTGTGAAAAATATGAGAAGCATGATACGGTCTGAAAAATAGGAGAAGCATGAAGTGGTGTTCAGAAACATGGAGAGCCTAAAAAGGTGTGAAAAATATGAAGAGCTTCAAAAGGTGTCAAAAATATGAGGAGCTTGAAACGGTCTGAAAAATAGGAGGAGCATGAAGCAGTGTTCAAAAACATGAAGAGCCTGAAAAGGTGTGAAAAATATGAAGAGCTTGAAAAGGTGTGAAATACCTGAGGAGCATGAAACGGTCTGAAAAATAGGAGGAGCATGAAGCAGTGTTCAAAACATGAAGAGCCTGAAAAGGTGAGAAAAATATGAAGAGCTTCAAAAGGTTTGAAAAATAGGAGGAGCATGAAGCGGTGTTCAAAAACATGAAGAGCCTGAAAAAGTGTGATAAATATGAAGAGCTTATAAAATTGTCAAAAATATGAGGAGCATGGAGAGATGTTCAAAAACATGAAGAGGCTGATAAGGTGTGAAAAACATTAAGAGCTTCAAAAGGTTTGAAATATAGGAGGAGCATGAAGCGGTGTTCAAAAACATGAAGAGCCTGAAAATGTGTGAAAAATATGAAGAGCTTATAAAATTGTCAAAAATATGAGGAGCATGAAACGGTCTGAAAAATATGAGCAGCCTGAAAACGTCTGAAAAATAGGAGGAGCATGAAGCGGTGTTCAAAAACATGAAGGGCCTGAAAACGTGTGAAAAATATGAAGAGCTTCAAAAGGAGTCAAAAATATGCGGAGCCTGAAACGATCTGAAAAATAGGAGGAGCATGAAGCGGTGTTGAAAAACATGAAGAGCCGGAAAAGGTGTGAAAAATGTGAAGAGCTTCAAAAAGTGTCAAAAATATGAGGAGCATGAAACGGTCTGAAATATAAGAGGATCATGAAGCGGTGTTGAAAAACATGAAGAGCCTGAAAAGGTGTGATAAATGTGAAGAACTTCAAAAGGTTTCAAAAATATGAGGAGCATGAAACGGTCTGAAAAATAGGAGGAGCATGAAACGGTGATCAAAAACATGAAAAGTCTGAAAACGTGTGAAAAATATGAAGAGCTTCAAACGGTGTGAAAAATATCAGGAGCATGAAACGGTCTGAAAAAGATGAGGAGCATGAAGTGGTCTTCAAAAACATGTACAGCCTGAAAAGGTGTGAAAAATATGAAGACCTTCAAAAGATGTGAAAAATATGAAGAGCTTCAAAAGGTGTCAAAAATGAGATGAGCATGAAACGGTCTGAAAAATAGGAGAAGAATGAAACGGTGTTGAAAAACTTGAAGAGCCTGAAAAGCTGTGAAAAATATGAAGAGCTTCAAAAGGTGTGAAAAATATGAAGAGCTTCCAAAGGTGTCAAAAATATGAGGAGCATGAAAAGGTCAGAAAAAGAGGAGGAGCATGAGCAGAGTTGAAAAACATGAAGAGACTGAAAAGGTGTGAAAAATATGAAGAGCTTCAAAAGGTTTGAATAATAGGAGGAGCATGAATCGGTTTTCAAATACATGAAAAGCCTAAAAAGGTGTGAAAAATACGAAGAGCTTCAAAAGGTGTCAAAAATATGACGAGCATCAAAGAGTCTGAAAAATAGGAGCAGCATGAAACGGTGTTCAAAAACATGAATAGCGTGAAAAGGTGTGAAAAATATGAAGAGCTTCAAAAGGTGTGAAAAATAGGAGGAGCATGAAGGGGTATTCAAAAACATGAAAAGCCTGAAAAGGTGTGAAAAACATGAAGAGTTTCAAAAGGTGTCAAAAATGAGATGAGCATGAAACGGTCTGAAAAATAGGAGGATCATGAAGCGGTATTGAAAATCATGAAGAGCCTGAAAAGGTGTGAAAAATATGAAGAGCTTCAAAAGGGGTCAAAAATATGAGAGGCATGAAACGATCTGAAAAAAAGCAGGAGCATGAAGCCATGTTCAAAAACATGAAGAGCCTGAAAGGGTGTGAAAATTATGAGGAGGTTCAAAAGGTGTGAAATACATGAGGAGCATGAAGCGGTCTGAAAAATAGGAGGAGCATGAAGCGGTGTTTAAAAACATGAAGAGCCTGAAAAGGTGTGAAAATTATGAAGAGCTTCAAAAGGTGTGAAATACATGAGGAGCATGTAACGTTCTGAAAAATAGGAAGAGCATGAGGCGCTGTTGAAAAACATGAACAGCCTGAAAAGGTGTGAAAAATATGAAAAGCTTCAAAAGGTGTGAAAATTATGAGGAGCTTGAAACTGTCTGAAAAAGAGGAGGAGCATGAAGCGGTGTTGAAAAACAAGAAGAGCCTGAAAAGGTGTGAACAATATGAAGAGCTTCAAAAGGTGTCAAAAATATGAGGAGCATGAAACGGTCTGAAAAATAGGAGGAGCATGAAACGGTGATCAAAAACATGAAGAGTCTGAAAACGTGTGAAAAATATGAAGAGCTTCAAACGGTGTGAAAAATATCAGGAGCATGAAATGGTCTGAAAAAGATGAGGAGCATGAAGTGGTCTTCAAAAACATGAACACCATGAAAAGGTGTGAAAAATATGAAGAGCTTCAAAAGATGTGAAAAATATGAAGAGCTTCAAAAGATGTCAAAAATGAGATGAGCATGAAACGGTCTGAAAAATAGGAGAAGAATGAAACGGTGTTGAAAAACTTGAAGAGCCTGAAAAGCTGTGAAAAATATGAAGAGCTTCAAAAGGTGTGAAATATATGAAGAGCTTCCAATGGTGTCAAAAATATGAGGAGCATGAAAAGGTCAGAAAAAGAGGAGGAGCATGAGCGGAGTTGAAAAACATGAAGAGACTGAAAAGGTGTGAAAAATATGAAGAGCTTCAAAAGGTTTGAAAAATAGGAGGAGCATGAATCGGTTTTCAAATACATGAAAAGCCTAAAAAGGTGTGAAAAATACGAAGAGCTTCAAAAGGTGTCAAAAATATGACGAGCATCAAAGAGTCTGAAAAATAGGAGCAGCATGAAACGGTGTTCAAAAACATGAATAGCCTGAAAAGGTGTGAAAAATATGAAGAGCTTCAAAAGGTGTGAAAAATAGGAGGAGCATGAAGGGGTATTCAAAAACATGAAAAGCCTGAAAAGGTGTGAAAAACATGAAGAGTTTCAAAAGGTGTCAAAAATGAGATGAGCATGAAACGGTCTGAAAAATAGGAGGATCATGAAGCGGTATTGAAAATCATGAAGAGCCTGAAAAGGTGTGAAAAATATGAAGAGCTTCAAAAGGGGTCAAAAATATGAGAGGCATGAAACGATCTGAAAAAAAGCAGGAGCATGAAGCCGTGTTCAAAAACATGAAGAGCCTGAAAAGGTGTGAAAATTATGAAGAGCTTCAAAAGGTGTGAAATACATGAGGAGCATGAAAAGGACTGAAAAATAGGAGGAGCATGAAGCGGTGTTTAAAAACATGAAGAGCCTGAAAAGTTGTGAAAAATATGAAGAGCTTCAAAAGGTGTCAAATATATGAGGAGCATGAAACGGTCTAAAATATAGGAGGAGCATGAAGCGGTGTTCAAAAACATGAAGTGCCTGAAAAGGTGTGAAAAATCTGAAGAGCTTCAAAAGGTTTTAAAAATATGAGGAGCAAGAAATTGTCTGAAAAATAAAGGAGCATGAAGCGATGTTCAAAAACATGAAGAGCCTGAAATGGTGTGAAAAATATGACGAGCTTCAAAAGTTGTGTAAAATATGAAGAGCATGAAACCGTCTGAAAAATAGGAGGAGCATGAAGCGGTGTTCAAAAACATGAAGAGCCTGAAAAGGTGTGAAAAATATGAAGAGCTTCAAAAGGTTTGAACTACATGAGGAGCATTAAACGGTCTGAAAAATAGCAGGAGCATTAAGTGGTGTTGAAAAACCTGAAGAGCCTGAAAAGATGTGAAAAATATGAAGAGCGTCAAAAGGTGTAAAAAAAATATGAAGAGCCTGAAACGGTCTGAAAAATAGGAGGAGCATGAAGCGGTGTTTAAAAACATGAAGAGCCTGAAAAGGTGTGAAATATATGAAGAGATTCAAAAGGTTGGAAAAATATGGAGAGCTTCAAAACGTGTCAAAAATATGAAGAGCATGAAACGGTCTGAAAAATAGGGGGAGCATGAAATGGTGTTCAAAAACATGAAGAGCCTGAAAAGGTGTGAAATATATGAAGAGCCTGAAACGGTGTGAAAAATATGAAGAGCTTCAAAAGGTGTCAAAAATATGAAGAGCATGAAACTGTCTGAAAAATAGGAGGAGCATTAAATGGTGTTCAAAAACATGAAGAGCCTGAAAAGGTGTGAAAAATATGAAAAGCTTCAAAGGTGTGATATACATGAGGAGCATGAAACGGTCTGGAAAATAGGAGAAGCATGAAGTGATGTGGAAAAACATGAACAGCCTGAAAAGGTGTGAAAAAATATGAAGAGCTTCAAAAGGTGTGAAATACATGAGGAGCATGAAACTCTCTGAAAAATAGGAGGAGCATGAAGTGGTGTTCAAAAACATGAAGAGCCTGAAAATGTGTGAAAAATATGAAGAGCTTCAAAAGGTGTGAAATATATGAGGAGCTTCAAAAGGTGTGAAATATATGAAGAGCTTCAAAAGATGTCAAAAATATGAAAAGCATGAAACGGTCTGAAAAATAGGAGGAGCATGAAATGGTGTTCAAAAACATGAAGAGCCTGAAAATGTGTGAAAAATTTGAAAAGCTTCAAAGGTTTGAAATACATGAGGAGCATGAAACGGTCTGAAAAATAGGAGAAGCATGAAGTGGTGTGGAAAAAAATGAAGAGCCTGAAAAAGTGTGAAAAATATGAAGAGCTTCAAAAGGTGTGAAATATATGTGGAGCATGTATCTCTCTGAAAAATAGGAGGAGCATGAAGTGGTGTTGAAAAACATGAAGAGCTTTTAAAGATGTGAAAAATATGAAGAGCTCCAAAAGGTGTGAAAAATATGAGAAGCATGATACGGTCTGAAAAATAGGAGAAGCATGAAGTGGTGTTCAGAAACATGGAGAGCCTAAAAAGGTGTGAAAAATATGAAGAGCTTCAAAAGGTGTCAAAAATATGAGGAGCTTGAAACGGTCTGAAAAATAGGAGGAGCATGAAGCAGTGTTCAAAAACATGAAGAGCCTGAAAAGGTGTGAAAAATATGAAGAGCTTGAAAAGGTGTGAAATACCTGAGGAGCATGAAACGGTCTGAAAAATAGGAGGAGCATGAAGCAGTGTTCAAAACATGAAGAGCCTGAAAAGGTGAGAAAAATATGAAGAGCTTCAAAAGGTTTGAAAAATAGGAGGAGCATGAAGCTGTGTTCAAAAACATGAAGAGCCTGAAAAAGTGTGATAAATATGAAGAGCTTATAAAATTGTCAAAAATATGAGGAGCATGGAGAGATGTTCAAAAACATGAAGAGGCTGATAAGGTGTGAAAAACATTAAGAGCTTCAAAAGGTTTGAAATATAGGAGGAGCATGAAGCGGTGTTCAAAAACATGAAGAGCCTGAAAATGTGTGAAAAATATGAAGAGCTTATAAAATTGTCAAAAATATGAGGAGCATGAAACGGTCTGAAAAATATGAGCAGCCTGAAAACGTCTGAAAAATAGGAGGAGCATGAAGCGGTGTTCAAAAACATGAAGGGCCTGAAAACGTGTGAAAAATATGAAGAGCTTCAAAAGGAGTCAAAAATATGCGGAGCCTGAAACGATCTGAAAAATAGGAGGAGCATGAAGCGGTGTTGAAAAACATGAAGAGCCGGAAAAGGTGTGAAAAATGTGAAGAGCTTCAAAAAGTGTCAAAAATATGAGGAGCATGAAACGGTCTGAAATATAAGAGGATCATGAAGCGGTGTTGAAAAACATGAAGAGCCTGAAAAGGTGTGATAAATGTGAAGAACTTCAAAAGGTTTCAAAAATATGAGGAGCATGAAACGGTCTGAAAAATAGGAGGAGCATGAAACGGTGATCAAAAACATGAAAAGTCTGAAAACGTGTGAAAAATATGAAGAGCTTCAAACGGTGTGAAAAATATCAGGAGCATGAAACGGTCTGAAAAAGATGAGGAGCATGAAGTGGTCTTCAAAAACATGTACAGCCTGAAAAGGTGTGAAAAATATGAAGAGCTTCAAAAGATGTGAAAAATATGAAGAGCTTCAAAAGGTGTCAAAAATGAGATGAGCATGAAACGGTCTGAAAAATAGGAGAAGAATGAAACGGTGTTGAAAAACTTGAAGAGCCTGAAAAGCTGTGAAAAATATGAAGAGCTTCAAAAGGTGTGAAAAATATGAAGAGCTTCCAAAGGTGTCAAAAATATGAGGAGCATGAAAAGGTCAGAAAAAGAGGAGGAGCATGAGCAGAGTTGAAAAACATGAAGAGACTGAAAAGGTGTGAAAAATATGAAGAGCTTCAAAAGGTTTGAAAAATAGGAGGAGCATGAATCGGTTTTCAAATACATGAAAAGCCTAAAAAGGTGTGAAAAATACGAAGAGCTTCAAAAGGTGTCAAAAATATGACGAGCATCAAAGAGTCTGAAAAATAGGAGCAGCATGAAACGGTGTTCAAAAACATGAATAGCGTGAAAAGGTGTGAAAAATATGAAGAGCTTCAAAAGGTGTGAAAAATAGGAGGAGCATGAAGGGGTATTCAAAAACATGAAAAGCCTGAAAAGGTGTGAAAAACATGAAGAGTTTCAAAAGGTGTCAAAAATGAGATGAGCATGAAACGGTCTGAAAAATAGGAGGATCATGAAGCGGTATTGAAAATCATGAAGAGCCTGAAAAGGTGTGAAAAATATGAAGAGCTTCAAAAGGGGTCAAAAATATGAGAGGCATGAAACGATCTGAAAAAAAGCAGGAGCATGAAGCCATGTTCAAAAACATGAAGAGCCTGAAAGGGTGTGAAAATTATGAGGAGGTTCAAAAGGTGTGAAATACATGAGGAGCATGAAGCGGTCTGAAAAATAGGAGGAGCATGAAGCGGTGTTTAAAAACATGAAGAGCTTGAAAAGGTGTGAAAATTATGAAGAGCTTCAAAAGGTGTGAAATACATGAGGAGCATGAAACGGTCTGAAAAATAGGAGGAGCATGAAGCGGTGTTTAAAAACATGAAGAGCCTGAAAAGGTGTGAAAATTATGAAGAGCTTCAAAAGGTGTGAAATACATGAGGAGCATGTAACGTTCTGAAAAATAGGAAGAGCATGAGGCGCTGTTGAAAAACATGAACAGCCTGAAAAGGTGTGAAAAATATGAAAAGCTTCAAAAGGTGTGAAAATTATGAGGAGCTTGAAACTGTCTGAAAAAGAGGAGGAGCATGAAGCGGTGTTGAAAAACAAGAAGAGCCTGAAAAGGTGTGAACAATATGAAGAGCTTCAAAAGGTGTCAAATATATGAGGAGCATGAAACGGTCTGAAAAATAGGAGGAGCATGAAACGGTGATCAAAAACATGAAGAGTCTGAAAACGTGTGAAAAATATGAAGAGCTTCAAACGGTGTGAAAAATATCAGGAGCATGAAATGGTCTGAAAAAGATGAGGAGCATGAAGTGGTCTTCAAAAACATGAACACCATGAAAAGGTGTGAAAAATATGAAGAGCTTCAAAAGATGTGAAAATTATGAAGAGCTTCAAAAGATGTCAAAAATGAGATGAGCATGAAACGGTCTGAAAAATAGGAGAAGAATGAAACGGTGTTGAAAAACTTGAAGAGCCTGAAAAGCTGTGAAAAATATGAAGAGCTTCAAAAGGTGTGAAATATATGAAGAGCTTCCAATGGTGTCAAAAATATGAGGAGCATGAAAAGGTCAGAAAAAGAGGAGGAGCATGAGCGGAGTTGAAAAACATGAAGAGACTGAAAAGGTGTGAAAAATATGAAGAGCTTCAAAAGGTTTGAAAAATAGGAGGAGCATGAATCGGTTTTCAAATACATGAAAAGCCTAAAAAGGTGTGAAAAATACGAAGAGCTTCAAAAGGTGTCAAAAATATGACGAGCATCAAAGAGTCTGAAAAATAGGAGCAGCATGAAACGGTGTTCAAAAACATGAATAGCCTGAAAAGGTGTGAAAAATATGAAGAGCTTCAAAAGGTGTGAAAAATAGGAGGAGCATGAAGGGGTATTCAAAAACATGAAAAGCCTGAAAAGGTGTGAAAAACATGAAGAGTTTCAAAAGGTGTCAAAAATGAGATGAGCATGAAACGGTCTGAAAAATAGGAGGATCATGAAGCGGTATTGAAAATCATGAAGAGCCTGAAAAGGTGTGAAAAATATGAAGAGCTTCAAAAGGGGTCAAAAATATGAGAGGCATGAAACGATCTGAAAAAAAGCAGGAGCATGAAGCCGTGTTCAAAAACATGAAGAGCCTGAAAAGGTGTGAAAATTATGAAGAGCTTCAAAAGGTGTGAAATACATGAGGAGCATGAAAAGGTCTGAAAAATAGGAGGAGCATGAAGCGGTGTTTAAAAACATGAAGAGCCTGAAAAGGTGTGAAAATTATGAAGAGCTTCAAAAGGTGTGAAATACATGAGGAGCATGTAACGTTCTGAAAAATAGGAAGAGCATGAGGCGCTGTTGAAAAACATGAACAGCCTGAAAAGGTGTGAAAAATATGAAAAGCTTCAAAACGTGTGAAAATTATGAGGAGCTTGAAACTGTCTGAAAAAGAGGGGGAGAATGAAGCGGTGATCAAAAACATGAAGAATCTGAAAACGTGTGAAAAATATGAAGAGCTTCAAACGGTGTGAAAAATATCAGGAGCATGAAACGGT
Organism: Dama dama; assembly: GCF_033118175.1. NCBI lineage: Eukaryota > Metazoa > Chordata > Mammalia > Artiodactyla > Cervidae > Dama > Dama dama. The sequence goes on from NW_026870910.1 coordinate 719,114, forward strand.
CTGAAAAAGATGAGGAGCATGAAGTGGTCTTCAGAAACATGTACAGCCTGAAAAGGTGTGAAAAATATGAAGAGCTTCAAAAGGTGTGAAAAACAGGAGGAACATGAAGCGGCGTTCAAAAATATGAAGAGCCTGAAAAGGTGTGAAAAATATGAAGTGCTTCAAAAGGTGTCAACAATATGAGGAGCATGAAACGGTCTGAAAAATAGGAGGAGCAAGAAGCGGTGTTCAAAAACATGAGGAGCCTGAAAAGGTGAGAAAAATATGAAGAGCTTCAAAAGGTGTGAGAAATGTGAGGAGCATGAAGCGATGTTCAAATACATGAAAAGCCTGAAAAGGTGTGAAAAATATGAGTGCTTCAAAAGGTTTAAAAAATATGAGGAGCTTGAAATGGTCTGAAAAATAGGAGGAGCATGAAACGGTGTTCAAAAACATGAAGAGCATGAAAAGGTGTGAAAATTATGAAGAGCTTCAAAAGGTGTGAAAAACATGAGGAGAATGAAACGGTCTGAAAAATAGGAGGAGCATGAAGCAGTGTTCAAAACATGAAGAGCCTGAAAAAGTGGGAAAATTGGAAGATCTTCAAAAGTTTGAAAAATATGAAGACCCTGAAAAGGTGTCAAAAATGAGATGAGCATGAAACAGTCTGAAAAGTAGGAGGAGCATGAAGCGGTGTTTAAAAACATGAAGAGTCTGAAAAGGTGTGAAATATATGAAGAGCTTCAAAAGGTGTGAAAAATATGGAGAGCTTCAAAAGGTGTCAAAAATATGAAGAGCATGAAACGGTCTGAAAAATAGGGGGAGCATGAAATGGTGTTCAAAAACATGAAGAGCCTGAAAAGGTGTGAAATATATGAAGAGCCTGAAAAGGTGTGAAAAATATGAAGAGCTTCAAAAGGTGTCAAAAATATGAAGAGCATGAAACTGTCTGAAAAATAGGAGGAGCATTAAATGGTGTTCAAAAACATGAAGAGCCTGAAAAGGTGTGAAAAATATGAAAAGCTTCAAAGGTGTGATATACATGAGGAGCATGAAACGGTCTGAAAAATAGGAGAAGCATGAAGTGATGTGGAAAAACATGAACAGCCTGAAAAGGTGTGAAAAATATGAAGAGCTTCAAAAGGTGTGAAATACATGAGGAGCATGAAAATCTCTGAAAAATATGAGGAGCATGAAGTGGTGTTCAAAAACATGAAGTGCCTGAATATGTGTGAAAAATATGAAGAGCTTAAAAGGTGTGAAATATATGAGGAGCTTCAAAAGGTGTGAAAAATATGAAGAGCTTCAAAAGATGTCAAAAATATGAAAAGCATGAAACGGTCTGAAAAACAGGAGGAGCATGAAATGGTGTTCAAAAACATGAAGAGCCTGAAAATGTGTGAAAAATATGAAAAGTTTCAAAGGTTTGAAATACTTGAGGAGCATGAAACAGTCTGAAAAATAGGAGAAGCATGAAGTGGTGTGGAAAAAAATGAAGAGCCTGAAAAGGTGTGAAAAATTTGAAGAGCTTCAAAAGGTGTGAAATATATGTGGAGCATGAATCTCTCTGAAAAATAGGAGGAGCATGAAGTGGTGTTGAAAAACATGAAGAGCCTGAAAAGATGTGAAAAATATGAAGAGCTCCAAAAGGTGTGAAAAATATGAGAAGCATGATACGGTCTGAAAAATAGGAGGAGCATGAAGTGGTGTTCAGAAACATGGAGAGCCTAAAAAGGTGTGAAAAATATGAAGAGCTTCAAAAGGTGTCAAAAATATGAGGAGCTTGAAACGGTCTGAAAAATAGGAGGAGCATGAAGCAGTGTTCAAAAACATGAAGAGCCTGAAAAGGTGTGAAAAATATGAAGAGCTTCAAAACGTGTGAAATACATGAGGAGCATGAAAAGGTCTGAAAAATAGGAGGAGCATGAAATGATGTTCAAAAACATGCAGAGCATGAAAAGGTGTGAAAATTATGAAGAGCTTCAAAAGGTGTGAAAAACATGAGGAGAATGAAACGGTCTGAAAAATAGGAGGAGCATGAAGCAGTGTTCAAAACATGAAGAGCCTGGAAAAGGGTGAAAAATATGAAGATCTTCAAAAGTTTGAAAAATATGAAGACCCTGAAAAGGTGTCAAAAATGAGATGAGCATGAAACAGTCTGAAAAGTAGGAGGAGCATGAAGTGTTGTTCAAAAACGTGAAGAGCCTGAAAAGGTGTGAAAAATATGAAGAGCTTGAAAAGGTGTGAAATACCTGAGGAGCATGAAACGGTCTGAAAAATAGGAGTAGCATGAAGCGGTGTTCAAAACATGAAGAGCCTGAAAAAGTGTGAAAACCATGAAGAGCTTCAAAAGGTTTGAAAAATAGGAGGAGCATGAAGCGGTGTTCAAAAACATGAAGAGCCTGAAAAAGTGCGATAAATATGAAGAGCTTATAAAATTGTCAAAAATATGAGGAGCATGGAGAGATGTTCAAAAACATGAAGAGGATGATAAGGCGTGAAAAACATTAAGAGCTTCAAAAGGTTTGAAAAATAGGAGGAGCATGAAGCGGTGTTCAAAAACATGAAGAGCCTGAAAATGTGTGAAAAATATGAAGAGCTTATAAAATTGTCAAAATATGAGGAGCATGAAACGGTCTGAAAAATACGAGCAGCCTGAAAACGTCTGAAAAATAGGAGGAGCATGAAGCGGTGTTCAAAAACATGAAGGGCCTGAAAACGTGTGAAAAATATGAAGAGCTTCAAAAGGAGTGAAAAATATGCGGAGCCTGAAACGATCTGAAAAATAGGAGGAGCATGAAGCGGTATTGAAAAACATGAAGAACCGGAAAAGGTGTGAAAAATGTGAAGAGCTTCAAAAGATGTCAGAAATGAGAGGAGCATGAAACGGTCTGAAATATAAGAGGATCATGAAGCGGTGTTGAAAAACATGAAGAGCCTGAAAACGTGTGAAAAATATGAAGAGCTTCAAACGGTGTGAAAAATATCAGGAGCATGAAACGGTCTGAAAAAGATGAGGAGCATGAAGTGGTCTTCAAAAACATGTACAGCCTCAAAAGGTGTGAAAAATATGAAGAGCTTCAAAAGATGTGAAAAATATGAAGAGCTTCAAAAGGTGTCAAAAATGAGATGAGCATGAAACGGTCTGAAAAATAGGAGAAGAATGAAACGGTGTTGAAAAATTGAAGAGCCTGAAAAGCTGTGAAAAATATGAAGAGCTTCAAAAGGTGTGAAAAATATGAAGAGCTTCCAAAGGTGTCAAAAATATGAGGAGCATGAAAAGGTCAGAAAAAGAGGAGGAGCATGAGCGGAGTTGAAAAACATGAAGAGACTGAAAAGGTGTGAAAAATATGAAGAGCTTCAAAAGGTTTGAAAAATAGGAGGAGCATGAATCGGTTTTCAAATACATGAAAAGCCTGAAAAGGTGTGAAAAATACGAAGAGCTTCAAAAGGTGTCAAAAATATGACGAGCATGAAAGAGTCTGAAAAATAGGAGCAGCATGAAGCAGTGTTCAAACACATGAAGAGCCTGAAAAGGTGTGAAAAATATGAAGAGCTTCAAAAGGTGTGAAATATAGGAGGAGCAGGAAGTTGTGTTCAGAAACATGGAGAGCCTGAAAAGGTGAGAAAAATATGAAGAGTTTCAAAAGGTGTGAAATACATGAGGAGCATGAAACGGTCTGAAAAATAGGAGGAGCATGAAGAGGTGTTCAAAAACCTGAAGAGCCTGAAAAGGTGTGAAAAATATGAAGTGCTTCAAAAGGTGTCAACAATATGAGGAGCATGAAACGGTCTGAAAAATAGGAGGAGCAAGAAGCGGTGTTGAAAAACAAGAAGAGACGGAAAAGGTTTGAAAAATATGAAGAGCTTCAAAACGTGTCAAAAATAAGAGGAGCACGAAACGGTCTGAAAAATAGGAGGAGCATGAAGCGGTGTTGTAAAACATGAAGAGCCTGAAAACGTGTAAAAAATATGAAGAGCTTCAAAAGGTATGAAAATATGATGAGCTTCAAAAGTTGTCAAAAAAGAGATGAGCATGAAACGGTCTGAAAAATAGGAGCAGCATGAAGCGGTGTTGAAAAACATGAAGAGTCTGAAAAGGTGTGAAAAATATGAAGAGCTTCAAATGGTGTCAAAAATATGTGGAGCATGAAACGGTCTGAAATATAGGAGGATCATCAAGCGGTGTTGAAAAACATGAAGAGCCTGAAAATGTGTGAAAAAAGTGAAGAGCTTCAAAAGATGTCAAAAATATGAGGAGCTTGAAACGGTCTGAAAAATAGGAGGAGCATGAAGCAGTGTTCAAAAACATGAAGAGTCTGAAAAGGTGTGAAAAATATGAAGAGCTTCAAAACGTGTGAAATACATGAGGAGCATGAAAAGGTCTGAAAAATAGGAGTAGCATGAAGAGGTGTTCAAAAACATGAAGAGGCTGATAAGGTGTGAAAAACATGAAGAGCTTCAAAAAGTTTGAAAAATGGGAGGAGCATGAAGTGGTGTTCAAATACATGAAGAGCCTGAAATAGTGTGAAAAATATGAAGAGCTTCAAAAGGTTTGAAAAATAGGAGGAGCATGAAGCGGTGTTCAAAAACATGAAGAGCCTGAAAAAGTGTGAAATATATAAAGAGCTTATAAAATTGTCAAAAATATGAGGAGCATGAAGAGATGTTCAAAAACATGAAGAGGCTGATAAGGTGTGAAAAACATGAAGAGCTTCAAAAGGTTTGAAAAATAGGAGGAGCATGAAGCGGTGCTCAAAAACATGAAGAGCCTGAAAAAGTGTGAAAAATATGAAGAGCTTATAAAATTGTCAAAAATATGAGGAACATGAAACGGTCTGAAAAATACGAGCAGCCTGAAACCGTCTGAAAAATAGGAGGAGCATGAAGCGGTGTTCAAAACATGAAGGGCATGAAAACGTGTGAAAAATATGAAGAGCTTCAAAAGGAGTCAAAAATATGCGGAGCCTGAAACGATCTGAAAAATAGGAGGAGCATGAAGCGGTGTTGAAAAACATGAAGAGCCGGAAAAGGTGTGAAAAATGTGAAGAGCTTCAAAAGGTGTCAAAAATATGAGGAGCATGAAACGCTCTGAAATATAGGTGGACCATGAAGCGGTGTTGAAAAACATGAAGAGCCTGAAAAGGTGTGATAAATGTGAAGAGCTTCAAAAGGTGTCAAAAATATGAGGAGTATGAAAAGGTCTGAAAAATAGGAGGAGCATGAAACGGTGATCAAAAACATGAAGAATCTGAAAACGTGTGAAAAATATGAAGAGCTTCAAACGGTGTGAAAAATATGAGGTGCATGAAACGGTCTGAAATGGATGAGGAGCATGAAGTGGTCTTCAAAAACATGTACAGCCTGAAAAGGTGTGAAAAATATGGAGAGCTTCAAAAGGTGTGAAAAACAGGAGGAACATGAAGCGGTGTTCAAAAATATGAAGAGCCTGAAAAGGTGTGAAAACTATGAAGTGCTTCAAAAGGTGTCAACAATATGAGGAGCTTGAAACGGTCTGAAAAATAGGAGGAGCAAGAAGCGGTGTTGAAAAACAAGAAGAGACGGAAAAGGTGTGAAAATATGAAGAGCTTCAAAACGTGTCAAAAATATGAGGAGCGTGGAACGGTCTGAAAAATAGGAGGAGCATGAAGCGGTGTTGAAAAACATGAAGAGCCTGAAAACGTGTGAAAAATATGAAGAGCTTCAAAAGGTATGAAAATATGAAGAGCTTCAAAAGTTGTCAAAAATATGAGGAGCATGAAACGGTCTGAAAAATACGAGCAGCATGAAGCGGTGTTGAAAAACATGAAGAGTCTGAAAAGGTGTGAAAAATATGAAGAGCTTCAAAAGGTGTCAAAAATATGAGGAGCATGAAACGGTCTCAAATATAGGAAGATCATCAAGCGGTGTTGAAAAACATGAAGAGCCTGAAAATGTGTGAAAAACGTGAAGAGCTTCAAAAGATGTCAAAAATATGAGGAGCATGAAACGGTCTGAAAAATATGAGGAGCATGAAGCGGTGTGAAAAAACATGAAGAGCCTGAAAAGAAGTGCAAAATATGAAGAGCTTCAAAAGGTGTGAAAAATATGAAGACCTTCAAAAGGTGTCAAAAAAGAGATGAGCATAAAACGGTTGGAAAAATAGGAGGAGCATGAAGCGGTGTTGTAAAACATGAAGAGCCTGAAAACCTGTGAAAAATAGGAAGAGCTTCAAAAGGTGTGAAAAATATGAAGAGCTTCAAAAAATGTCAAAAATATGAGGAGCATGAAATGGTCTCAAATATAGGAGAATCATGCAGCGGTGTTGAAAACTATAAACAGCCTGAAAATGTGTGAAAAACATGAAGAGCTTCAAAAGGTTTGAAAAATAGGAGGAGCATGAAGCGGTGCTCAAAAACATGAAGAGCCTGAAAAAGTGTTAAAAATATGAAGAGCTTATAAAATTGTCAAAAATATGAGGAGCATGAAACGGTCTGAAAAATACGAGCAGCCTGAAACCGTCTGAAAAATAGGAGGAGCATGAAGCGGTGTTCAAAAACATGAAGGGCCTGAAAATGTGTGAAAAATATGAAGAGCTTATAAAATTATCAAAAATATGAGGAGCATGAAACGGTCTGAAAAATACGAGCAGCCTGAAACCGTCTGAAAAATAGGAGGAGCATGAAGCGGTGTTCAAAAACATGAAGGGCCTGAAAACGTTTGAAAAATATGAAGAGCTTCAAAAGGAGTCAAAAATATGCGGAGCCTGAAACGATCTGAAAAATAGGAGGAGCATGAAGCGGTGTTGAAAAACATGAAGAGCCGGAAAAGGTGTGAAAAATGTGAAGAGCTTCAAAAGGTGTCAAAAATATGAGGAGCATGAAACGGTCTGAAATATAAGAGGATCATGAAGCGGTGTTGAAAAACATGAAGAGCCTGAAAAGGTGTGATAAATGTGAAGAGCTTCAAAAGGTGTCAAAAATATGAGGAGCATGAAACGGTCTGAAAAATAGGAGGAGCATGAAACGGTGATCAAAAACATGAAGAATCTGAAAACGTGTGAAAAATATGAAGAGCTTCAAACGGTGTGAAAAATATCAGGAGCATGAAACGGTCTGAAAAAGATGAGGAGCATGAAGTGGTCTTCAAAAACATGTACTGCCTGAAAAGGTGTGAAAAATATGAAGAGCTTCAAAAGGTGTGAAAAACAGGAGGAACATGAAGCGGTGTTCAAAAATATGAAGAGCCTGAAAAGGTGTGAAAAATATAAAGTGCTTGAAAAGGTGTCAACAATATGAGGAGCATGAAACGGTCTGAAAAATAGGAGGAGCATGAAGCGGTGTTGAAAAACATGAAGAGCCTGAAAACGTGTGGAAAATATGAAGAGCTTCAAAAGGTATGAAAATATGAAGAGCTTCAAAAGTTGTCAAAAAAGAGATGAGCATGAAACGGTCTGAAAAATAGGAGGAGCATGAAGCGATGTTGAAAAACATGAAGAGTCTGAAAAGGTGTGAAAAATATGAAGAGCTTCAAAAGGTGTCAAAATATGAGGAGCATGAAACGGTCTGAAAAATAGGAGGAGCATGAAACGGTGTTGAAAAACATGAAGAGCCTGAAAAGGTGTGAAAAATATGAAGAGCTTCAAAAGGTATGAAAATATGAAGAGCTTCAAAAGTTGTCAAAAAAGAGATGAGCATGAAACGGTCTAAAAATAGGAGCAGCATGAAGCGGTGTTGAAAAACATGAAGAGTCTGAAAAGGTGTGATAAATATGAAGAGCTTCAAAAGGTGTCAAAAATATGAGGAGCATGAAACGGTCTGAAAAATAGGAGGAGCATGAAGCGCTGTTGAAAAACATGAAGAGCCTGAAAACGTGTGAAAAATATGAAGAGCTTCAAAAGGTATGAAAATATGAAGAGCTTCAAAAGTTGTCAAAAAAGAGATGAGCATGAAACGGTCTGAAAAATAGGAGCAGCAGGAAGCGGTGTTGAAAAACATGAAGAGCCTGAAAATGTGTGAAAAACGTGAAGAGCTTCAAAAGATGTCAACAATATGAGGAGCATGAAACGGTCTGAAAAATATGAGGAGCATGAAGCGGTGTTAAAAAACATGAAGAGCCTGAAAAGAAGTGAAAAATGTGAAGAGCTTCAAAAGGTGTGAAAAATATGAAGTCCTTCAAAAGGTGTCAAAAATATGAAGAGCTTCAAAAGATGTCAAAAATATGAGGAGCATGAAACGGTCTGAAAAATATGAGGAGCATGAAGCGGTGTTGAAAAACATGAAGAGCCTGAAAAGCTGTGAAAAATAGGAAGAGCTTCAAAAGGTGTGAAAAATATGAAGAGCTTCAAAATATGTCAAAAATATGAGGAGCATGAAATGGTCTCAAATATAGGAGAATCATGCACCGGTGTTGAAAACTATAAACAGCCTGAAAAAGTGTGAAAAATATGAAGAGCTTCAAAAGGTGTCAAAAATATGAGTATCATGAAATGGTCTGAAAAACAGGAGCAGCATGAAACAGTGTTCAAAAACATGAAGACATTGAAAAGGTGTGAAAAATATGAAGAGGTTCAAAAGGTGTGAAATACATGAGGATCATGAAACGGTCTGAAAAATATGAGGAGCATGAAGCGGTGTTCAAAAACATAAGGAGCCTGAAAAGGTGAGAAAAATATGAAGAGCTTCAAAAGGTTTGAAAAATAGGAGGAGCATGAAGCGGTGTTCAAAAACATGAAGAGCCTGAAAAAGTGTGAAAAATATGAAGAGCTTATAAAATCGTCAAAATTATGAGGAGCATGAAGAGATGTTCAAAAACATGAAGAGGCTGATAAGGTGTGAAAAACATGAAGAGCTTCAAAAGTTTTGAAAAATAGGAGGAGCATGAAGCGGTGCTCAAAAACATGAAGAGCCTGAAAATGTGTGAAAAATATGAAGAGCTTATAAAATTGTCAAAAATATGGGGAGCATGAAACGGTCTGAAAAATACGAGCAGCCTGAAACCGTCTGAAAAATAGGAGGAGCATGAAGCGGTGTTCAAAAACATGAAGGGCCTGAAAACGTGTGAAAAATATGAAGAGCTTCAAAAGGAGTCAAAAATATGCGGAGCCTGAAACGATCTGAAAAATAGGAGGAGCATGAAGCGGTGTTGAAAAACATGAAGAGCCAGAAAAGGTGTGAAAAATGTGAAGAGCTTCAAAAGGTGTCAAAAATATGAGGAGCATGAAACGCTCTGAAATATAGGAGGATCATGAAGCGGTGTTGAAAAACATGAAGAGCCTGAAAAGGTGTGATAAATGTGAAGAGCTTCAAAAGGTGTCAAAAATATGAGGAGCATGAAACGGTCTGAAAAATAGGAGGAGCATGAAACGGTGATCAAAAACATGAAATCTGAAAACGTGTGAATAATATGAAGAGCTTCAAACGGTGTGAAAAATATCAGGAGCATGAAACGGTCTGAAAAAGAAGAGGAGCATGAAGTGGTCTTCAAAAACATGTACAGCCTGAAAAGGTGTGAAAAATATGAAGACCTTCAAAAGGTGTGAAATACATGAGTATCATGAAACGGTATAAAAAATAGGAGGAGCATGAAGCTGTGTTCAAAAACATGAGAGCCTGAAAAGGTGTGAAAATATGAAGAGCTTTAAAAGGTGTGAAAAATACGAGGAGCATGAAACGGTGTTCAAAAACATGAAGAGCCTAAAATGGTGTGAAAATTATGAAGCGCCTCAAAACGTGTCAAAAATATGAGGAGTATGAAACGGTCTGAAAAATAGGAGGAGCATGAAGCGATGTTGAAAAACTTGAAGAGCCTGAAAACGTGTAAAATATGAAGAGCTTCAAAAGGTGTGAAAAATATGAAGAGCTTCAAAAGCTGTCAAAAATGAGATGAGCATGAAACGGTCTGAAAAATAGGAGGAGAATGAAACGATGTTGAAAAACTTGAAGACCCTGAAAAGCTGTGAAAAATATGAAGAGCTTCAAAAGGTGTGAAAAATATGAAGAGCTTCCAAAGGTGTCAAAAATATGAGGAGCATGAAAAGGTCAGAAAAAGAGGAGGAGCATGAGTGGAGTTGAAAAACATGAAGAGACTGAAAAGGTGTGAAAAATATGAAGAGCTTCAAAAGGTGTCAAAAATATGAGGAGCTTGAAACGGTCTGAAAAATAGGAGGAGCAAGAAGCGGTGTTGAAAAACAAGAAGAGACGGAAAAGGTGTGAAAAATATGAAGAGCTTCAAAAGGTGTGAAAAACAGGAGGAACATGAAGCGGTGTTCAAAAATATGAAGAGCCTGAAAAGGTGTGAAAAATATGAAGTGCTTCAAAAGGTGTCAACAATATGAGGAGCATGAAACGGTCTGAAAAATAGGAGGAGCAAGAAGCGGTGTTGAAAAACAAGAAGAGACGGAAAAGGTGTGAAAAATATGAAGAGCTTCAAAACGTGTCAAATATATGAGGAGCATGAAACGGTCTGAAATATAGGAGGATCATCAAGCGGTGTTGAAAAACATGAAGAGCCTGAAAACGTGTGATAAACGTGAAGAGCTTCAAAAGATGTCAAAAATATGAGGAGCATGAAACGGTCTGAAAAATATGAGGAACATGAAGCGGTGTTAAAAAACATGAAGAGCCTGAAAAGAAGTGAAAAATATGAAGAGTTTCAAAAGGTGTGAAAAATATGAAGACCTTCAAAAGGTGTCAAAAATATGAAGAGATTCAAAAGATGTCAAAAATATGAGGAGCATGAAACGGTCTGAAAAATATGAGGAGCATGAAGCGGTGTTGAAAAACATGAAGAGCCTGAAAAGCTGGTAAAATAGGAAGAGCTTCAAAAGGTGTGAAAAATATGAAGAGCTTCAAAAAATGTCAAAAATATGAGGAGCATGAAATGGTCTCAAATATAGGAGAATCATGCAGCGGTGTTGAAAACTATAAACAGCCTGAAAAAGTGTGAAATATATGAAGAGCTTCAAAAGGTGTCAAAAATATGAGTATCATGAAATGGTCTGAAAAACAGGAGCAGCATGAAACAGTGTTCAAAAACATGAAGACATTGAAAAGGTGTGAAAAATATGAAGAGGTTCAAAAGGTGTGAAATACATGAGGATCATGAAACGGTCTGAAAAATATGAGGAGCATGAAGTGGTGTTCAAAAACATGAGGAGCCTGAAAAGGTGAGAAAAATATGAAGAGCTTCAAAAGGTGTGAGAAATGTGAGGAGCATGAAGCGATGTTCAAATACATGAAAAGCCTGAAAAGGTGTGAAAAATATGAAGAGCTTCAAAAGGTTTCAAAAATATGAGGAGCTTGAAATGGTCTGAAAAATAGGACGAGCATGAAACGGTGTTCAAAAACATGAAGAGCATGAAAAGGTGTGAAAATTATGAAGAGCTTCAAAAGGTGTGAAAAACATGAGGAGAATGAAACGGTCTGAAAAATAGGAGGAGCATGAAGCAGTGTTCAAAACATGAAGAGCCTGAAAAAGTGTGAAAAATATGAAGATTTTCAAAAGTTTGAAAAATATGAAGACCCTGAAAAGGTGTCAAAAAAGAGATGAGCATGAAAAAGTCTGAAAAGTAGGAGGAGCATGAAGTGTTGTTCAAAAACATGAAGGGCCTGAAAACGTGTGAAGAATATGAAGAGCTCAAAAGGTGGGAAATAAATGAAGAGCTTCAGAAGGTGTCAAAAATGAGATGAGCATGAAACGGCCTCAAAAATAGGAGGAGCAGGAAGTGGTGTTCAGAAACATGGAGAGCCTGAAAAGGTGTGAAAAATATGAACAGCTTCAAAAGGTGTGAAATACATGAGGAGCATGAAACGGTCTGAAAAATAGGAGGAGCATGAAGAGGTGTTCAAAAACCTGAAGAGCCTGAAAAGGTGTGAAAAATATGAAGAGCTTCAAAAGGTGTGAAAAACAGGAGGAACATGAAGCGGTGTTCAAAAATATGAAGAGCCTGAAAAGGTGTGAAAAATATGAAGTGCTTCAAAAGGTGTCAACAATATGAGGAGCATGAAACGGTCTGAAAAATAGGAGGAGCAAGAAGCGGTGATGAAAAACAAGAAGAGACGGAAAAGGTGTGGAAAATATGAAGAGCTTCAAAACGTGTCAAAAATATGAGGAGCATGAAACGGTCTGAAAAATAGGAGGAGCATGAACCGGTGTTGAAAAACATGAAGAGCCTGAAAACATGTGAAAAATATGAAGAGCTTCCAAAGGTGTCAAAAATATGAGGAGCATGAAAAGATCAGAAAAATAGGAGGAGCATGAGCGGAGTTGAAAAACATGAAGAGACTGAAAAGGTGTGAAAAATATGAAGAGCTTCAAAAGGTTTGAAAAATAGGAGGAGCATGAATCGGTTTTCAAATACATGAAAAGCCTGAAAAGGTGTGAAAAATACGAAGAGCTTCAAAAGGTGTCAAAAATATGACGAGCATGAAAGAGTCTGAAAAATAGGAGCAGCATGAAGCAGTGTTCAAACACATGAAGAGCCGGAAAAGGTGTGAAAAATATGAAGAGCTTCAAAAGGTGTGAAATATAGGAGGAGCAGGAAGTTGTGTTCAGAAACATGGAGAGCCTGAAAAGGTGAGAAAAATATGAAGAGTTTCAAAAGGTGTGAAATACATGAGGAGCATGAAACGGTCTGAAAAATAGGAGGAGCATGAAGAGGTGTTCAAAAACCTGAAGAGCCTGAAAAGGTGTGAAAAATATGAAGAGCTTCAAAAGGTGTTAAAAACAGGAGGAACATGAAACGGTGTTCAAAAATATGAAGAGCCTGAAAAGGTGTCAAAAATATGAAGTGCTTCAAAAGGTGTCAACAATATGAGGAGCATGAAACGGTCTGAAAAATAGGAGGAGCAAGAAGCGGTGTTGAAAAACAAGAAGAGACGGAAAAGGTGTGAAAAATATGAAGAGCTTCAAAACGTGTCAAAAATATGAGGAGCATGAAACGGTCTGAAAAATAGGAGGAGCATGAAGCGGTGTTGAAAAACATGAAGAGCCTGAAAACGTGTGAAAAATATGAAGAGCTTCAAAAGGTATGAAAATATGATGAGCTTCAAAAGTTGTCAAAAAAGAGATGAGCATGAAACGGTCTGAAAAATAGGAGCAGCATGAAGCAGTGTTGAAAAACATGAAGAGTCTGAAAAGGTGTGAAAAATATGAAGAGCTTCAAAAGGTGTGAAAAACAGGAGGAACATGAAGCGGTGTTCAAAAATATGAAGAGCCTGAAAAGGTGTGAAAAATATGAAGTGCTTCAAAAGGTGTCAACAATATGAGGAGCATGAAACGGTCTGAAAAATAGGAGGAGCAAGAAGCGGTGTTGAAAAACAAGAAGAGACGGAAAAGGTGTAAAAAATATGAAGAGCTTCAAAACGTGTCAAAAATATGAGGAGCATGAAACGGTCTGAAAAATAGGAGGAGCATGAACCGGTGTTGAAAAACATGAAGAGCCTGAAAACATGTGAAAAATATGAAGAGCTTCCAAAGGTGTCAAAAATATGAGGAGCATGAAAAGATCAGAAAAAGAGGAGGAGCATGAGCGGAGTTGAAAAACATGAAGAGACTGAAAAGGTGTGAAAAATATGAAGAGCTTCAAAAGGTTTGAAAAATAGGAGGAGCATGAATCGGTTTTCAAATACATGAAAAGCCTGAAAAGGTGTGAAAAATACGAAGAGCTTCAAAAGGTGTCAAAAATATGACGAGCATGAAAGAGTCTGAAAAATAGGAGCAGCATGAAGCAGTGTTCAAACACATGAAGAGCCTGAAAAGGTGTGAAAAATATGAAGAGCTTCAAAAGGTATGAAAATATGATGAGCTTCAAAAGTTGTCAAAAAAGAGATGAGCATGAAACGGTCTGAAAAATAGGAGCAGCATGAAGCGGTGTTGAAAAACATGAAGAGTCTGAAAAGGTGTGAGAAATATGAAGAGCTTCAAAAGGTGTCAAAAATATGTGGAGCATGAAACGGTCTGAAAAATAGGAGGATCATCAAGCGGTGTTGAAAAACATGAAGAGCCTGAAAATGTGTGAAAAAAGTGAAGAGCTTCAAAAGATGTCAAAAATATGAGGAGCTTGAAACGGTCTGAAAAATAGGAGGAGCATGAAGCAGTGTTCAAAAACATGAAGAGTCTGAAAAGGTGTGAAAAATATGAAGAGCTTCAAAACGTGTGAAATACATGAGGAGCATGAAAAGGTCTGAAAAATAGGAGTAGCATGAAGAGGTGTTCAAAAACATGAAGAGGCTGATAAGGTGTGAAAAACATGAAGAGCTTCAAAAGGTTTGAAAAATAGGAGGAGCATGAAGCGGTGTTCAAATACATGAAGAGCCTGAAAAAGTGTGAAAAATATGAAGAGCTTCAAAAGGTTTGAAAAATAGGAGGAGCATGAAGCGGTGTTCAAAAACATGAAGAGCCTGAAAATGTGTGAAATATATAAAGAGCTTATAAAATTGTCAAAAATATGAGGAGCATGAAGAGATGTTCAAAAACATGAAGAGGCTGATAAGGTGTGAAAAACATGAAGAGCTTCAAAAGGTTTGAAAAATAGGAGGAGCATGAAGCGGTGCTCAAAAACATGAAGAGCCTGAAAAAGTGTGAAAAATATGAAGAGCTTATAAAATTGTCAAAAATATGAGGAACATGAAATGGTCTGAAAAATACGAGCAGCCTGAAACCGTCTGAAAAATAGGAGGAGCATGAAGCGGTGTTCAAAAACATGAAGGGCATGAAAACGTGTGAAAAATATGAAGAGCTTCAAAAGGAGTCAAAAATATGCGGAGCCTGAAACGATCTGAAAAATAGGAGGAGCATGAAGCGGTGTTGAAAAACATGAAGAGCCGGAAAAGGTGTGAAAAATGTGAAGAGCTTCAAAAGGTGTCAAAAATATGAGGAGCATGAAACGCTCTGAAACATAGGTGGATCATGAAGCGGTGTTGAAAAACATGAAGAGCCTGAAAAGGTGTGATAAATGTGAAGAGCTTCAAAAGGTGTCAAAAATATGAGGAGTATGAAAAGGTCTGAAAAATAGGAGGAGCATGAAACGGTGATCAAAAACATGAAGAATCTGAAAACGTGTGAAAAATATGAAGAGCTTCAAACGGTGTGAAAAATATGAGGTGCATGAAACGGTCTGAAATGGATGAGGAGCATGAAGTGGTCTTCAAAAACATGTACAGCCTGAAAAGGTGTGAAAAATATGGAGAGCTTCAAAAGGTGTGAAAAACAGGAGGAACATGAAGCGGTGTTCAAAAATATGAAGAGCCTGAAAAGGTGTGAAAACTATGAAGTGCTTCAAAAGGTGTCAACAATATGAGGAGCTTGAAACGGTCTGAAAAATAGGAGGAGCAAGAAGCGGTGTTG
The DNA here is from genome assembly GCF_033118175.1 of Dama dama. Lineage (NCBI taxonomy): Eukaryota > Metazoa > Chordata > Mammalia > Artiodactyla > Cervidae > Dama > Dama dama. Next base: position 734,420 of record NW_026870910.1, read on the forward strand.
AAAAACAAGAAGAGACGGAAAAGGTGTGAAAAATATGAAGAGCTTCAAAAGGTGTGAAAATTATGAGGATCAGGAAGCGGTCTGAAAAATAGGAGGAGCATGAAGCGGTTTTCAAAAACATGAAGAGCCTGAAAAGGTCTCAAAAATATGAAGAGCTTCAAAAGGTGTCAAAACATTAGGAGCATGAAACGACTGAAAAATAGGAGGAGCGTGAAGCGGTGTTGAAAAACATGAAGAGCCTGAAAACGTGTGAAAAATATGAAGAGCTTCAAAAGGTATGAAAATATGAAGAGCTTCAAAAGTTGTCAAAAATATGAGGACCATGAAACGGTCTGAAAAATACGAGCAGCATGAAGCGGTGTTGAAAAACATGAAGAGTCTGAAAAGGTGTGAAAAATATGAAGAGCTTCAAAAGGTGTCAAAAATATGAGGAGCATGAAACGGTCTGAAATATAGGAAGATCATCAAGCGGTGTTGAAAAACATGAAGAGCCTGAAAATGTGTGAAAAACGTGAAGAGCTTCAAAAGATGTCAAAAATATGAGGAGCATGAAACGGTCTGAAAAATATGAGGAGCATGAAGCGGTGTGAAAAAACATGAAGAGCCTGAAAAGAAGTGCAAAATATGAAGAGCTTCAAAAGGTGTGAAAAATATGAAGACCTTCAAAAGGTGTCAAAAAAGAGATGAGCATGAAACGGTTGGAAAAATAGGAGGAGCATGAAGCGGTGTTGTAAAACATGAAGAGCCTGAAAACCTGTGAAAAATAGGAAGAGCTTCAAAAGGTGTGAAAAATATGAAGAGCTTCAAAAAATGTCAAAAATATGAGGAGCATGAAATGGTCTCAAATATAGGAGAATCATGCAGCGGTGTTGAAAACTATAAACAGCCTGAAAATGTGTGAAAAACATGAAGAGCTTCAAAAGGTTTGAAAAATAGGAGGAGCATGAAGCGGTGCTCAAAAACATGAAGAGCCTGAAAAAGTGTGAAAAATATGAAGAGCTTATAAAATTGTCAAAAATATGAGGAGCATGAAACGGTCTGAAAAATACGAGCAGCCTGAAACCGTCTGAAAAATAGGAGGAGCATGAAGCGGTGTTCAAAAACATGAAGGGCCTGAAAATGTGTGAAAAATATGAAGAGCTTATAAAATTGTCAAAAATATGAGGAGCATGAAACGGTCTGAAAAATACGAGCAGCCTGAAACCGTCTGAAAAATAGGAGGAGCATGAAGCGGTGTTCAAAAACATGAAGGGCCTGAAAACGTGTGAAAAATATGAAGAGCTTCAAAAGGAGTCAAAAATATGCGGAGCCTGAAACAATCTGAAAAATAGGAGGAGCATGAAGCGGTGTTGAAAAACATGAAGAGCCGGAAAAGGTGTGAAAAATGTGAAGAGCTTCAAAAGGTGTCAAAAATATGAGGAGCATGAAACGCTCTGAAATATAGGTGGATCATGAAGCGGTGTTGAAAAACATGAAGAGCCTGAAAAGGTGTGATAAATGTGAAGAGCTTCAAAAGGTGTCAAAAATATGAGGAGCATGAAACGGTCTGAAAAATAGGAGGAGCATGAAACGGTGATCAAAAATATGAAGAATCTGAAAACGTGTGAAAAATATGAAGAGCTTCAAACGGTGTGAAAAATATCATGAGCATGAAATGGTCTGAAAAAGATGAGGAGCATGAAGTGGTCTTCAAAAACATGTACTGCCTGAAAAGGTGTGAAAAATATGAAGAGCTTCAAAAGGTGTGAAAAACAGGAGGAACATGAAGCGGTGTTCAAAAATATGAAGAGCCTGAAAAGGTGTGAAAAATATGAAGTGCTTGAAAATGTGTCAACAATATGAGGAGCATGAAATGGTCTGAAAAATAGGAGGAGCATGAAGTGGTGTTGAAAAACATGAAGAGCCTGAAAACGTGTGGAAAATATGAAGAGCTTCAAAAGGTATGAAAATATGAAGAGCTTCAAAAGTTGTCAAAAAAGAGATGAGCATGAAACGGTCTGAAAAATAGGAGGAGCATGAAGCGGTGTTGAAAAACATGAAGAGTCTGAAAAGGTGTGAAAAATATGAAGAGCTTCAAAAGATGTCAAAAGTATGAGGAGCATGAAACGGTCTGAAAAATAGGAGGAGCATGAAACGGTGTTGAAAAACATGAAGAGCCTGAAAACGTGTGAAAAATATGAAGAGCTTCAAAAGGTATGAAAATATGAAGAGCTTCAAAAGTTGTCAAAAAAGAGATGAGCATGAAACGGTCTGAAAAATAGGAGCAGCAGGAAGCGGTGTTGAAAAACATGAAGAGCCTGAAAATGTGTGAAAAACGTGAAGAGCTTCAAAAGATGTCAACAATATGAGGAGCATGAAACGGTCTGAAAAATATGAGGAGCATGAAGCGGTGTTAAAAAACATGAAGAGCCTGAAAAGAAGTGAAAAATGTGAAGAGCTTCAAAAGGTGTGAAAAATATGAAGTCCTTCAAAAGGTGTCAAAAATATGAAGAGCTTCAAAAGATGTCAAAAATATGAGGAGCATGAAACGGTCTGAAAAATATGAGGAGCATGAAGCGGTGTTGAAAAACATGAAGAGCCTGAAAAGCTGTGAAAAATAGAAAGAGCTTCAAAAGGTGTGAAAAATATGAAGAGCTTCAAAATATGTCAAAAATTTGAGGAGCATGAAATGGTCTCAAATATAGGAGAATCATGCACCGGTGTTGAAAACTATAAACAGCCTGAAAAAGTGTGAAAAATATGAAGAGCTTCAAAAGGTGTCAAAAATATGAGTATCATGAAATGGTCTGAAAAACAGGAGCAGCATGAAACAGTGTTCAAAAACATGAAGACATTGAAAAGGTGTGAAAAATATGAAGAGGTTCAAAAGGTGTGAAATACATGAGGATCATGAAACGGTCTGAAAAATATGAGGAGCATGAAGCGGTGTTCAAAAACATGAGGAGCCTGAAAAGGTGAGAAAAATATGAAGAGCTTCAAAAGGTTTGAAAAATAGGAGGAGCATGAAGCGGTGTTCAAAAACATGAAGAGCCTGAAAAAGTGTGAAAAATATGAAGAGCTTATAAAATCGTCAAAATTATGAGGAGCATGAAGAGATGTTCAAAAACATGAAGAGGCTGAACAGGTGAGAAAAATATGAAGAGCTTCAAAAAGTGTCAAGAACATGAGGAGCATGAAACGGTCTGAAAAATAGGAGGAGCATGAAACGGTGATCAAAAACATGAAGAATCTGAAAACGTGTGAATAATATGAAGAGCTTCAAACGGTGTGAAAAATATCAGGAGCATGAAACGGTCTGAAAAAGATGAGGAGCATGAAGTGGTCTTCAAAAACATGTACAGCCTGAAAAGGTGTGAAAAATATGAAGACCTTCAAAAGGTGTGAAATACATGAGTATCATGAAACGGTATAAAAAATAGGAGGAGCATGAAGCTGTGTTCAAAAACATGAGAGCCTGAAAAGGTGTGAAAATATGAAGAGCTTTAAAAGGTGTGAAAAATACGAGGAGCATGAAACGGTGTTCAAAAACATGAAAAGCCTAAAATGGTGTGAAAATTATGAAGAGCCTCAAAACGTGTCAAAAATATGAGGAGTATGAAACGGTCTGAAAAATAGGAGGAGCATGAAGCGATGTTGAAAAACTTGAAGAGCCTGAAAACGTGTAAAATATGAAGAGCTTCAAAAGGTGTGAAAAATATGAAGAGCTTCAAAAGCTGTCAAAAATGAGATGAGCATGAAACGGTCTGAAAAATAGGAGGAGAATGAAACGATGTTGAAAAACTTGAAGACCCTGAAAAGCTGTGAAAAATATGAAGAGCTTCAAAAGGTGTGAAAAATATGAAGAGCTTCCAAAGGTGTCAAAAATATGAGGAGCATGAAAAGGTCAGAAAAAGAGGAGGAGCATGAGTGGAGTTGAAAAACATGAAGAGACTGAAAAGGTGTGAAAAATATGAAGAGCTTCAAAAGGTGTCAAAAATATGAGGAGCTTGAAACGGTCTGAAAAATAGGAGGAGCATGAAGCAGTGTTCAAAAACATGAAGAGTCGGAAAAGGTGTGAAAAATATGAAGAGCTTCAAAACGTGTGAAATACATGAGGAGCATGAAAAGGTCTGAAAAATAGGAGTAGCATGAAGAGGTGTTCAAAAACATGAAGAGGCTGATAAGGTGTGAAAAACATGAAGAGCTTCAAAAAGTTTGAAAAATAGGAGGAGCATGAAGCGTTGTTAAAAAACATGAAGAGCCTAAAAAAGTGTGAAAAATATGAAGAGCTTATAAAATGGTCAAAAATATGAGGAGCATGAAACGGTCTGAAAAATAGGAGGAGCAAGAAGCGGTGTTGAAAAACAAGAAGAGACGGAAAAGGTGTGAAAAATATGAAGAGCTTATAAAATGGTCAAAAATATGAGGAGCATGAAAAGGTCTGAAAAATAGGAGTAGCATGAAGAGGTGTTCAAAAACATGAAGAGGCTGATAAGGTGTGAAAAACATGAAGAGCTTCAAAAGGTGTGAAAAACAGGAGGAACATGAAGCGGTGTTCAAAAATATGAAGAGCCTGAAAAGGTGTGAAAAATATGAAGTGCTTCAAAAGGTGTCAACAATATGAGGAGCATGAAACGGTCTGAAAAATAGGAGGAGCAAGAAGCGGTGTTGAAAAACAAGAAGAGACGGAAAAGGTGTGAAAAATATGAAGAGTTTCAAAACGTGTCAAATATATGAGGAGCATGAAACGGTCTGAAATATAGGAGGATCATCAAGCGGTGTTGAAAAACATGAAGAGCCTGAAAACGTGTGATAAACGTGAAGAGCTTCAAAAGATGTCAAAAATATGAGGAGCATGAAACGGTCTGAAAAATATGAGGAACATGAAGCGGTGTTAAAAAACATGAAGAGCCTGAAAAGAAGTGAAAAATATGAAGAGTTTCAAAAGGTGTGAAAAATATGAAGACCTTCAAAAGGTGTCAAAAATATGAAGAGATTCAAAAGATGTCAAAAATATGAGGAGCATGAAACGGTCTGAAAAATATGAGGAGCATGAAGCGGTGTTGAAAAACATGAAGAGCCTGAAAAGCTGGTAAAATAGGAAGAGCTTCAAAAGGTGTGAAAAATATGCAGAGCTTCAAAAAATGTCAAAAATATGAGGAGCATGAAATGGTCTCAAATATAGGAGAATCATGCAGCGGTGTTGAAAACTATAAACAGCCTGAAAAAGTGTGAAATATATGAAGAGCTTCAAAAGGTGTCAAAAATATGAGTATCATGAAATGGTCTGAAAAACAGGAGCAGCATGAAACAGTGTTCAAAAACATGAAGACATTGAAAAGGTGTGAAAAATATGAAGAGGTTCAAAAGGTGTGAAATACATGAGGATCATGAAACGGTCTGAAAAATATGAGGAGCATGAAGCGGTGTTCAAAAACATGAGGAGCCTGAAAAGGTGAGAAAAATATGAAGAGCTTCAAAAGGTGTGAGAAATGTGAGGAGCATGAAGCGATGTTCAAATACATGAAAAGCCTGAAAAGGTGTGAAAAATATGAAGAGCTTCAAAAGGTTTCAAAAATATGAGGAGCTTGAAATGGTCTGAAAAATAGGACGAGCATGAAACGGTGTTCAAAAACATGAAGAGCATGAAAAGGTGTGAAAATTATGAAGAGCTTCAAAAGGTGTGAAAAACATGAGGAGAATGAAACGGTCTGAAAAATAGGAGGAGCATGAAGCAGTGTTCAAAACATGAAGAGCCTGAAAAAGTGTGAAAAATATGAAGATCTTCAAAAGTTTGAAAAATATGAAGACCCTGAAAAGGTGTCAAAAAAGAGATGAGCATGAAAAAGTCTGAAAAGTAGGACGAGCATGAAGTGTTGTTCAAAAACATGAAGGGCCTGAAAACGTGTGAAGAATATGAAGAGCTCAAAAGGTATGAAATAAATGAAGAGCTTCAGAAGGTGTCAAAAATGAGATGAGCATGAAACGGCCTCAAAAATAGGAGGAGCAGGAAGTGGTGTTCAGAAACATGGAGAGCCTGAAAAGGTGTGAAAAATATGAACAGCTTCAAAAGGTGTGAAATACATGAGGAGCATGAAACGGTCTGAAAAAAGGAGGAGCATGAAGAGGTGTTCAAAAACCTGAAGAGCCTGAAAAGGTGTGAAAAATATGAAGAGCTTCAAAAGGTGTGAAAAACAGGAGGAACATGAAGCGGTGTTCAAAAATATGAAGAGCCTGAAAAGGTGTGAAAAATATGAAGTGCTTCAAAAGGTGTCAACAATATGAGGAGCATGAAACGGTCTGAAAAATAGGAGGAGCAAGAAGCGGTGTTGAAAAACAAGAAGAGACGGAAAAGGTGTGAAAAATATGAAGAGCTTCAAAACGTGTCAAAAATATGAGGAGCATGAAACGGTCTGAAAAATAGGAGGAGCATGAACCGGTGTTGAAAAACATGAAGAGCCTGAAAACATGTGAAAAATATGAAGAACTTCAAAAGGTATGAAAATATGAAGAGCTTCAAAAGTTGTTAAAAAAGAGATGAGCATGAAACGGTCTGAAAAATAGGAGCAGCATGAAGCGGTGTTGAAAAACATGAAGAGTCTGAAAAGGTGTGAAAAATATGAAGAGCTTCAAAAGGTGTCAAAAATATGAGGAGCATGAAACGGTCTGAAATATAGGAGGATCATCAAGCGGTGATGAAAAACATGAAGAGCCTGAAAATGTGTGAAAAATGTGAAGAGCTTCAAAAGATGTCAAAAATATGAGGAGCATGAAAGGGTCTGAAAAATATGAGGAGCATGAAGCGGTGTTAAAAAACATGAAGAGCCTGAAAAGAAGTGAAAAATATGAAGAGCTTCAAAAGGTGTGAAAAATATGAAGACCTTCAAAAGGTGTCAAAATTGAGATGAGCATGAAACGGTCGGAAAAATAGCAGGAGCATGAAGCGGTGTTGAAAAACATGAAGAGCCTGAAAACCTGTGAAAAATAGGAAGAGATTCAAAAGGTGTGAAAAATATGAAGAGCTTCAAAAAATGTCAAAAATATGAGGAGCATGAAATGGTCTCAAATAAAGGAGAATCATGCAGCGGTGTTGAAAACTATAAACAGCCTGAAAAATGTGAAAAAATATGAAAAGCTTCAAAAGGTGTCAAAAATATGAGTATCAAGAAATGGTCTGAAAAACAGGAGCAGCATGAAACAGTGATCAAATACATGAAGACATTGAAAAGGTGTGAAAAATATGAAGAGCTTCAAAATGTGTTAAATACATGAGGAGCAAGAAACGGTCTGAAAAATAGGAGGAGCAAGAAGTGGTGTTCAAAAACATGTACAGCCTGAAAAGGTGTGAAAAATATGAAGAGCTTCAAAAGGAGTGAAAAATAGCAGGAGCATGAAGCGGTGTTCAAAAACATGAGAAGTCTGAAAAGGTGTGAAAATCATGAAGAGCTTCAAAGGTGAGAAAAATATGAAGAGTTTCAAAATTGTGAAAAATATGAAGAGCTTTAAAAGGTGTGAAAAATATGAACAGCTTCTAAAGGTGTCAAAAAAGAGATGAGCATGAAACGGTCTGAAAAATAGCAGGAGCATGAAGCGGTGTTGAAAATCATGAAGAGCCTGAAAAGGTGTGAAAAACATGAAGAGCTTCAAAAGGTGTGAAAAAATATGAAGAGCTTCAAAAGGTGTCAAAAATATGAGGAGCATGAAACAGTCTGAAAAATAGGAGGAGCATGATGCTGTGTTGTAAAACATGAAGAGACTGAACAGTTGTGCAAAATTGGAAGAGCTTCATTACGTGTGAAATACATGAGGAGAATGAAACGGTCTGTAAAATAGGAGGAGGATGAAACGGTTTTGAAAATGATGAAGAGCTTGAAGAGGTGTGAAAAATAAGAAGAACTTCAAAAGATGTGAAAAATATGAGGAGCATGAAAAGGTCTGAAAAACAGGAGCAGCATGAAGCGGTGTTTAAAAACATGAAGAGCCTGAAAAGGTGTGAAAAATATGAAGAACTTCAAAACGTGTCAAAAATATGAGGAGCATGAAACGGTCTGAAAAATAGGAGGAGCAAAAAGCGGTGTTGAAAAACATGAAGAGTCTGAAAAGGTGTGAGAAATATGAAGAGCTTCAAAAGGTGCGAAAAATATGAAGAGCTTCAAAAGGAGTGAAGAATATGAAGAGCTTCAAAAGGTGTCAAAAATGAGATGAGCATGAAACGGTCTGAAAAATAGGAGGAGCATGAAGCGGTGTTGAAAAATAAGAAGAGCCTGAAAAGGTGTGAAAAATATGAAGAGCTTCAAAATGTGTCAAAAAAATGACGAGCATGATATGGTATGAAAAATAGGAGGAGCATGTAACGGTGTTTCAAAAACATGAAGAGCCTGAAAGTTATGAAAAATATGCAGAGCTTCAAAACGTCTCAAAAACATGAGGAGCATGAAACGGTCTGAAAAATAGGAGGAGCATGAAACGGTGTTCAAAAACATGAAGAGCCTGAAAAGGTGTGAAAAATATGAAGAGCTTCAAAAGGTGTCAAAAATATGAGGACCATGAAACGGTCTGAAAAATAGGAGGAGCATGAAGCGGTTTTGAAAAACATGAAGAGTCTGAAAAGGTGTGAAATATATGAAGAGCTTCAAAAGGTGTAAAAAATATGAGGAGTTTGAAACGGTCTGAAAAATAAGAGGATCTGGTTTCCTCAGTGTGTATGCCCAGAAGTGGAATTGCTGGGTCATATGGCAGTTCTATTTCCAGTTTTTTAAGAAATCTCTACACCATTTTCCATATCGGCTGTACTAGTGTGCATTCCCACCAACAGTATAAGAGTGTTCCCTTTTCTCCACTCCCTCTCCAGCATTTATTGCTTGTAGACTTTTGGATAGCAGCCATCCTGACTGGCATGTAATGGTACCTCATTGTGGTTTCGATTTGCATTTCTCTAATAATGAGTGATGTTGAGCATCTTTTCATGTGTTTGTTAGCCATCTGTATGTCTTCTTTGGAGAAATGTCTGTTTAGTTCTTTGGCTCATTTTTTATTGGGTCATTAATTTTTCTGGAATTGAGCTGCAGGATATCCTTGTGTATTTTTGAGATTAATCCTTTGTCTGTTTCTTCATTTGCTATTATTTTCTCCCAATCTGAGGGCTGTCTTTTCACCTTACTTATAGTTTCCTTTGTAGTGCAAAAGCTTTTAAGTTTCATTAGGTCCCATTTGTTTAGTTTTGCTTTTATTTCCAATATTCTGGGAGGTGGGTCATAGAGGATCTTGCTTTGATTTATGTCGGAGAGTGTTTTGCCTATCTTCTCCTCTAGGAGTTTTATAGTTTCTGGTCTTACATTGAGATCTTTAATCCATTTTGAGTTTATTTTTGTGTATGGTGTTAGAAAGTGTTCTATTTTCATTCTTTTACAAGTGGTTGACCAGTTTTCCCAGCACCACTTGTTAAAGAGGTTGTCTTTTTTCCATTGCATATCCTTGCCTCCTTTGTCAAAGATAAGGTGTCCATAGGTTCGTCTGAAAGAGACACGTGCACCCCAATGTTCATCGCAGCACTGTTTATAATAGCCAGGACATGGAAGCAACCTAGATGCCCGTCAGCAGATGAATGGATAAGAAAGCTGTGGTACATATACACCATGGAATATTACTCAGCCATTAAAAAGAATTCATTTGAATCAGTCCTAATGAGATGGATGAAGCTGGAGCCCATTATACAGAGTGAAGTAAGCCAGAAAGATAAAGAACATTACAGCATACTGACACATGTATATGGAATTTAGAAAGGTGACAACGATAACCCTATATGCAGAACAGAAAAAGAGACACAGAAATACAGAACAGACTTTTAAACTTTGTGGGAGAATGTGAGGGTGGGATATTTCAAAAGAACAGCATGTATGCTATCTATGGAGAAACAGAGCACCAGCCCAGGTAGGATGCACGAGACAAGTGCTCCGGCTTGGTGCACTGGGAAGACCCAGAGGAATCGGGTGGAGAGGGAGGTGGGAGGGGGAATCGGGACTGTGAATACATGTAAATCCATGGCTGATTCATATCAAGGTATGACAAAACCCACTGGAAAAAAAAATAAAAATAATAAAAAAAATTAAAAAAAAATAACAATAAAAAAAAAATAAGAGGAGCCTGAAATGGTCTGAAAAATAGGAGGAGCATGAAGTGGTGTTGAAAAACGTGAAGAGCCTGAAAAGGTGTGAAAAATATGAAAAACTTCAAAAGGTGTCAAAAATATGAGCAGCATGAAACAGTCTGAAAAACAGGAGGAACATGAAACGGTGTTCAAAAACATGAAGAGCCTGGAGAACTGTGAAAAATATGAAGAGCTTCAAAAGGTGTCAAAAATATGAGGACCATGAAACGGCCTGAAAAATATGAGGAGCAAGAAACTGTTTTCAAAAACATGAAGAGCCTCAAAAGGTGTGAAAAGTATGAAGAGCTTCAAACTGTGTCAAAAATATGATGAGCATGAAACGGTCTGATAAATAGGAGGAGCATGAAGTGGTGTTGAAAAACATGAAGAGCCTGAAAGAGGTGTGAAACATATGAGGAGCATGAAACGGTCTGAAAAATAGGAGGCGCATGAGACGGTGTTGAAATACATGAAAAGCCTGAAAAGGTGTGAAAAATATGAAGAGCTTCAAAGGATGTCAAAAATATGAGGAGCATGAAAATGTCTGAAAAATAGGAAGAGAATGAAGCAGTGTAGAAAAACATGAAAAGCCTGAAAAGGTGTGAAAAATATAAAGAGCTTCAAAAGGTGTGAAAAAGATGAGGAGCATGAAACGGTCTGAAATAAAGGAGGAGAATGAAGTGGTGTTGAAAAACATGAAAAGCCTGAAAAGGTGTGAAAAATATGAAGAACTTCAAAAGGTGTCAAAAATATGAGGAGCATTAAACGGTCTGAAAAATAGGAGGAGCATGAAGTGGTGTTGAGAAACATGAAGAGCCTGAAAAAGTTGTGAAACATATGAGGAGAATGAAACGGTCTGAAAATTAGGAGGAGCATGAAGCGGTATTCAAAAATATGAAGAGCCTGAAAAGCTGTGAAATTATGTCAAGCTTCAAAAGGTGTGAAAAATATGAGGAGCATGAAACTGTCTGAAAAATGGAGGAGCAGGAAACGGTGTGAAAAATACGGGGAGCATGAACTGGTGTAGAAAAACATGAAGACCCTGAAAAGTTGTGAAATATATGAAGAGCTTCAAAAGGTGTCAAAATATGAGGAGCATGAAACTGTCTGAAATATAGCAGAAACATGAAAAGGTGTTAAAAAACATGAAGAGCCTGAAAAGATGTGAAAAATATGAAGATCCTCAAAAGGTGTCAAAAATATGAGGATCAAGAAACTGTCTGAAAAATAGGAGGAGCACGAAGCGGTGTTGAAAAACATGAAGACCCTGAAAAGGTGTGAAAAATATGAAGAGCTTCAAAATGTGTCAAAATATGAGGAGCATGAAACTGTCTGAAATATAGGAGGAGCGTGAAAAGGTGTTAAAAAACATGAAGAGCTTCAAAAGGTGTGAAACATATGAGGAGCATGAAACTGTCTGAAATATAGGAGGAGCATGAAAAGGTGTTAAAAAACATGAAGAGCTTCAAAAGATGTGAAACATATGAGGAGCTACAAAAGTTGTCAAAATTATGAGGAGCATGATCGGTCTGAAAAATAGGAGGAGCATGAAGCGGTGTTGAAAAACATGAAGAGCCTGAAAAGGTGTGAAAAATATGAAGAGCTTCAAAAGGTGTCAAAAATATGAGGAGCATGAAACGGTCTGAAAAATAGGAGGAGCATTAGACGGTGTTGAAAAACATGAAGTGCCTGAAAATCAGTGAAATTAAGACAAGCTTCAAAAGGTGTGAAAAACATGAGGAGCATGAAACGGTCTGAAAAATACGAGGAGCATGAAGCGGTGTTAAAAAACATGAAGAGCTTCACAATGTGTGAAACATACGAAGAGCTTCAAAAGATGGGAAATACATGAGGAGCATTAAACTGTCTGAAAAGTAGGAGGAGCATGAAGCGGTGTTTAAAAACATGAAGAACCTGAAAAGTTCTGAAAAATATGAAGAGCTTCAAAAGGTGTGAAATGCATGAGGAGCATGAAACGGTCTGAAAAATAGGAGGAGCATGAAACGTTGTTCAAAAACATGAAGAGCCTGAAAAGGTGTGAAAAATAGGAAGAGCTTAAAAAGGTGTCAAAAATATGATTGACATGAACGGTCTTAAAAACAGGAGGAGGATGAAGTGGTGTTGAAAAACATGAAGAGCCTGAAAAGGTGTGAAAAATGTGAAGAGCTTAAAAATGTTTCAAAAATATGAGGAGCATAAAACGGGCTGAAAAATAGGAGGAGCATGAAGTTATGTTGAAAAACATGAAGAGCCTGAAAAGGTGTGAAAAATATGAAGAGCTTCAAAAGGTGTCAGAAATTTGAGGAGCATGAAACGGTCTGAAAAATAGGAGGAGCATGAAGCGGTGTTCAAAAACATGAAGAGTGTGAAAACGTGTGAAAAATATGAAGAGCTTCAAAAGGTGTCAAAAATATGAGGAGCATGAAACGGTCTGAAAAATAGGAGGAGCATGTAGCGGTGTTCAAAAATATGAAGAGACTGAAAAGTTGTGAAAAATATGAAGAGCTTCAAAAGGTGTCAAAAATATGAGGAGCATGAAACGGTCTGAAAAATTGGAGGAGCATGAAGTGGTGTTGAAAAACATGAAGAGCCTAAAAAGGTGTGAAAAATGTGAAGAGCTTCAAAACGCGTCAAAATATGAGGAGCATGAAAAGGGCTGAAAAACAGGAGGATCATGAAGCCGTGTTGAAAAACATGGGGAGCCTGAAAAGGTGTGAAAAATATGAAGAGCTTCAAAAGGTCTCAAAAATATGAGGAGCATGAAATGGTCTGAAAAATAGGAGAAGCATGAAACGGTGTTCAAAAACATGAAGAGCCTGAAAAGCTGTGAAAAATATGAACAGCTTCTAAAGGTGTGAAATCAATGAGGAGCATGAAACGGTCTGAAAAATAGGAGGAGCATGAAGCAGTGTTCATAAACATGAAGAGCCTGAAAAGCTGTGAAAAATATGAAGCGCTTCAAAAGATGTGAAATACATGAGGAGCATGAAACGGTCGGAAAAATAGGAGGAGCATGAAACGGTGTTAAAAAACATGAAGAGCTTCAAAAGGTGTGAGACATATGAAGAGCTTCAAAAGGTGTCAAAAATATGAGGAGCATGAAACGGTCTGAAAAATAGGAGGAGCATGAAGCGGTATTCAAAAATATGAAGAGCCTGAAAAGCTGTGAAATTATGTCAAGCTTCAAAAGGTGTGAAAAATATGAGGAGCATGAAACTGTCTGAAAAATGGAGGAGCAGGAAACGGTGTGAAAAATACGGGGAGCATGAACTGGTGTAGAAAAACATGAAGACCCTGAAAAGTTGTGAAATATATGAAGAGCTTCAAAAGGTGTCAAAATATGAGGAGCATGAAACTGTCTGAAATATAGCAGAAACATGAAAAGGTGTTAAAAAACATGAAGAGCCTGAAAAGATGTGAAAAATATGAAGATCCTCAAAAGGTGTCAAAAATATGAGGATCAAGAAACTGTCTGAAAAATAGGAGGAGCACGAAGCGGTGTTGAAAAACATGAAGACCCTGAAAAGGTGTGAAAAATATGAAGAGCTTCAAAATGTGTCAAAATATGAGGAGCATGAAACTGTCTGAAATATAGGAGGAGCGTGAAAAGGTGTTAAAAAACATGAAGAGCTTCAAAAGGTGTGAAACATATGAGGAGCATGAAACGGTATGAAAAATAGGAGGAGCATGAAACGGTGTTAAAAAACATGAAGAGCTTCAAAAGGTGTGAAACATATGAAGAGCTTCAAAAGGTGTCAAAAATATGAGGAGCATGAAACGGTCTGAAAAATAGGAGAAGAATGAAGTGGTGTTGAAAAACATGAAGAGCTTCAAAATGTGTCAAAATATGAGGAGCATGAAACTGTCTGAAATATAGGAGGAGCATGAAAAGGTGTTAAAAAACATGAAGAGCTTCAAAAGATGTGAAACATATGAGGAGCTACAAAAGTTGTCAAAATTATGAGGAGCATGATCGGTCTGAAAAATAGGAGGAGCATGAAGCGGTGTTGAAAAACATGAAGAGCCTGAAAAGGTGTGAAAAATATGAAGAGCTTCAAAAGGTGTCAAAAATATGAGGAGCATGAAACGGTCTGAAAAATAGGAGGAGCATTAGACGGTGTTGAAAAACATGAAGTGCCTGAAAATCAGTGAAATTAAGACAAGCTTCAAAAGGTGTGAAAAACATGAGGAGCATGAAACGGTCTGAAAAATACGAGGAGCATGAAGCGGTGTTAAAAAACATGAAGAGCTTCACAATGTGTGAAACATACGAAGAGCTTCAAAAGATGGGAAATACATGAGGAGCATTAAACGGTCTGAAAAGTAGGAGGAGCATGAAGCGGTGTTTAAAAACATGAAGAACCTGAAAAGTTCTGAAAAATATGAAGAGCTTCAAAAGGTGTGAAATGCATGAGGAGCATGAAACGGTCTGAAAAATAGGAGGAGCATGAAACGTTGTTCAAAAACATGAAGAGCCTGAAGAGGTGTGAAAAATAGGAAGAGCTTAAAAAGGTGTCAAAAATATGATTGACATGAACGGTCTTAAAAACAGGAGGAGGATGAAGTGGTGTTGAAAAACATGAAGAGCCTGAAAAGGTGTGAAAAATGTGAAGAGCTTAAAAATGTTTCAAAAATATGAGGAGCATGAAACGGGCTGAAAAATAGGAGGAGCATGAAGTTATGTTGAAAAACATGAAGAGCCTGAAAAGGTGTGAAAAATATGAAGAGCTTCAAAAGGTGTCAGAAATTTGAGGAGCATGAAACGGTCTGAAAAATAGGAGGAGCATGAAGCGGTGTTCAAAAACATGAAGAGTGTGAAAACGTGTGAAAAATATGAAGAGCTTCAAAAGGTGTCAAAAATATGAGGAGCATGAAACGGTCTGAAAAATAGGAGGAGCATGTAGCGGTGTTCAAAAATATGAAGAGACTGAAAAGTTGTGAAAAATATGAAGAGCTTCAAAAGGTGTCAAAAATATGAGGAGCATGAAACGGTCTGAAAAATTGGAGGAGCATGAAGTGGTGTTGAAAAACATGAAGAGCCTAAAAAGGTGTGAAAAATGTGAAGAGCTTCAAAACGCGTCAAAATATGAGGAGCATGAAACGGGCTGAAAAACAGGAGGATCATGAAGCCGTGTTGAAAAACATGGGGAGCCTGAAAAGGTGTGAAAAATATGAAGAGCTTCAAAAGGTCTCAAAAATATGAGGAGCATGAAATGGTCTGAAAAATAGGAGAAGCATGAAACGGTGTTCAAAAACATGAAGAGCCTGAAAAGCTGTGAAAAATATGAACAGCTTCTAAAGGTGTGAAATCAATGAGGAGCATGAAACGGTCTGAAAAATAGGAGGAGCATGAAGCAGTGTTCATAAACATGAAGAGCCTGAAAAGCTGTGAAAAATATGAAGCGCTTCAAAAGATGTGAAATACATGAGGAGCATGAAACGGTCGGAAAAATAGGAGGAGCATGAAACGGTGTTAAAAAACATGAAGAGCTTCAAAAGGTGTGAGACATATGAAGAGCTTCAAAAGGTGTCAAAAATATGAGGAGCATGAAACGGTCTGAAAAATAGGAGGAGCATGAAGCGGTATTCAAAAACATGAAGAGCCTGAAAACCTGGGCAATTATGTCAAGCTTCAAAAGGTGTGAAAAATATGAGGAGCATGAACCTGTCTGAAAAATAGGAGGAGCATGAAGCGGTGTTAAAGAACATGAAGAGCCTGAAAAGGTGTGAAATATATGAAGAGCTTCAAAAGGTGTCAAAAATATAAGGAGCATGAAACGGTCTGAAAAATAGGAGGAGCATGAAGCGGTATTCAAAAACATGAAGAGCCTGAAAACCTGTGCAATTATGTCAAGCTTCAAAAGGTGTGAAAAATATGAGGAGCATGAAACTGTCTCAAAAATAGGAGGAGCATGAAGCGGTGTTAAAGAACATGAAGAGCCTGAAAAGGTGTGAAATATATGAAGAGCTTCAAAAGGCGTCAAAATTATAAGGAGCATGAAACGGTCTGAAAAATAGGAGGAGCATGAAGCGGTATTCAAAAATATGAAGAGCCTGAAAAGCTGTGAAATTATGTCAAGCTTCAAAAGGTGTGAAAAATATGAGGAGCATGAAACTGTCTGAAAAATGGAGGAGCAGGAAACGGTGTGAAAAATACGGGGAGCATGAACTGGTGTAGAAAAACATGAAGACCCTGAAAAGTTGTGAAATATATGAAGAGCTTCAAAAGGTGTCAAAATATGAGGAGCATGAAACTGTCTGAAATATAGCAGAAACATGAAATGGTGTTAAAAAACATGAAGAGCCTGAAAAGATGTGAAAAATATGAAGATCCTCAAAAGGTGTCAAAAACATGAGGATCAAGAAACTGTCTGAAAAATAGGAGGAGCACGAAGCGGTGTTGAAAAACATGAAGACCCTGAAAAGGTGTGAAAAATATGAAGAGCTTCAAAATGTGTCAAAATATGAGGAGCATGAAACTGTCTGAAATATAGGAGGAGCATGAAAAGGTGTTAAAAAACATGAAGAGCTTCAAAAGGTGTGAAACATATGAGGAGCATGAAACGGTATGAAAAATAGGAGGAGCATGAAACGGTGTTAAAAAACATGAAGAGCTTCAAAAGGTGTGAAACATATGAAGAGCTTCAAAAGGTGTCAAAAATATGAGGAGCATGAAACGGTCTGAAAAATAGGAGAAGAATGAAGTGGTGTTGAAAAACATGAAGAGCTTCAAAATGTGTCAAAATATGAGGAGCATGAAACTGTCTGAAATATAGGAGGAGCATGAAAAGGTGTTAAAAAACATGAAGAGCTTCAAAAGGTGTGAAACATATGAGGAGCATGAAACGGTATGAAAAATAGGAGGAGCATGAAACGGTGTTAAAAAACATGAAGAGCTTCAAAAGGTGTGAAACATATGAAGAGCTTCAAAAGGTGTCAAAAATATGAGGAGCATGAAACGGTCTGAAAAATAGGAGGAGCATGAAGCGGTATTCAAAAACATGAAGAGCCTGAAAACCTGTGCAATTATGTCAAGCTTCAAAAGGTGTGAAAAATATGAGGAGCATGAAACTGTCTGAAAAATGGAGGAGCAGGAAACGGTGTGAAAAATACGGGGAGCATGAACTGGTGTAGAAAAACATGAAGACCCTGAAAAGTTGTGAAATATATGAAGAGCTTCAAAAGGTGTCAAAATATGAGGAGCATGAAACTGTCTGAAATATAGCAGAAACATGAAAAGGTGTTAAAAAACATGAAGAGCCTGAAAAGATGTGAAAAATATGAAGATCCTCAAAAGGTGTCAAAAATATGAGGATCAAGAAACTGTCTGAAAAATAGGAGGAGCACGAAGCGGTGTTGAAAAACATGAAGACCCTGAAAAGGTGTGAAAAATGTGAAGAGCTTCAAAATGTGTCAAAATATGAGGAGCATGAAACTGTCTGAAATATAGGAGGAGCATGAAAAGGTGTTAAAAAACATGAAGAGCTTCAAAAGGTGTGAAACATATGAGGAGCATGAAACGGTATGAAAAATAGGAGGAGCATGAAACGGTGTTAAAAAACATGAAGAGCTTCAAAAGGTGTGAAACATATGAAGAGCTTCAAAAGGTGTCAAAAATATGAGGAGCATGAAACGGTCTGAAAAATAGGAGAAGAATGAAGTGGTGTTGAAAAACATGAAGAGCTTCAAAATGTGTCAAAATATGAGGAGCATGAAACTGTCTGAAATATAGGAGGAGCATGAAAAGGTGTTAAAAAACATGAAGAGCTTCAAAAGATGTGAAACATATGAGGAGCTACAAAAGTTGTCAAAATTATGAGGAGCATGATCGGTCTGAAAAATAGGAGGAGCATGAAGCGGTGTTGAAAAACATGAAGAGCCTGAAAAGGTGTGAAAAATATGAAGAGCTTCAAAAGGTGTCAAAAATATGAGGAGCATGAAACGGTCTGAAAAATAGGAGGAGCATTAGACGGTGTTGAAAAACATGAAGTGCCTGAAAATCAGTGAAATTAAGACAAGCTTCAAAAGGTGTGAAAAACATGAGGAGCATGAAACGGTCTGAAAAATACGAGGAGCATGAAGCGGTGTTAAAAAACATGAAGAGCTTCACAATGTGTGAAACATACGAAGAGCTTCAAAAGATGGGAAATACATGAGGAGCATTAAACGGTCTGAAAAGTAGGAGGAGCATGAAGCGGTGTTTAAAAACATGAAGAACCTGAAAAGTTCTGAAAAATATGAAGAGCTTCAAAAGGTGTGAAATGCATGAGGAGCATGAAACGGTCTGAAAAATAGGAGGAGCATGAAACGTTGTTCAAAAACATGAAGAGCCTGAAAAGGTGTGAAAAATAGGAAGAGCTTAAAAAGGTGTCAAAAATATGATTGACATGAACGGTCTTAAAAACAGGAGGAGGATGAAGTGGTGTTGAAAAACATGAAGAGCCTGAAAAGGTGTGAAAAATGTGAAGAGCTTAAAAATGTTTCAAAAATATGAGGAGCATGAAACGGGCTGAAAAATAGGAGGAGCATGAAGTTATGTTGAAAAACATGAAGAGCCTGAAAAGGTGTGAAAAATATGAAGAGCTTCAAAAAGTGTCAGAAATTTGAGGAGCATGAAACGGTCTGAAAAATAGGAGGAGCATGAAGCGGTGTTCAAAAACATGAAGAGTGTGAAAACGT
Organism: Dama dama; assembly: GCF_033118175.1. Lineage (NCBI taxonomy): Eukaryota > Metazoa > Chordata > Mammalia > Artiodactyla > Cervidae > Dama > Dama dama. The sequence goes on from NW_026870910.1 coordinate 753,225, forward strand.
GTGAAAAATATGAAGAGCTTCAAAAGGTGTCAAAAATATGAGGAGCATGAAACGGTCTGAAAAATAGGAGGAGCATGTAGCGGTGTTCAAAAATATGAAGAGACTGAAAAGTTGTGAAAAATATGAAGAGCTTCAAAAGGTGTCAAAAATATGAGGAGCATGAAACGGTCTGAAAAATTGGAGGAGCATGAAGTGGTGTTGAAAAACATGAAGAGCCTAAAAAGGTGTGAAAAATGTGAAGAGCTTCAAAACGCGTCAAAATATGAGGAGCATGAAACGGGCTGAAAAACAGGAGGATCATGAAGCCGTGTTGAAAAACATGGGGAGCCTGAAAAGGTGTGAAAAATATGAAGAGCTTCAAAAGGTCTCAAAAATATGAGGAGCATGAAATGGTCTGAAAAATAGGAGAAGCATGAAACGGTGTTCAAAAACATGAAGAGCCTGAAAAGCTGTGAAAAATATGAACAGCTTCTAAAGGTGTGAAATCAATGAGGAGCATGAAACGGTCTGAAAAATAGGAGGAGCATGAAGCAGTGTTCATAAACATGAAGAGCCTGAAAAGCTGTGAAAAATATGAAGCGCTTCAAAAGATGTGAAATACATGAGGAGCATTAAACGGTCTGAAAAACAGGAGAGCATGAAGCGGTGTTGAAAAACATGAAGAGCCTGAAAAGGTGTGAATTTATGAAGGGCTTCAAAGTGTGTCAAAAATATGAGGAGCATGAAACGATCTGAAAAATAGGAGAATCATGAAATGGTGTTGAAAAACGTGAAGAACCTGAAAAGGTGTGAAAAATATGAAGAGCTATAAAAGGTGTGAAATATATTAGGAGCAAGAAACGGTCTGAATCATAGGATGAGTATTAAGCGGTGTTGAAATACATGAAGAAACTGAAAAGGTGTGTAGAATAGGAGTAGCTTCAAAACGTATCAAAAATATGAGGAGCATGAAACGGTCTGATAAATAGGAGGAGCATGAAGCGGTGTTCAAAAACATGAAGAGCCTGAAAACGTGTGAAAAATATGAAGAGTTTCGAAAGGTGTCAAAAATGAGATGAGCATGAAACTGTCTGAAAAATAGGAGGAGCATGAAGCTGTATTCAAAAACAAGAAGAGCCTGAAATGGTGGGAAAAATATGAAGAGCTTCAAAAGGTGTGAAATACATGAGGAGCATGAAACGGTCTGAAAAATAGGAGGAGCATGAAGGTTAGTTCAAATATATGAAGAGCCTGAAAAGGTGTGAAAAATATGAAGAGCTTCAAAAGGTGTCAAAAATATGAGGAGCATGAAAAGGTGTGAAAAATAGGAGGAGAATGAAGCGGTGTTCAAAAACATGAAGAGCATGAAAAAGTGTGAAAAATATGAAGACCTTCCAAAATTGTCAAATATATGAGGAGCATGAAACGGCCTGAAAAATAGAAGGAGCATGAAACTGGCAGAAAAATAGGAGGAGCATGAAACGGTGTTGAAAAACATGAAGAGCCTGAAAAGGTGTGAAAAATAGGAGGAGCTTCAAAAGGTGTCAAAATATGAGGAGCATAAAACGGTCTGAAAAATAGGAGGAGCATGAAGTGCTGTTGAAAAACATGAAGAGCCTGAAAATGTGTGAAAAATATGAAGAGCTTCATATTTGTGAAAAATATGAAGAGCTTCAAAAGGTGTCAGAAATGAGATGAGCATGAAACGGTCTGAAAAATAGGAGGAGCATGAAGTGGTGTTGAAAAACATGACGAGCCTGAAAAGTTGTGAAAAATATGAAGAGCTTCAAAAGGTTTCAAAAATATGAGAAGCATGAAACGGTCTGAAAAATGGGAGGAGCATGAAATCGTGTTCAAATACATGAAGAGACGGAAAAGGTGTGAAAAATATGTAGAGCTTCAAAACGTGTGAAATACATGAGGAACATGAAACGGTCTGAAAAATAGGAGGAGCATGAAGGTGTGTTCAAAAATATGAAGAGCATGAAAAGGTGTGAAAAATATGAAGAGCTTCAAAAGGTGTCAAAAATATGAGGAACATGAAAAGGCCTGAAAATTAGGAGAAGCATGAAGCGGTGTTCAAAATCATGAAGAGCCTGAAAAGGTGTGAAAAATATTAAAAGCTTCAAAAGCTGTCAAAAACATGAGGAGCATGAAACGATCTGAAAATTAGGAGGGGTATGAAACGGTGTTCAAAAACATGAAGAGCATGAAAAGGTTTGAAAAATATGAAGAGCTTCCAAAATTGTCAAAAATATGAGGAGCATGAAACGGTCTGAAAAATAGAAGGAGCATGAAGCAGTCGGAAAAATAGGAGGAGCATGAAGCGGTGTTCAAAAACATGAAGAGCCAGAAAAGTTGTGAAAAATGTGAAGAGTTTAAAAGGTGTAAAAATATGAGGAGCATGAAACGTTCTGAAAAATAGGAGGAGCATGAAGCTGTGCTCAAAAACATGAATAGCCTGAAAAGGTGTGAAAAATGTGAAGAGCTTCAAAAGGGGTGAAAAATGTGAGGAGCATGAAATGGTCTGAAAAATAGGAGGAGCATGAAGCGGTGTTCAAAAACTTGAAGAGCCTGAAAAGGTGTGAAAAATATGAAGAGCTTCAAAAATTGTCAAAAATATGAGGAGCATGATACGGACAAAAAATAGGAGGAGCTTGAAACGGTGTTCAAAAACATGAAGAGCCTGCAAAGGTGTGAAAAATATGAAGAGCCTCAAAACGTGTCAAATATATGAGGAGCATGAACCGGTCTGGAAAATAGGAGGAACATGAAGCGGTGTTGAAAAACATGAAGAGCCTGAAAAAGTGTTAAAAACATGAAGATCCTGAAAATGTGTGAAAAATATGAAGAGCTTCAAGAGGTGTGAAAAATATGGGGAGCATGAAACGGTCTGAAAAATAGGAGTAGCATGAAGCAGTGTTGAAAAACATGAAGAGCCTGAAATGGCGTCAAAATTAGGAAGAGCTTCAAAAGGTGTCAAAAATATGAGGAGCAAGAAAAGGTCTGAAAATAGGAGGAGCATGAAACGGTGTCCAAAAACATGAAGAGCCTGAAAAGGTGTGAATAATATGAAGAGATTCAAAAGGTGTGAAAAATATGAAGAGGTTCCAAAGGAGTCAAAAATGAGATGAGCATGAAACGGTCTGAAAAATAGGAGGAGCATGAAGTGGTGTTGAAAAAGATGAAGTGCCTGAAAAGGTGTGAAATATATGAAGAGCTTCAAAAGGTATGAAATATATGAGGAGCATGAAACGGTCTGAAATATGGGAGCAGCATGAAGCGTTGTGGAAAAACATGAACAGCTTGAGAAGGTGTGAAAAATATGAAGAGCTTCAAAGTGTGTCAAATTATGAGGAGCATGTAACGGTCTGAAAAATAGGAGGAGCATGGAGCGGTGTTCGTAAACATGGAGACCCTGAAAAGGTGTGAAAAATATGAAGAGCTTCAAAATGTGTCAAAAATTTGAGGAGCATGAAACGGTCTGAAAAATAGGAGGAGCATGAAACGGAGTTCAAAACATGAAGAGCCTGAAAACGTGTGAAAATTATGAAGAGCTTTAAAAGGTGTGAAATACATGAGGAGAATGAAACGGTCTGAAAATTAGGAGGACCATGAAGCGGTGTTCAAAAACATGAAGAGCCTGAAAACGTGAGAAAAATATGAAGAGCTTCAAAAGGTGTCAAAAATAGGAGGAGCATGAAACGGTCTGAAAAACAGGAGGAGCATGAAGTGGTGTTCAAAAACATGAAGAGCCTGATAAGGTGTGAAAAATACTAAGAGCTTCAAAAGGTGTCAAAAATATGAGGAGCAAGAAACGGTCTGAAAAATAGGAGGAGCATGAAGTGGTTGTGAAAAACATGAAGAGCCTGTAAATCTGTGCAAAATATGAAGAGCTTCTAAAGGTGTGAAATACATGAGGAGCATGAAACGGTCTGAAAAAGAGGAGAAGCATGAAGCGGTGTTGAAAAACATGAAGAGCCTGAAAAGGTGTGAAAAATATGAAGAGCTTCTAAAGGTGTCAAAATGAGATGAGCATGAAATGGTCTGAAAAATAGGAGGAGCATGAAGCGGTGTTGAAAATCATAAATAGCCTCAAAAGTTGTGAAAAATATGAAGAGCTTCAAAAATGTGAAAAATATGAAGAGCTTCAAAAGGTGTCAAATGACATGAGCATGAAACGGTCTGAAAAACAGGAGGAGCATGAAGTGGTGTTGAAAAACATGAGGAGCCTGAAAAGGTGTGAAATATATGAAGAGCTTCAAAAGATGTCAAAAATATGAGGAGAAAGAAACGGTCTGCAAAATAGGAGGAGCATGAAATGGGGTTCAAAAACACGAAGCGCATGAAAAGGTGTGAGAAATATGAAGAGCTTCAAAATGTGAAAAATATGAGGAGCATGAATCGGTCTGAAAAATAGGAGGAGCATGAAGTGGTGTTCAAAAACATGACGAGCCTGAAAAGGTGTGAAAAATATGAATAGCTTCAAAAGGTGTGATATTCATGAGGAGCATGAAAGCTTTCTGAAAAATAGGAGAAGCATGAAGTGGTGTGGAAAAACATGAAGAGCCTGAAAAGGTGTGAAAAATATGAAGAGCTTCAAAAGGTGTCAAAAATTAGATGAGCATGAAACGGTCTGAAAAATCGGAGGCGCATGAAGTGGTGTTGAAAAACATGAAGAGCCTGAAAAGGTGTGAAATATATGAAGAGCTTCAAAATATGTGGAAAATATGAAGAGCTTCAAAAGGTGTCAAAAATTAGATGAGCATGAAACGGTCTGAAAAATCGGAGGCGCATGAAGTGGTGTTGAAAAACATGAAGAGCCTGAAAAGGTGTGAAATATATGAAGAGCTTCAAAATATGTGGAAAATATGAAGAGCTTCAAAAGTTGTCAAAAATATGAGGAGCATGAAACGGTCTGAAAAATAGGAGGAGCATGAAGCGGTGTTGAAAAACATGAAGAGCCTGAAAAGGTTGAAAAACATGAAGAGGTTCAAAAATATGAAAAATATGAAGAGCTTCAAAAGGTGTGAAAAATACGAAGAGCTTCAAAAGATGTCAAAAATGAGATGAGCATGAAACGGTCTGAAAAATAGGAGGAGCATGAAATGGTGTTCAAAAACATGAAGAGCCTGAAAAGCTGTGAAAAATATGAAGAGCTTCAAAAATATGAAAAATCTGAAGAGCTTCAAAAGGTGTGACAAATATGAAGAGCTTCAAAAGGTGTGAAATACAATAGGAGCATGAAACTCTCTGAAAAATAGGAGCAGAATGAAGTGGTGTTCAAAACCATGAAGAGCATAAAAAGTTGTGAAAAATATGAAAAGCTTCAAAAGGTGTCAAAAATGAGATGAGCATGAAACGGTCTGAAAAATAGAAGGATCATGAAACGGTGTTGAAAGACATGAAGAGCCTGAAAAGGAGTGAAAAACATGAAGAGTTTCAAAAGGTGTCAAAAATATGAGGAGCATGAAATGGTCTGAAAAATAGGAGGAGCATGAAGCTGTGTTCAAAAACATGAAGAGTCTTAAAAGTTGTGAAAAATATGAAGAGCTTCAAAAGGTGTGAAATACATGGGGAGCATGAAACTCTCTGAAAAATAGGAGGAGCATGAAGTGGTGTTCAAAAACATGAAGAGTCTTAAAAGGTGTGAAAAATATGAAGAGCTTCAATAGGTGTGAATAATATGAGGAGCAGGATACGGTCTGAAAAATAGGAGAAGCATGAAGCGGTGTTCAAAAACTTGAAGAGCCTGATAAATTGTGAAAAATATGAAAAGCTTGAAAACGTGTCAAAAGTGAGATGAGCATGAAACGGTCTGAAAAATAGGAGGAGCGTGAAGAGGTGTTGAAAAACTTGAACAGCCAGAAAATGTGTGAAAAATATGAAAAGCTTCAAAATGTGGCAAAATTATGCGGAGCATGAAACGGTCTGAAAAATAAGAGGAGACTGAAGCGGTGTTCAAAAACATGAAGAGCCTGAAAAGGTGTGCAAAATATGAAGAGCTTCAAAAGGTGTGAAATATATGAGGAGCATGAAACGGTGTTCAAAAACATGCAGAGACTGAAAAGGTGTGAAAAATATGAAGAGCTTCAAAAAGTGTCAAAAATTAGATTAGCATGAAAGGGTCTGAAAAATAGGAGGAGCATGAAGTGGTGTTGAAAAACATGAAGAGCCTGAAAAAGTGTGAAAAACATGAAGAGCTTCAAAAATATGAAAATTATGAAGAGCTTCAAAAGGTGTAAAAAATATGAAGAGCTTCAAAAGATGTCAAAAATGAGATGAGCATGAAACGGTCTGAAAAATAGGAGGAGCATGAAGTGGTGTTGAAAATCATGAAGAGCCTGAAAAGGTGTGAAAAATATGCAGAGTTTCAAAAGGTGTCAAAAATATGAGGAGCATGAAACGGTCTGAAAAATACGAGGAGCATGAAGTGGTGTTGAAAACCATGAAGAGCCTGAAAAGGTGTGAAAAATATGAAGAGCTTCAAAAGGAGTCAAAAATATGAGGAGCATGAAACGGTCTGAAATATACGAGGAGCATGAAGTGATGTTGAATAACATTAAGAGCCTGAAAAGGTGTGAAAAATATGAAGAGCTTCAAAAGGTGTGAAATACATGAGGAGCATGAAACTTTCTAAAAAATAGGAGGAGCATGAGGTGCTGTTCAAAAACATGAAGAGCCTGAAAAGATGAGAAAAATATAAAGAGCTTGAAAAGGTGTGAAAAATATGAGGAGAATGATACGGGCGAAAAAATAGGAGGAGCATGAAGCGGTGTTCAAAAACATGAAGAGCCTGAAAAGGTGTGAAAAATATGAAGAGCTTCAAAAGGTTTCAAATATATGAGAAGCATTAAACGGTCTGAAAAAATAGGAGGAGCATGAAGTGGTGTTGAAAAACATGAAGAGCCTAAAAAGGTGTGAAAAATATGAAGAGCCTCAAAAGGTGTCAAAAATATGAGGAGTTTGAAACGGTATGATAAATAGCAGGAGCATGAAGCGGAGTTGAAAAACATGAAGAGTCTGAAATCGTTTGAAAATTATGAAGAGCTTCAAAAATGTTAAAAATATGAAGAGCTTCAAAAGGTGTAAAAAATAGGAAGAGCTTCAAAAGCTGTCAAAAATTAGAAGAGCATGAAAAGGTCTAAAAAATAGGAGGAGCAACAAGTAGTGTTGAAAAAAAAGAAGAGCATGAAAAGGTGTGAAAAATATGAAGAGCTTCAAAAGGTGTCAAAAATGAGATGAGCATGAAGCGGTCTGAAAAATAGGAGGAGAATGAAGTGGTGTTGAAAAACATGAAATGCCTGGAAAAGTGTGAAATATATGAAGAGCTTCAAAAGGTGTGAAAAATATGAGAGGCATGAAACGACTGAAAAATAGGAGGAGCATGATGCGGTGATCAAAAACATGAAGAGCCTTAAAAGGTGTGAAAAATATGAAGAGCTTCAAAAGGTGTCAAATATATGAGGAGCATGAAACAGTGTGAAAAATAGGATGAGCATGAAACGGTTTTAAAAAGATGAAGAGCCTAAAAGGTGACACATATGAAGAGCTTCAAAAGGTGTGAAATACATGAGGAGCATGAAACTCTCTGAAAAATAGGAGGAGCATGAAGCGGTGTTCAAAAACATGAAGAGCCTGAAATGTTGTGAAAAATATGAAAAGCTTCAAAAGGTGTCAAAAATGAGATGAGCATTGAACGGTCTGAAAAATAGGAATAACATGAAACGGTTTTGAAAATCATGAAGAGCCTGAAATAGTGTGAAAAATATAAAGAGCTGCAAAAGGTGTCAAAAATATGAGGAGCATGAAACGGTCTGATAAATAGGTGGAGCATGAAGCTGTGTTCAAAAACATGAAGAGCCTGAAAAGGTGTGAAAAATACGAAGAGCTTCAAAAGGTGTGAAAAATATGAGGAGCATGAAACGGTCTGAAAAATAGAAGCAGCATGAAACGGTGTTGAAACTCATGAAGAGCCTGAAAACGTGTGAAAAATATGAAGAGCTTCAAAAGGTGTGAAAAATATAAAGAGCTTCAAAGGTGACAAAAATGAGATGAGCATGAAACGGTCTGAAAAATAGGAGGAGCATGAAGTGGTGGTGAAAAACATGAAGAGCCTGAAAAGGTGTGAAAAATATGAAGAGCTTCAAAATGTTTCAAAAATATGAAGAGCATGAAACGGTCTGAAAATCAGGAGGATCATGAAACGGTGTTCAAAAACATGAAGAGCCTGAAAAGGTGTGAAAAATATGAAGAGCTTCAAAAGTTGTCAAAAATATGAGGAGCATGAAACTGTCTGAAAAATAGGAGGAGCATGAAACGGTGATCAAAAACATGAAGAGCCTGAAAAGGTGTGAAAAATATGAAGAGCTTCCAAAGGTGTGAAATGCATGAGGAGCATGAAACGGGCTGAAAAATAAGAGAAGCATGAAGTGCTGTGGAAAAACATGAAGAGCCTGAAAAGCTGTGAAAAATATGAAGAGCTTCAAAAGGTGTGAAATACATGAGGAGCATGAAACGGGCTAAAAAATAGGAGAAGAATGAATTGGTGTGGAAAAACATGAAGAGCCTGAAAAGGTGTGAAAAATATGAAGAGCTTCAAAAGGTGTCAAAAATATGAGGAGCATGAAACGGTCTGAAAAATAGGAAGAGATGAAGCTGTGTTCAAAAACATGAAGAACCTGAAAGGTGTGAAAAATATGAAGAGCTTCAAAAGGTGTCAAAAATATGAGGAGCATGAAACGGTCTGAAAAATAGGAGGAGCATGAAGCTGTGTTCAAAAACATGAAGATCTTAAAAGGGTGTGAAAAATATGAAGAGCTTCAAAAGGTGTGAAAAATATGAGGAGCATGAAACGGTCTGAAAAATAGAAGCAGTATGAAACGGTTTTGAGAAACATAAAGAGCCTGAAATCGTGTGAAAAATATGAAGAGCTTCAAAAGGTGTGAAAAATATGAGGAGCATGAAATGGTCTGAAAAATAGAAGCAGCATGAAACGGTATTGAAAAACATGAAGAACCTGAAAACGTGTGAAAATTATGAAGAGCTTCAAAAGGTGTGAAAAATATAAAGAGCTTCAAAGGTGACAAAAATGAGATGAGCATGAAACGGTCTGAAAAATAGGAGGAGCATGAAGTGGTGGTGAAGAACATGAAGAGCCTGAAAAGGTGTGAAAAATATGAAGAGCCTCAAAATGTTTCAAAAATATGAAGAGCATGAAACGGTCTGAAAATAAGGAGGATCATGAAGCGGAGTTCAAAAACATGAAGAGCCTGAAAAGGTGTGAACAATATGAAGAGCTCAAAAAGTGTCAAAAATATGAGGAGCATGAAACGATCTGAAAAATACGAGGAGCATGAAGCAGTGTTCAAAAACATGAAGAGCCTGAAAAGGTGTGAAAAATATGAAGAGCATCAAGAGGTGTCAAAATATGAGGAGCATGAACCGGTCTGAAATATAGGAGGAACATGAATCAGTGTTCAAAAACATGAAGAGCCTGAAAAGCTGTGAAAAATATGAAGAGCATCAAGAGGTGTCAAAATATGAGGAGCATGAACCGGTCTGAAATATAGGAGGAACATGAATCAGTGTTCAAAAACATGAAGAGCCTGAAAAGCTGTGAAAAATATGAAGAGCATCAAGAAGTGTCAAAATATGAGGAGCATGAAATGGTCTAAAATATAGGAGGAGCATGAAACGGTGTTGAAAAACATGAAGAGCCTGAAAAACTGTGAAAAATATAAAGAGCTTCAAAAGGTGTCAAAAATATGAGGAGCATGAAACGGTCTGAAAAATAGGAGAATAAAGCGGTGTTGAAAAACATGAAGAGCCTGAAAAGGTGTGAAAATTATGAAGAGCTTCAAAAGGTGTCAAAAATATGAGGAGCATGAAACAGTCTGAAAAATAGGAGGAGCATGAAACGGTGTTGAAAAACATGAACAGCTTGAAAAGGTGTGAAAAATACGAAGAGCTTCAAAACGGTCATAAATATGAGGAGCATGAATCGGTCTGAAAAATAGGAGAAGCATGAAGCGGTGTTGAAAAACATGAAGAGCTTGAAAAGGTGTGAAAAATATGAAAGCTTCAAAAGGTGACAAAAATATGAGGAGCATGAAACGGTCTGAAAAAAAGGAGGAGCATGAAGTGTTGTTTAAAAGCATGAAGAGCCTGAAAAGGTGTGAAATATATGAAAAGCTTCAAAAGGTGTGAAAAAAAAAGAAGAGCTTCAAAAGGTGTCAAAAATATGAGGAGCATGAAACGGACTGAAAAATAGGAGGAGCATGAAACGGTGTTCAAATACATGAAGAGCCTAAAAAGGTGTGAAAAATATGAAGAGCTTCAAAAGGTGTGAAAATATGAAGATCTGCAAAAGGTGTAAAAATCGATGAGCATGAAATGATCTGAAAATTAGGAGCAGCACGAAGCGGTGTTGAAAAACATGAAGAGCCTGAAAACGTGTAAAATATATGAAGAGCTTCAAAAGATATGAAAAATATGAACAGCTTCAAAATGTGTCAAAAATGAGATGAGCATGAAGCAGTCTGAAAAAAGGAGGAGCATGAAGTGGTGTTGAAAAACATGAAGAGCCTGAAAAGGTGTGAAATATATGAAGAGTTTCAAAAGATGTCAAAAATATGAGGAGCATGAAACGGTCTGAAAAATAGGAGGAGCATCAAACTGTGCTGAAAAACATGAAGAGCCTGAAAAGGTGTGAAAAATATGAAGAGCTTCAAAAGGTGTGAAATACATCATGAGCATGAAACGGTCTGAAAAATAGGAGGATCATGAAACGGTGTTGAAAAACATGAAGAGCCTGAAAAGATGTGAAAAATATGAAAAGCTTCAAAAAGTGTCAAAAATATGAGGAGCATGAAACGGTCTGAAAAATAGGAGGAGCATGAAGCTGTGTTCAAAAACATGAAGAGCCTGAAAAGGTGTGAAAAATATGAAGAGCTTCAAAACGTGTCAAAAATATGAGGAGCATGAAACGGTCTGAAAAATAGAAGCAGCATGAAACGGTTTTGAAAAACATGAAGAGCCTGAAAACGTGTGAAAAATATGAAGAGCTTCAAAAGGTGTGAAAAATATGAGGAGCATGAAACGGTCTGAAAAATAGAAGCAGCATGAAACGGTATTGAAAAACATGAAGAGCCTGAAAACGTGTGAAAAATATGAAGAGCTTCAAAAGGTGTGAAAAATATAAAGAGCTTCAAAGGTGACAAAAATGAGATGAGCATGAAACGGTCTGAAAAATAGGAGGAGCATGAAGTGGTGGTGAAAAACATGAAGAGCCTGAAAAGGTGTGAAAAATATGAAGAGTTTCAAAATGTTTCAAAAATATGAAGAGCATGAAACGGTCTGAAAATCAGGAGGATCATGAAGCGGAGTTCGAAAACATGAAGAGCCTGAAAAGGTGTGAAAAATATGAAGAGCTCAAAAAGTGTCAAAAATATGAGGAGCATGAATCGATCTGAAAAATACGAGGAGCATGAAGCAGTGTTCAAAAACATGAAGAGCCTGAAAAGGTGTGAAAAATATGAAGAGCTTCAAAAGGTGTAAAATATATGAGGAGAATGAAACGGTCTGAAAAATAGGAGCATCATGAAGCGGTTTTCAGAAACATGAAGAGCATGAAAATGTGTGAAAAATATGAAGAGCTTCAAAAGGTGTGAAATATATGAGGAGAATGAAACGGTCTGAAAAATAGGAGGATCATGAAGCGGTTTTCAGAATCATGAAGAGCATGAAAATGTGTGAAAAATATGAAGAGCTTCAAAAGGTGTCAAAAATATGAGGAGCATGAAACGGTCTGAAAAATAGGAGGAGCATGAAACGGTGATCAAAAACATGAAGAGCCTGAAAAGGGGTGAAAAATATGAAGAGCTTCAAAAGGTGTGAAATTCATGAGGAGCATGAAACGGGCTGAAAAATAAGAGAAGCATGAAGTGCTGTGGAAAAACATGAAGAGCCTGAAAAGCGGTGAAAAATATGAAGAGCTTCAAAAGGTGTGAAATACATGAGGAGCATGAAACGGGCTGAAAAATAGGAGAAGCATGAAGTGGTGTGGAAAAACATGAACAGCCTGAAAAGGAGTGAAAAATATGAAGAGCTTCAAAAGGTGTCAAAAATATGAGGAGCATGAAACGGTCTGAAAAATAGGAGGAGCATGAAGCTGTGTTCAAAAACATGAAGAGCCTGAAAAGGTGTGAAAAATATGAAGAGCTTCAAAAGGTGTCAAAAATATGTGGAGCATGAAACGGTCTGAAAAATAGGAGGAGCATGAAGCTGTGTTCAAAAACATGAAGAGCCTGAAAAGGTGTGAAAAATATGAAGAGCTTCAAAAAGTGTGAAATATATGAGGAGCATGAAACGGTCTGAAAAATAGAAGCAGCATGAAACGTTTTTGAAAAACATAAAGAGCCTGAAAACGTGTGAAAAATATGAAGAGCTTCAAAAGGTGTGAAAAATATGAAGAGCTTCAAAGCTGTGAAAAATATGAGGAGCATGAAACGGTCTGAAAAATAGAAGCAGCATGAAACGGTATTGAAAAACATGAAGAGCCTGAAAACGTGTGAAAAATAGGAAGAGCTTCAAAAGGTGTGAAATATATAAAGAGCTTCAAAGGTGACAAAAATGAGATGAGCATGAAACGGTCTGAAAAATAGGAGGAGCATGAAGTCGTGTTGAAAAAAAAGAAGAGACTGAAAAGGTGTGAAATATATGAAGAGCGTCAAAAGGTGTCAAAAATATCAGGAGAATGAAACGATCTGAAAAATAGGAGGACCATGAAGCTGTGTCGAAAAACATGAAGAGCCTGAAAAGGTGTGAAAAATATGAAGAGCTCAAAAAGTGTCAAAAATATGAGGAGCATGAAACGGTCTGAAAAATAGAAGGAGCATGAAACGGTTATCAAACACATGAAGAGCCTGCAAAGGTGTGGAAAATATGAAGAGCTTCAAAAGGTGTGAAATACATGAGGAGCATGAAACTCTCTGAAAAATAGGAGGAGCATGAAGCGGTGTTCAAAAACATGAAGAGCCTGAAATGTTGTGAAAAATATGAAAAGCTTCAAAAGGTGTCAAAAATGAGATGAGCATTGAACGGTCTGAAAAATAGGAATAACATGAAACGGTTTTGAAAATCATGAAGAGCCTGAAATAGTGTGAAAAATATAAAGAGCTGCAAAAGGTGTCAAAAATATGAGGAGCATGAAACGGTCTGATAAATAGGTGGAGCATGAAGCTGTGTTCAAAAACATGAAGAGCCTGAAAAGGTGTGAAAAATACGAAGAGCTTCAAAAGGTGTGAAAAATATGAGGAGCATGAAACGGTCTGAAAAATAGAAGCAGCATGAAACGGTGTTGAAACTCATGAAGAGCCTGAAAACGTGTGAAAAATATGAAGAGCTTCAAAAGGTGTGAAAAATATAAAGAGCTTCAAAGGTGACAAAAATGAGATGAGCATGAAACGGTCTGAAAAATAGGAGGAGCATGAAGTGGTGGTGAAAAACATGAAGAGCCTGAAAAGGTGTGAAAAATATGAAGAGCTTCAAAATGTTTCAAAAATATGAAGAGCATGAAACGGTCTGAAAATCAGGAGGATCATGAAACGGTGTTCAAAAACATGAAGAGCCTGAAAAGGTGTGAAAAATATGAAGAGCTTCAAAAGTTGTCAAAAATATGAGGAGCATGAAACTGTCTGAAAAATAGGAGGAGCATGAAACGGTGATCAAAAACATGAAGAGCCTGAAAAGGTGTGAAAAATATGAAGAGCTTCCAAAGGTGTGAAATGCATGAGGAGCATGAAACGGGCTGAAAAATAAGAGAAGCATGAAGTGCTGTGGAAAAACATGAAGAGCCTGAAAAGCTGTGAAAAATATGAAGAGCTTCAAAAGGTGTGAAATACATGAGGAGCATGAAACGGGCTAAAAAATAGGAGAAGAATGAATTGGTGTGGAAAAACATGAAGAGCCTGAAAAGGTGTGAAAAATATGAAGAGCTTCAAAAGGTGTCAAAAATATGAGGAGCATGAAACGGTCTGAAAAATAGGAAGAGATGAAGCTGTGTTCAAAAACATGAAGAACCTGAAAGGTGTGAAAAATATGAAGAGCTTCAAAAGGTGTCAAAAATATGAGGAGCATGAAACGGTCTGAAAAATAGGAGGAGCATGAAGCTGTGTTCAAAAACATGAAGATCTTAAAAGGGTGTGAAAAATATGAAGAGCTTCAAAAGGTGTGAAAAATATGAGGAGCATGAAACGGTCTGAAAAATAGAAGCAGTATGAAACGGTTTTGAGAAACATAAAGAGCCTGAAATCGTGTGAAAAATATGAAGAGCTTCAAAAGGTGTGAAAAATATGAGGAGCATGAAATGGTCTGAAAAATAGAAGCAGCATGAAACGGTATTGAAAAACATGAAGAACCTGAAAACGTGTGAAAATTATGAAGAGCTTCAAAAGGTGTGAAAAATATAAAGAGCTTCAAAGGTGACAAAAATGAGATGAGCATGAAACGGTCTGAAAAATAGGAGGAGCATGAAGTGGTGGTGAAGAACATGAAGAGCCTGAAAAGGTGTGAAAAATATGAAGAGCCTCAAAATGTTTCAAAAATATGAAGAGCATGAAACGGTCTGAAAATAAGGAGGATCATGAAGCGGAGTTCAAAAACATGAAGAGCCTGAAAAGGTGTGAACAATATGAAGAGCTCAAAAAGTGTCAAAAATATGAGGAGCATGAAACGATCTGAAAAATACGAGGAGCATGAAGCAGTGTTCAAAAACATGAAGAGCCTGAAAAGGTGTGAAAAATATGAAGAGCATCAAGAGGTGTCAAAATATGAGGAGCATGAACCGGTCTGAAATATAGGAGGAACATGAATCAGTGTTCAAAAACATGAAGAGCCTGAAAAGCTGTGAAAAATATGAAGAGCATCAAGAGGTGTCAAAATATGAGGAGCATGAACCGGTCTGAAATATAGGAGGAACATGAATCAGTGTTCAAAAACATGAAGAGCCTGAAAAGCTGTGAAAAATATGAAGAGCATCAAGAAGTGTCAAAATATGAGGAGCATGAAATGGTCTAAAATATAGGAGGAGCATGAAACGGTGTTGAAAAACATGAAGAGCCTGAAAAACTGTGAAAAATATAAAGAGCTTCAAAAGGTGTCAAAAATATGAGGAGCATGAAACGGTCTGAAAAATAGGAGAATAAAGCGGTGTTGAAAAACATGAAGAGCCTGAAAAGGTGTGAAAATTATGAAGAGCTTCAAAAGGTGTCAAAAATATGAGGAGCATGAAACAGTCTGAAAAATAGGAGGAGCATGAAACGGTGTTGAAAAACATGAACAGCTTGAAAAGGTGTGAAAAATACGAAGAGCTTCAAAACGGTCATAAATATGAGGAGCATGAATCGGTCTGAAAAATAGGAGAAGCATGAAGCGGTGTTGAAAAACATGAAGAGCTTGAAAAGGTGTGAAAAATATGAAAGCTTCAAAAGGTGACAAAAATATGAGGAGCATGAAACGGTCTGAAAAAAAGGAGGAGCATAAAGTGGTGTTCAAAAACATGAAGAGCCTGAAAAGGTGTGAAAAATATGAAGAGCTTCAAAATGTGTCAAAAATATGAAGAGCATGAAACCCTCTTAAAAATAGGAGGAGGAAGAAGCGGTGTTCAAAAACATGAAGAGCCTGAAAAGTTGTCAAAAATATGAAGAGCTTCTAAAGGGGTCAAAAGTAGAGGAGCTTCAAAAGGTGTCAAAAATGAGATGAGCATGAAATGGTGTGAAAATATGAGGAGCATGAAGCCGTTTTGAAAATCATGAAGAGTCTGAAAAGGTGTGAAAAATATGAAGAGCATCAAAAGGTGTCAAAAATATGAGGAGCATGAAACGGTCTGAAAAAGAGGAGTAGCATGAAGCGGTGTTGAAATCATGAAGAGCCTGAAAAGGTGTGAAAAATATGAAGAGCATCAAAATGTGTCAAAAATATGAGGATCATGAAACGGTCTGAAAAATAGGAGAAGCAGGAAGTGGTGTTGAAAAACATGAAGAACCTTAAAAGGTGTGAAAAATATGAAGAGCTTCAAAAGGTGTCAAAACTATGAGGAGCATGAAACGGTCTGAAAAATAGGAGGAGCATGAAAAGGTGTTCAAATTCATGAAGAGCCTGAAAAGGTGTGAAATATATGAAGAGCTTCACAATGTTGAAAAATATGAGGAGCTTCAAAAATTTCAGAAATATGAGGAGCATGAAAAGGTCTGAAATATAGGAGGAGCATGAAATGGTATTGAAAAACATGTGGAGCCTGAAAAGTGTGAAAAATATGAAAAGCTTCAAAAGGTGTCAAAAATATGAGGAGCATGAAACGGTCTGAAAAATAGGAGGAGCATGAAGCGGTGTTGAAAAACATGAAGAGCCTGAAAAGGTGTGAAAATATGAAGAGCTTCAAAACCTGTCAAGAATAGGAGGAGCACGAAACGGTCTGAAAAATAGGAGGAGCATGAAGCGGTGTTAGAGAACATGAAGAGCCTGAAAAGGTGTGAAAAATATGAAGAGCTTCAAAAGGTGTCAAAAATGAGATGAGCATGAAACGGTCTGAAAAATAGGACGAGCATGAAGTGGTGTTGAAAAAAAAGAAGAGCCTGAAAAGGTGTGAAAAACATGAAGAGCTTCAAAAGGTGTCAAAAATATGAGGAAAATGAAACGGTCTGAAAAATAGGAGGAGCATGAGCGGTGTTGAAAAACATGAAGAGCCTGAAAAGGTGTGAAAAATATGAAGAGCTGCAAAAATGTGAAAAATATGAAGAGCTTCAAAAGGTGTGAAATATATGAAGAGCTTCAAAAGGTGTCAAAAATTAGACGAGCATGAAGTGGTGTTGAAAAAAAAGAAGAGCCTGAAAAGGTGTGAAAAACATGAAGAGCTTCAAAAGGTGTCAAAAATATGGGAGTATGAAACGGTGTGAAAAATAGCAGGAGCATGAAGCGGTGTTCAAAAACATGAAGAGCCTGAAAAAGTGTGAAAAATATGAAAAGGTTCAAAAATGTGAAAAATATGAAAAGCTTCAAAAGGTGTGAAATATATGAAGAGCTTCAAAATGTGTCAAAAATTAGATGAGCATGAAACGGTCTGAAAAATAGGAGGAGCATGAAGTGGTGTTGAAAAACATGAAGAGCCTGAAAAGGTGTGAAATATATGAAGAGCTTCAAAAGGTGTCAAAAATATGAAGAGCTTCAAAAAGTGTCAAAAATATGAAGAGCATGAAACGGTCTGAAAAATAGGGGGAGCATGAAACGGTGTTCAAAAACATGAAGAGCCTGAAAATGTTTGAAAAATATAAAGAGCTTCAAAAGGTGTGAAATACAGGAGAAGCATGAAACGTTCTGAAAAATAGGAGGACCATGAAGCGGTGTTCAAAAACATGAAGAGCCTGAAAAGGTGTGAAAAATATGAAGAGCTTCAAAATGTATCAAAAATGAGATGAAGATGAAACGGTCTGAAAAATAGAGGGAGCATGAAACGGTGTTCAAAAACATGAAGAGCCTGAAAAGGTTTGAAAAATATAAAGAGCTTCAAAAGGTGTGAAAAGTATGCGGAGCATTAAACGGCCTGAAAAATAGAAGCAGCATGAAATGGTGTGGAAAACATGAAGAGCCTGAAAAGGTGTGAAAAATATGAAGAGCTTCAAAAGGCGTCAAAAATATGAAGAGCATGAAACGGTCTGAAAAATAGGAGGAGCATGAAACGGGGATCAAAAACATGAGAAGCCTGAAAAGGTGTGAAAAATATGAAGAGCTTCAAAAGGTGTGAAATACATGAGGAGCATGAAACTCTCTGAAATATAGGAGGAGCATGAAGTGGTGTTGAAAAACATGAAGAGGCTGAAAACGTGTGAAAAATATGAGGAGGTTCAAAAGGTGTGAAACCTATGAGGAGCATGATACGGTCTGAAAAATAGGAGGAGCATGAAGCGGTGTTCAAAAACATGAAGAGCCTGAAAAGTTGTGAAAAATATGAAGAGCTTCAAAAGGTGTCAAAAATATGAGGAGCATGGAACGGTCTGAAAAATAGGAGGAGCATGAAGCGGTGTTCAAAAACATGACGAGCCTGAAAAGGTTTGAAAAATATGAAGAGCTTCAAAAGGTGTCAAAAATATGAGGAGTATGAAACTGTCTGAAAAAAGGGAGGAGCATGAAGCGGTGTTCAAAAACATGAAGAGCCTGAAAAGGTGTGAAAAATATGAAGAGATTCAAAAATGTGAAAAATATGAAGAGCTTCAAAAGGTGTGAAATATATGAAGAGCCTCAAAACGTGTCAAAAATATAAGGAGTATGAAACGGTGTGAAAAATAGCAGGAGCATGAAGCGATGTTGCAAAACATGAAGAGCCTGAAAAAGTGTGAAAAATATGAAGAGATTCAAAAATGTGAAAAGTATGAAGAGCTTCAAAAGGTGTGAAATATATGAAGAGCTTCAAAAGGTGTCAAAAATTAGATGAGCATGAAACGGTCTGAAAAATAGGAGGAGCATGAAGTGGTGTTGAAAAACATGAAGAGCCTGAAAAGGTGTGAAATATATGAAGACCTTCAAAAGGTGTCAAAAATATGAAGAGCTTCAAAAAGTGTCAAAAATATGAAGAGCATGAAACGGTCTGAAAAATAGGGGGAGCATGAAACGGTGTTCAAAAACATGAAGAGCCTGAAAATGTTTGAAAAATATAAAGAGCTTCAAAAGGTGTGAAATACAGGAGAAGCATGAAACGTTCTGAAAAATAGGAGGACCATGAAGCGGTGTTCAAAAACATGAAGAGCCTGAAAAGGTGTGAAAAATATGAAGAGCTTCAAAACGTGTGAAACTCATGAGGATCATGAAACGGTCTGAAAAATAGAAGCAGCATGAAACGGTGTGGAAAACTTGAAGAGCCTGAAAAGGTGTGAAAAATATGAAGAGCTTCAAAAGGCGTCAAAAATATGAAGAGCATGAAACGGTCTGAAAAATAGGAGCAGCATGAAACGGGGATCAAAAACATGAGAAGCCTGAAAAGGTGTGAAAAATATGAAGAGCTTCAAAAGGTGTGAAACTCATGAGGAGCATGAAACGGTCTGAAAAATATGAGAAGCATGAAGTGGTGTGGAAAACATGAAGAGCCTGAAAAGTTGTGAAAAATATGATGAGCTTCAAAAGGTGTTAAAAATATGACGAGCATGAAACGGTCTAAATTTGGAGGATCATGAGCGGTGTTCAAAAACATGAAGAGCCTGAAAAGGTGTGAACAATATGAAGAGCTTCAAATGGTGTCAAAAATATGAGAAGCATGAAACGGTCTGAAAGATAGGAGGAGCATGAAGCGGTGTTCAAAATCATGAAGAGCCTGAAAACGTGTGAAAAATATGAAGAGCTTCAAAAGGTGTCAAAAATATGAGGAGCATGAAACGTTCTGATAAGTAGGAGGAGCATGAAACGGTGAGCAAAAACATAGGGAGCCTGAAAAGACGTGAAAAATATGAAGAGCTTCAAAATGTGTGAAATTCATGAGGATCATGAAACGGTTTGAAAAACAGGAGAAGCATGAAGTGGTGTTCAAAAACATGAAGAGCCTGAAAAGGTGTGAAAAATATGAAGAGCTTCAAAAGGTGTCAAAAATATGAAGAGCATGAAACGGTCTGAAAATTTGAAGGATAATGAGCGGTGTTCAAAAACATGAAGAGCCTGAAAAGGTGTGAAAAATATGAAGAGCTTCAAAAGGGGTCAAAAATATGAAGAGGATGAAATGGTCTGAAAATTTGGAGGATCATGAGCGGTGATCAAAACATGAGGAGCCTGAAAAGATGTGAAAAATATGAAGAGCTTCAAAAGTTGTGAAATAGATGAGGAGCATGAAACGGTCTGAAAAATATGAGAAGCATGAAGTGGTGTGGAAAAACATGAAGAGCCTGAAAAGGTGTGAAAAATATGAAGAGCTTCAAATGGTGTCAAAATATGAGGACCACGTAACGTTCTGAAAAATAGAAGGAGCATGAAACGGTGATCAAAAACATGAGGAGTCTGAAAAGGTGTGAAAAATATGAAGAGCTTCAAAAGGTGTGAAATTCATGAGGAGCATGAAACGGTCTGAAAAATAGGAGAAGAATGAAGTGGTGTGGAAAAACATGAAGAGCCTGAAAAGGTGTGAAAAATATGAAAAGCTTCAAAAGGTGTCAAAAATATGAAGAGCGTGAAACGGTCTGAAAAATAGGAGGATTATGAAACGGTGTTCAATAACATGAAGAGCCTGAAAAGGTGTGAAAAATATGAAGAGCTTCAAAAGGTGTGAAAAATATGAGGAGCATGAAACGGTCTGCAAAATAGGAGGAGCATGAAGCCTTGTTCAAATATATGAAGAGCCTGAAAAGGTGTGAAATATATGAAGAGATTCAAAAGGTGTCAAAAATATTAGGAGCATGAAACGGTCTGAAATAAATGAGGAGCAGGAAACCGTGTTCAAAAACATGAAGAGTCTGAAAAGGTGTGAAAAATATGAAGAGCTTCAAAAGGTGTCAAAACTGAGATGAGCATGAAACGGTCTGAAAAATAGGAGGAGCATGAAGCGGTGTTCAAAAACATGAAGAGCCTGAAAAGCTGTGTAAAATATGCAAAGCTTCAAAAGGTGTCAAAACTGAGATGAGCATGAAACGGTCTGAAAAATAGGAGGAGCATGAAGCGGTGTTGAAAAACATGAAGAGCCTGAAAAGGTGTGAGATATATGAAGAGCTTCAAAAGGTGTGAAAATTATGAGGAGCCTGAAACGGTCTGAAAAATAGGAGGAGCATGAAGCGTTGTTCAAAAACATGAAGAGCCTGAAAAGGTGTGAAAAATATGAAGAGCTTCAAAAGGTGTCAAAAATATGAGGAGCATGAAACAATCTCAAAAATAGGAGGAGCATGAAGCGGTGTTCAAAAATATGAAGAGCCTGAAAAGGTGTGAAATATATGAAGAGATTCAAAAGGTGTCAAAAATATGAGGAGAATGAAACGGTCTGCAAAATAGGAGGAGCATGAAGCCTTGTTCAAATATATGAAGAGCCTGAAAAGTTGTGAAATATATGAAGAGATTCAAAAGGTGTCAAAAATATTAGGAGCATGAAACGGTCTGAAATAAAGGAGGAGCAGGAAACCGTGTTCAAAAACATGAAGAGTCTGAAAAGGTGTGAAAAATATGAAGAGCTTCAAAAGGTGTTAAAAATAGGATTATCATGTAGCGGTGTTCAAAAACATGAAGAGCCTGAAAATGTGTGTAAAATATGAAGAGCTTCAAAACGTGTCAAAAATATGAGGAGCATGAAACGGTCTGAAAAATAGGTGGATCAAGAATCGGTCTTGAAAAACATGAAGAGCGTGAAAACGTGTGAAAAATATGAAGAGCTTCAAAAGGTGTGAAAAATATGAAAAACTTAAAATGGTGTCAAAAATGAGATGAGCATGAAATGATCTGAAAAATAGGTGGAGCATGATGTGGTGTTGAAAAACATGAAGAGCCTGAAAAGTTGCGAAAAACATGAAGACCTTCAAAAGGTGTCAAAAATATGAGGAGCATGAAAGGGTCTGAAAAGTAAGAGGAGCATGAAACGCTGTTCAAAAACATGAAGAGCCTGAAAAGCTATGAAAAATATGAAGAGCCTCAAGGTGTGAAATACTTGAGGAGAATGAATCGGTCTGAAAAATAGGAGGAGCATGAAGCGGTGTTGAAAAACATGAAGAGCCTGAAAAGGTGTGAAAAATATGAAGAGCTTCAAAAGGTGTCAAAACTATGAGGAGTATGAAACGGTCGGAAAAATAGGAGCAGCATGAAACGGTGTTCAAAAACATGAAGAGCCTGAAAAGGTGTTAAAAATATGAAGAGCTTCAAAAGTTGTCAAAAATATGAGGAGCCTGAAACGATCTGAAAAATAGGAGGAGCATGAAGCGGAGTTCACAAACATGAAGAGCCAGAAAAGGTGTGAAAAATATGAAGAGCTTCAAAAGATGTCAAAAATATGAGGAGCATGAAACGGTCTGAAAAATAGGAGGAGCATGAAGCCGTGTTCAAAAACATGAAGAGCCTGAAATGGTGTGAAAAACATGAAGAGTCTAAAAGGTGTGAAAAATATGAAAAGCTTGAAAAGATGTCACAAATATGAGGAGCATGACACGGTCTGAAAAATTGAAGGATCATGAAGCGGGGTTCAAAAACATGAAGAGCCTGAAAACGTTTGAAAAATATGAAGAGCTTCAAAGGTGTGAAAAACATGAAGAGCTTCAAAAGCTGTCAAAAATGAGATGAGCATGAAACGGTTTGAAAAATAGGAGGAGCATGAAGTGGTGTTGAAAAACATGAAGAGCCTGAATAAGTTTGAAATATATGAAGAGATTCAAAAGTTGTGAAGAATATGAAGAGTTTCAAAAGGTGACAACAATATGAGGAGAATGAAACGGTCTGAAAAATAGGAGGATCATGAAGCGTTGTTTAAAAACATGAAGAGCCTGTAAAGGTGTGAAAAATATGAAGAGCTTGAAAATGTGTCAAAAATATGAGGAGCCTGAAACGGTCTGAAAAATAGGAGGAGCATGAAACCGTGTCAAAAACATGAAGAGCCTGAAAAGGTGTGAAATATATGAAGAGATTCAAAAGGTGTCAAAAATATGAGGAGCATGTAACGGTTTGGAAAATAGGACGAGCATGAAGTGGTGTTGAAAAACATGAAGAGCCTGAAAAGATGTGAAAAATATGAAGAGCTTCAAAACGTGTCCACAATATGAGGAGCATGAAACTGTCTGAGAAATAGGAGGAGCATGAGGTGGTGCTTAAAAACATGAAGAGCCTAAAAGGTGTGAAAAATAAGAAAAGCTTCAAAAGATGTCACAAATATGAGGAGCAAGAAACGGTCTGAAAAATTGGAGGATCATGAAGAGGTGTTGAAAAACATGAAGAGGCTGAAAAGTTGTGAAAAATATGAAGAGCTTCAAAAGGTGTCAAAAATGTGAGGAGCATGAAACGGTCTGAAAAATAGGAGGAGCGTGAAACCCTGTCAAAAACATGAAGAGCCTGGAAAGGTGTGAAAAATGAAGAGCTTCAAAAGGTGTGATATACATGAGGAGCATGAAACGGTCTGAAAAATAGGAGGAGCATGAAGCGGTGTTTAAAAACATGAAGAGCCTGAAAAGGTGTGAAAAATATGAAGAGCTTCAAAACGTGTCAAAACTATGAGGGGTATGAAACGGTCTGAAAATAGGAGCAGCATGAAACGGTGTTCAAAAACATGAAGAGCCTGAAATGGTGTGAAAAATATGAAGAGCTTCAAAAGGTGTCAAAAATAGGAGGAGCATGAAACGGTCTGAAATATAGGAGGAGCATGAAGCGGTGTTCAAAAACATGAAGAGCGTGAAATGGTGTGAAAAATAGGAAGAGCTTCAAAAGGTGTCAAAAATATGAGGAGCATGAAACGGTGTGAAAAATAGGAGGACCACAAGTGGTGTTCAAAAACATAAAGAGCCTGAAAACGTGTGAAATATATGAAGAGCTTCAAAAGGTGTCAAAAATATGAGGAGCATGAAACGTTCTGAAAAATAAAAGGAACATGAAGCGGTGTTCAAAAGCATGAAGAGCCTGAAAAGGTGTGAAATATATGAAGAGCTTCAAAACATGTCAAAAATAATAGGAGCATGAAAAGATCTGAAAAATAGAAGGAACATGAAGCGGTGTTCAAAAGCATGAAGAGCCTGAAAAGGTGTGAAAAATATGAAGAGCTTCAAAAGATGTCAAAAATATGAGGAGCATGAAACTGTCTGAAATATAGGAGGAGCATGAAAATGTGTTAAAAAACATGAAGAGCTTCATAAGGTGTCAAAATTAGTTTAGCATGAAAGGGTCTGAAAAATAGGAGGAGCACAAAGTGGTGTTGAAAACATGAAGAGCATGGAAAGGTGTGAAATATATGAAGAGCTTCAAAAGGTGTGAAAAATATGAAGTGCATCAAAAGGTGTCAAAAATGAGATGAGCATGAAACGGTCTGAAAAATAGGAGGAGCATGAAGTGATGTTGAAAAACATGAAGAGCCTGAAAACGAGTGAAAAATATGAAGAGCTTCAAAAATATGAAAAATTTGAAAAGATTCAAAAGGTGTGAAAAATATGAAGAGCTTCAAAAAGTGTCAAAATATGAGGAGCATGAAACTGTCTGAAATATAGGAGGAGCATGAAAATGTGTTAAAAAACATGAAGAGCTTCAAAAGGTGAGAAACATATGAGGAGTAGGAAACGATCAGAAAAATAGGAGGAGCATGAGACGGTGTTAAAAAACATGAAGAGCTTCAAAAGATGTGAAACATATGAAGAGCTTCAAAAGGTGTCAAAAATATGAGGATCATGACACGGTCTGAAAAATAGGAGGAGCATGAAGCGGTGTTGAAAAACATGAAGAGAATGAAAATGTGTGACAAATATGAAGAGCTTCAAAAGGTGTCAAAAATATGAAGGGCATGAAACGGTCTGAAAAATTGGAGGAGCAAGAAACGGAGTTCAAAAACTTGAAGAGCCAGAAAAGGTGTGAAAAATATGAAGAGCAACAAAAGTTGTCAAATATATGAGGAGCATGAACGGTCTGAAAAATAGGAGGAGCATGAAGCGGTGTTGAAAAACATGAAGAGCCTGAAAAGGTGTGAAAAATATGAAGAGCTTCAAAAGGTGTCAAATATATGAGGAGCATGAAACGGTCTGAAAAATAGGAGGAGCAAGAAATGGTGTTCAAAAACATAAAGAGCCAGAAAATGTGTGAGAAATATGAAGAGCTTCAAAAGGTGTCAAAATATGAGGAGCATGAAACTGTCTGAAATATAGGAGGAGCATGAAAAGGTGTTAAAAAACATGAAGAGCTTCAAAAGGTGTGAAACATATGAGGAGCATGAAAAGGTATGAAAAATAGGAGGAGCATGAAACGGTGTTAAAAAACACAAAGAGCTTCAAAAAGTGTGAAACATATGAAGAGCTTCAAAAGGTGTCAAAAATATGAGGAGCATGAAACGGTCTGAAAAATAGGAGGAGCATTAAGCATTGTTGAAAAACATGAAGAGCCTGAAAAGTTGTGAAAAATATGAAGAGCTTCAAAAGTGTCAAAAATATGAGGAGCATGAAACGGTCTGAAAAATACGAGGAGCATGAAGCGGTGTTCAAAAAAATGAAGAGCCTGAAGAGGTGTGAAAAATAGGAAGAGCTTCAAAAGTTGTCAATAATAAGAGGTGAATGAAAAGTCCTGAAAAATATGAGGAGCATGAAACTCTCTGAAAATTAGGAGGAGCATGAAGCGGTCTTGAAAACCAAGAAGAGCCTGAAAACGTGTGAAAATATGAAGAGCTTCAAAAGCTTTCAGAAATATGAGGAGCATGAAACGGTCTGAAAAATAGGAGGAGCATGAAGCCGTGTTAAAAAACATGAAGAGCCTGAAAAGGAGTGAAAAATATGAAGAGCTTCAAAACGCGTCAAAATATGAGGAGCATGAAACGGTCTCAAAAATAGGGGGAGCATGAAATGATCTGAAAAATAGAAGGAGCATGAAGCGGTATTCAAAAACATGAAGAGTCTGGAAAGGTGTGAAAAATATGAAGAGCTTCAAAAGGTTTCAAAACTATGAGGAGCATGAAACGGTCTGAAATATAGGAGGAGCATGAAGCGGTGTTCAAAAACATGAAGAGCCTGAAAAGGTGTGAAAAATAGGAAGAGCTTCAAAAGGTGTGAAATACATGAGGAGCATGAAAAGGTCTAAAAAATAGGAGGAGCATGAAGTTGTGTTCAAAAACATGAAGATCCGGAAAAGTTGTAAAAAATATGAAGAGCTTCAAAAGGTGTCAAAAATATGAGGAGCATGAAACGGTCTGAAAAATAGGAGGAGCATG
Source organism: Dama dama (assembly GCF_033118175.1). Taxonomy (NCBI): domain Eukaryota; kingdom Metazoa; phylum Chordata; class Mammalia; order Artiodactyla; family Cervidae; genus Dama; species Dama dama. The sequence goes on from NW_026870910.1 coordinate 779,095, forward strand.
AAACGCTGTTGAAAAACATGAAGAGCTTCAAAAGGTGTGAAAAATATGAAAAGCTTCAAAAGTTGTCAATAATAAGAGGTGCATGAAACGTCCTGAAAAATATGAGGAGCATGAAACTGTCTGAAAAATAGGAGGAGCATGAAGCGGTCTTGAAAACCAAGAAGAGCCTGAAAAAGTGTGAAAAATATGAAGAGCTTCAAAAGCTTTCAGAAATACGAGGAGCATGAAACGGTCTGAAAAATAGGAGGAGCATGAAGCAGTGTTGAAAAACATGAAGAACCTGAAAAGGAGTGAAAAATATGAAGAGCTTCAAAATGTGTCAAAATTTAAGGAGAATGAAACGGTCTCAAAAATAGGGGGAGCATGAAATGGTCTGAAAAATAGGAGGAGCATGAAGCGGTGTTGAAAAACATGAAGAGCTTGAAAAGGTGTGAAAAATATGAAGAGCTTCAAAAGGTGTGAAATACATGAGGAGCATGAAACTCTCTGAAAAATAGAAATAGCATGAAGCGGTGTTCAAAAACAAGAAGAGCCTGTAAAGATGTGAAAAATATGAGGAGCATGATACAGCTTGAAAAATAGGAGGAGCATGAAGCCGTGTTGAAAAACATGAAGAGTCTGAAAACGTGTGAAAATATGAAGAGCTTCAAAAATATGAAAAATATGAAGAGCTTCAAAAGGTGTGAAAAATATGAAGAGCTTCAAAAGGTGTCAAAATGAGATGAGCATGAAACGGTCTGCAAAATAGGAGGAGCATGAAATGGTGTTCAAAAACATGAAGAGCCTGAAAAGGTGTGAAAAATATGAAGAGCTTAAAAAGGTGTCAAAAATATGAGGAGCATGAAACGGTCTGAAAAAGAAGAGGAGCATGAAGCGGTGTTGAAAAACATGAAGAGCCTGAAAAGGTGTGAAAAATATGAAGAGCGTCTAAAGGTGTCAAAAATATGAGGAGCATGAAACGGTCTTAAAAATACGAGCAATATGAAGTGGTGTTGAAAAACGTGCAGAGCCTGAAAAGGTGTGAAATATATGAAGAGCTTCAAAAGGTGTGAAAAATATGAGGTCCAAGAAACGGTCTGAAAAATAGGAGGAGCATGAAGCACTGTTGAAAAACATGAAGAGCCTGAAAAGGTGTGAAAAATATGAAGAGCTTCAAAAGGTGTCAAAAATAGGAGTAGCATGAAACGGTCTGAAAAATAGGAGGATTATGAACGGTGTTCAAAAACATGAAGAGCCTGAAAAGGTGTGAAAAATATGAAAAGCCTCAAAACCTGTCAAAAATATGAGGAGCATGAAACGGTTTGAAAAATAGCAGGAGCATGAAGTGATGTTGAAAAACATGAAGAGTCTGAAAACGTGTGAAAATATGAAGAGCTTCAAAAATATGAAAAATATGAAGAGCTTCAAAAGGTGTGAAAAATATGAAGAGCTTCAAAAGGTGTCAAAATGAGATGAGCATGAAACGGTCTGAAAAATAGGAGGAGCATGAAGTGGTTTTGAAAAAATTAAAAAGCCTGAAAAGGTGTGAAATATATGAAGAGCTTCAAAAGGTGTGAAAATATGAGGAGAATGAAACGGTCTGCAAAATAGGAGGAGCATGAAATGGTGTTCAAAAACATGAAGAGCATGAAAAGGTGTGAAAAATATGAAGAGCTTCAAAAGGTGTGAAATACATGAGGAGAATTAAACGGTCTGAAAAATAGGAGGAGCATGAAGCGGTGTTCAAAAACATGAAGAGCCTGAAAAGGTGAGAAAAATATGAAGAGCTTCAAAAAGTGTCAAGAACATGAGGAGCATGAAACGGTCTGAAAAATAGGAGGAGCATGAACTGGTGCTGAAAAACATGAAGAGCCTGAAAAGGTGTGCAAAATATCAAGAGCTTCAAAAGTTGTAAAAAATGAGAGCAGCATGAAACGGTCTGAAAAATAGGAGGAGCATGAAGTGGAGCTGAAAAACATGAAGAGCCTGAAAAGGTGTGCAAAATATGAAGAGCTTCAAAAGGTGTGAAATACATGAGGAGCATGAAACGGTCTGAAAAATAGGAGGAGCATGAATTGGTGCTGAAAAACATGAAGAGCCGGAAAGTGTGAGAAATAGGAAGAGCTTCAAAAGGTGTGAAAAATATGAAGAGCTTCAAAAGGTGTCAAAAAATAGATGAGCATGAAACTGTCTGAAAAATAGGAGGAGCATGAAGTGGTGTTGAAAAAAATGAAGAGCCTGAAAAGGTGTGAAATATATGAAGAGCTTCAAATGGTGTCAAGAATATGAGGAGAATGAAGCGGTCTGAAAAATAGGAGGAGCATGAAGCCGTGTTCAAAAACATGAAGAGCCTGAAATGGTGTGAAAAACATGAAGAGTCTAAAAGGTGTGAAAAATATGAAAAGCTTGAAAAGATGTCACAAATATGAGGAGCATGACACGGTCTGAAAAATTGAAGGATCATGAAGCGGGGTTCAAAAACATGAAGAGCCTGAAAACGTTTGAAAAATATGAAGAGCTTCAAAGGTGTGAAAAACATGAAGAGCTTCAAAAGCTGTCAAAAATGAGATGAGCATGAAACGGTTTGAAAAATAGGAGGAGCATGAAGTGGTGTTGAAAAACATGAAGAGCCTGAATAAGTTTGAAATATATGAAGAGATTCAAAAGTTGTGAAGAATATGAAGAGTTTCAAAAGGTGACAACAATATGAGGAGAATGAAACGGTCTGAAAAATAGGAGGATCATGAAGCGTTGTTTAAAAACATGAAGAGCCTGTAAAGGTGTGAAAAATATGAAGAGCTTGAAAATGTGTCAAAAATATGAGGAGCCTGAAACGGTCTGAAAAATAGGAGGAGCATGAAACCGTGTCAAAAACATGAAGAGCCTGAAAAGGTGTGAAATATATGAAGAGATTCAAAAGGTGTCAAAAATATGAGGAGCATGTAACGGTTTGGAAAATAGGACGAGCATGAAGTGGTGTTGAAAAACATGAAGAGCCTGAAAAGATGTGAAAAATATGAAGAGCTTCAAAACGTGTCCACAATATGAGGAGCATGAAACTGTCTGAGAAATAGGAGGAGCATGAGGTGGTGCTTAAAAACATGAAGAGCCTAAAAGGTGTGAAAAATAAGAAAAGCTTCAAAAGATGTCACAAATATGAGGAGCAAGAAACGGTCTGAAAAATTGGAGGATCATGAAGAGGTGTTGAAAAACATGAAGAGGCTGAAAAGTTGTGAAAAATATGAAGAGCTTCAAAAGGTGTCAAAAATGTGAGGAGCATGAAACGGTCTGAAAAATAGGAGGAGCGTGAAACCCTGTCAAAAACATGAAGAGCCTGGAAAGGTGTGAAAAATGAAGAGCTTCAAAAGGTGTGATATACATGAGGAGCATGAAACGGTCTGAAAAATAGGAGGAGCATGAAGCGGTGTTTAAAAACATGAAGAGCCTGAAAAGGTGTGAAAAATATGAAGAGCTTCAAAACGTGTCAAAACTATGAGGGGTATGAAACGGTCTGAAAATAGGAGCAGCATGAAACGGTGTTCAAAAACATGAAGAGCCTGAAATGGTGTGAAAAATATGAAGAGCTTCAAAAGGTGTCAAAAATAGGAGGAGCATGAAACGGTCTGAAATATAGGAGGAGCATGAAGCGGTGTTCAAAAACATGAAGAGCGTGAAATGGTGTGAAAAATAGGAAGAGCTTCAAAAGGTGTCAAAAATATGAGGAGCATGAAACGGTGTGAAAAATAGGAGGACCACAAGTGGTGTTCAAAAACATAAAGAGCCTGAAAACGTGTGAAATATATGAAGAGCTTCAAAAGGTGTCAAAAATATGAGGAGCATGAAACGTTCTGAAAAATAAAAGGAACATGAAGCGGTGTTCAAAAGCATGAAGAGCCTGAAAAGGTGTGAAATATATGAAGAGCTTCAAAACATGTCAAAAATAATAGGAGCATGAAAAGATCTGAAAAATAGAAGGAACATGAAGCGGTGTTCAAAAGCATGAAGAGCCTGAAAAGGTGTGAAAAATATGAAGAGCTTCAAAAGATGTCAAAAATATGAGGAGCATGAAACTGTCTGAAATATAGGAGGAGCATGAAAATGTGTTAAAAAACATGAAGAGCTTCATAAGGTGTCAAAATTAGTTTAGCATGAAAGGGTCTGAAAAATAGGAGGAGCACAAAGTGGTGTTGAAAACATGAAGAGCATGGAAAGGTGTGAAATATATGAAGAGCTTCAAAAGGTGTGAAAAATATGAAGTGCATCAAAAGGTGTCAAAAATGAGATGAGCATGAAACGGTCTGAAAAATAGGAGGAGCATGAAGTGATGTTGAAAAACAAGAAGAGCCTGAAAACGAGTGAAAAATATGAAGAGCTTCAAAAATATGAAAAATTTGAAAAGATTCAAAAGGTGTGAAAAATATGAAGAGCTTCAAAAAGTGTCAAAATATGAGGAGCATGAAACTGTCTGAAATATAGGAGGAGCATGAAAATGTGTTAAAAAACATGAAGAGCTTCAAAAGGTGAGAAACATATGAGGAGTAGGAAACGATCAGAAAAATAGGAGGAGCATGAGACGGTGTTAAAAAACATGAAGAGCTTCAAAAGATGTGAAACATATGAAGAGCTTCAAAAGGTGTCAAAAATATGAGGATCATGACACGGTCTGAAAAATAGGAGGAGCATGAAGCGGTGTTGAAAAACATGAAGAGAATGAAAATGTGTGACAAATATGAAGAGCTTCAAAAGGTGTCAAAAATATGAAGGGCATGAAACGGTCTGAAAAATTGGAGGAGCAAGAAACGGAGTTCAAAAACTTGAAGAGCCAGAAAAGGTGTGAAAAATATGAAGAGCAACAAAAGTTGTCAAATATATGAGGAGCATGAACGGTCTGAAAAATAGGAGGAGCATGAAGCGGTGTTGAAAAACATGAAGAGCCTGAAAAGGTGTGAAAAATATGAAGAGCTTCAAAAGGTGTCAAATATATGAGGAGCATGAAACGGTCTGAAAAATAGGAGGAGCAAGAAATGGTGTTCAAAAACATAAAGAGCCAGAAAATGTGTGAGAAATATGAAGAGCTTCAAAAGGTGTCAAAATATGAGGAGCATGAAACTGTCTGAAATATAGGAGGAGCATGAAAAGGTGTTAAAAAACATGAAGAGCTTCAAAAGGTGTGAAACATATGAGGAGCATGAAAAGGTATAAAAAATAGGAGGAGCATGAAACGGTGTTAAAAAACACAAAGAGCTTCAAAAAGTGTGAAACATATGAAGAGCTTCAAAAGGTGTCAAAAATATGAGGAGCATGAAACGGTCTGAAAAATAGGAGGAGCATTAAGCATTGTTGAAAAACATGAAGAGCCTGAAAAGTTGTGAAAAATATGAAGAGCTTCAAAAGTGTCAAAAATATGAGGAGCATGAAACGGTCTGAAAAATACGAGGAGCATGAAGCGGTGTTCAAAAAAATGAAGAGCCTGAAGAGGTGTGAAAAATAGGAAGAGCTTCAAAAGTTGTCAATAATAAGAGGTGAATGAAAAGTCCTGAAAAATATGAGGAGCATGAAACTCTCTGAAAATTAGGAGGAGCATGAAGCGGTCTTGAAAACCAAGAAGAGCCTGAAAACGTGTGAAAATATGAAGAGCTTCAAAAGCTTTCAGAAATATGAGGAGCATGAAACGGTCTGAAAAATAGGAGGAGCATGAAGCCGTGTTAAAAAACATGAAGAGCCTGAAAAGGAGTGAAAAATATGAAGAGCTTCAAAACGCGTCAAAATATGAGGAGCATGAAACGGTCTCAAAAATAGGGGGAGCATGAAATGATCTGAAAAATAGAAGGAGCATGAAGCGGTATTCAAAAACATGAAGAGTCTGGAAAGGTGTGAAAAATATGAAGAGCTTCAAAAGGTTTCAAAACTATGAGGAGCATGAAACGGTCTGAAATATAGGAGGAGCATGAAGCGGTGTTCAAAAACATGAAGAGCCTGAAAAGGTGTGAAAAATAGGAAGAGCTTCAAAAGGTGTGAAATACATGAGGAGCATGAAAAGGTCTAAAAAATAGGAGGAGCATGAAGTTGTGTTCAAAAACATGAAGATCCGGAAAAGTTGTAAAAAATATGAAGAGCTTCAAAAGGTGTCAAAAATATGAGGAGCATGAAACGGTCTGAAAAATAGGAGGAGCATGAAACGCTGTTGAAAAACATGAAGAGCTTCAAAAGGTGTGAAAAATATGAAAAGCTTCAAAAGTTGTCAATAATAAGAGGTGCATGAAACGTCCTGAAAAATATGAGGAGCATGAAACTGTCTGAAAAATAGGAGGAGCATGAAGCGGTCTTGAAAACCAAGAAGAGCCTGAAAAAGTGTGAAAAATATGAAGAGCTTCAAAAGCTTTCAGAAATACGAGGAGCATGAAACGGTCTGAAAAATAGGAGGAGCATGAAGCAGTGTTGAAAAACATGAAGAACCTGAAAAGGAGTGAAAAATATGAAGAGCTTCAAAATGTGTCAAAATTTAAGGAGAATGAAACGGTCTCAAAAATAGGGGGAGCATGAAATGGTCTGAAAAATAGGAGGAGCATGAAGCGGTGTTGAAAAACATGAAGAGCTTGAAAAGGTGTGAAAAATATGAAGAGCTTCAAAAGGTGTGAAATACATGAGGAGCATGAAACTCTCTGAAAAATAGAAATAGCATGAAGCGGTGTTCAAAAACAAGAAGAGCCTGTAAAGATGTGAAAAATATGAGGAGCATGATACAGCTTGAAAAATAGGAGGAGCATGAAGCCGTGTTGAAAAACATGAAGAGTCTGAAAACGTGTGAAAATATGAAGAGCTTCAAAAATATGAAAAATATGAAGAGCTTCAAAAGGTGTGAAAAATATGAAGAGCTTCAAAAGGTGTCAAAATGAGATGAGCATGAAACGGTCTGCAAAATAGGAGGAGCATGAAATGGTGTTCAAAAACATGAAGAGCCTGAAAAGGTGTGAAAAATATGAAGAGCTTAAAAAGGTGTCAAAAATATGAGGAGCATGAAACGGTCTGAAAAAGAAGAGGAGCATGAAGCGGTGTTGAAAAACATGAAGAGCCTGAAAAGGTGTGAAAAATATGAAGAGCGTCTAAAGGTGTCAAAAATATGAGGAGCATGAAACGGTCTTAAAAATACGAGCAATATGAAGTGGTGTTGAAAAACGTGCAGAGCCTGAAAAGGTGTGAAATATATGAAGAGCTTCAAAAGGTGTGAAAAATATGAGGTCCAAGAAACGGTCTGAAAAATAGGAGGAGCATGAAGCAGTGTTGAAAAACATGAAGAGCCTGAAAAGGTGTGAAAAATATGAAGAGCTTCAAAAGGTGTCAAAAATAGGAGTAGCATGAAACGGTCTGAAAAATAGGAGGATTATGAACGGTGTTCAAAAACATGAAGAGCCTGAAAAGGTGTGAAAAATATGAAAAGCCTCAAAACCTGTCAAAAATATGAGGAGCATGAAACGGTTTGAAAAATAGCAGGAGCATGAAGTGATGTTGAAAAACATGAAGAGTCTGAAAACGTGTGAAAATATGAAGAGCTTCAAAAATATGAAAAATATGAAGAGCTTCAAAAGGTGTGAAAAATATGAAGAGCTTCAAAAGGTGTCAAAATGAGATGAGCATGAAACGGTCTGAAAAATAGGAGGAGCATGAAGTGGTTTTGAAAAAATTAAAAAGCCTGAAAAGGTGTGAAATATATGAAGAGCTTCAAAAGGTGTGAAAATATGAGGAGAATGAAACGGTCTGCAAAATAGGAGGAGCATGAAATGGTGTTCAAAAACATGAAGAGCATGAAAAGGTGTGAAAAATATGAAGAGCTTCAAAAGGTGTGAAATACATGAGGAGAATTAAACGGTCTGAAAAATAGGAGGAGCATGAAGCGGTGTTCAAAAACATGAAGAGCCTGAAAAGGTGAGAAAAATATGAAGAGCTTCAAAAAGTGTCAAGAACATGAGGAGCATGAAACGGTCTGAAAAATAGGAGGAGCATGAACTGGTGCTGAAAAACATGAAGAGCCTGAAAAGGTGTGCAAAATATCAAGAGCTTCAAAAGTTGTAAAAAATGAGAGCAGCATGAAACGGTCTGAAAAATAGGAGGAGCATGAAGTGGAGCTGAAAAACATGAAGAGCCTGAAAAGGTGTGCAAAATATGAAGAGCTTCAAAAGGTGTGAAATACATGAGGAGCATGAAACGGTCTGAAAAATAGGAGGAGCATGAATTGGTGCTGAAAAACATGAAGAGCCGGAAAGTGTGAGAAATAGGAAGAGCTTCAAAAGGTGTGAAAAATATGAAGAGCTTCAAAAGGTGTCAAAAAATAGATGAGCATGAAACTGTCTGAAAAATAGGAGGAGCATGAAGTGGTGTTGAAAAAAATGAAGAGCCTGAAAAGGTGTGAAATATATGAAGAGCTTCAAATGGTGTCAAGAATATGAGGAGAATGAAGCGGTCTGAAAAATAGGAGGAGCATGAAGCGATGTTGAAAAACATGAAGCGCCTGAAAAGGTGTGAAAGAAATGAAGAGTTTCTAAAGGTATCAAAAATATGAGGAGTAAGAAAGGGTCTGAAAAAGAGGAGGAGCATGAAGCGGTGTTCAAAAACATGAAGAGCCTGAATAGGTGTGAAAAATATGAAGAGCCGCAAAAGGTGTCAAAATGAGATGAGCATGAACTGGTCTGAAAAATAGGAGGAGCATGAAGTGATGTTGAAAAAAATGAAAAGCCTGAAAAGGTGAGAAATATATGAAGAGCTTCAAAAGGTGTAAAAATATGAGGAGAATGAAACGGTCTGCACAATAGGAAGAGTATGAAATGGTGTTCAAAAACATAAAGACCATGAAAAGGTGTGAAAAATATGAAGAGTTTCAAAAGGTGTGAAATACATGAGGAGGAATAAACGGTCTGAAAAATAGGAGGAGCATGAAGCGGTGTTCAAAAACATGAAGAGTCTTAAAAGGTGTGAAAAATATGAAGAGTTTCTAAAGGTGTCAAAAATATGAGGAGCACGAAACGGTCTGAAAAATGGGAGGAGCATGAAATGGTGTTCAAACACATGAAGAGCCTGAAAGGTGTGAAAAATTTGAAGAGCTTCAAAAGGTGTGAAAAAGATTAGGTGCAAGAAACGTTCTGAAAAATAGGAGGAGCATGAAGTTGTGTTGAAAAAAAAGAAGAGCCTTAAAATGTGTGAAATATATGAAGAGCTTCAAAAGGTGTGAAATACATGAGGAGCATGAAACGGGCTGAAAAATAGGAGGAGCATGAAACGGTTTGGCAAAACATGAAGAGCCTGAAAAGGTGTGAAAGAAATGAAGAATTTCTAAAGGTGTCAAAAATATGAGGAGCATGAAAACGTCTGAAAAATAGGAGGAGCATGAAGTGGTGTTGAAAAACATTAAGAGCCTGAAAGGGTGTGAAAAATATGAAGAGTTTCAAAAGGTGTCAATAATAAGAGGTACATGAAACATCCTGAAAAATATGAGGAGCATGAAACTGTCTGAAATATAGGAGGAGCATGAAGCAGTCTTGAAAACCAAGAAGAGCCTGAAAACGTGTGAAAAATATGAAGAGCCTCAAAAGGTTTCAGAAATATGAGGAGCATGAAACGGTCTGAAAAATAGGAGTAGCATGAAGCGGTGTTGAAAAACATGAAGAGCCTGAAAAGGAGTGAAAAATATGAAGAGCTTCAAAACGTGTCAAAATATGAGGAGCATGAAACGGTCTCAAAAATAGGGGGAGCATGAAATGATCTGAAAAATAGAAGGAGCATGAAGCGGTGTTCAAAAACATGAAGAGCCTGGAAAGGTGTGAAAAATATGAAGAGCTTCAAAAGGTTTCAAAACTATGAGGAGCATGAAACGGTCTGAAATATAGGAGGAGCATGAAGCGGTGTTCAAAAACATGAAGAGCCAGAAAAGGTGTGAAAAATAGGAAGAGCTTCAAAAGGTGTGAAATACATGAGGAGCATGAAAAGGTCTAAAAAATAGGAGGAGCATGAAGTTGTGTTCAAAAACATGAAGATCCGGAAAAGTTGTAAAAAATATGAAGAGCTTCAAAAGGTGTCAAAAATATGAGGAGCATGAAACGGTCTGAAAAATAGGAGGAGCATGAAACGCTGTTGAAAAACATGAAGAGCTTCAAAAGGTGTGAAAAATATGAAGAGCTTCAAAAGGTGTGAAAAATATGAAGAGCTTCAAAAGGTGTCAATAAAAAGAGGTGCATGAAACGTCCTGAAAAATATGAGGAGCATGAAACTGTCTGAAAAATAGGAGGAGCATGAAGCGGTCTTGAAAACCAAGAAGAGCCTGAAAACGTGTGAAAAATATGAAGAGCTTCAAAAGCTTTCAGAAATACGAGGAGCATGAAACGGTCTGAAAAATAGGAGGAGCATGAAGCAGTGTTGAAAAACATGAAGAACCTGAAAAGGAGTGAAAAATATGAAGAGTTCAAAATGTGTCAAAATTTAAGGAGAATGAAACGGTCTCAAAAATAGGGGGAGCATGAAATGGTCTGAAAAATAGGAGGAGCATGAAGCGGTGTTGAAAAACATGAAGAGCTTGAAAAGGTGTGAAAAATATGAAGAGCTTCAAAAGGTGTGAAATACATGAGGAGCATGAAACTCTCTGAAAAATAGAAATAGCATGAAGCGGTGTTCAAAAACAAGAAGAGCCTGTAAAGGTGTGAAAAATATGAGGAGCATGATACAGCTTGAAAAACAGGAGGAGCATGAATCCGTGTTGAAAAACATGAAGAGTCTGAAAACGTGTGAAAATATGAAGAGCTTCAAAAATATGAAAAATATGAAGAGCTTCAAAAGGTGTGAAAAATATGAAGAGCTTCAAAAGGTGTCAAAATGAGATGAGCATGAAACGGTCTGCAAAATAGGAGGAGCATGAAATGGTGTTCAAAACATGAAGAGCCTGAAAAGGTGTGAAAAATATGAAGAGCTTAAAAAGGTGTCAAAAATATGAGGAGCATGAAACGGTATGAAAAAGAAGAGGAGCATGAAGCGGTGTTGAAAAACATGAAGAGCCTGAAAAGGTGTGAAAAATATGAAGAGCGTCTAAAGGTGTTAAAAATATGAGGAGCATGAAACGGTCTTAAAAATACGAGCAATATGAAGTGGTGTTGAAAAACGTGCAGAGCCTGAAAAGGTGTGAAATATATGAAGAGCTTCAAAAGGTGTGAAAAATATGAGGTCCAAGAAACGGTCTGAAAAATAGGAGGAGCATGAAGCAGTGTTGAAAAACATGAAGAGCCTGAAAAGGTGTGAAAAATATGAAGAGCTTCAAAAGGTGTCAAAAATAGGAGTAGCATGAAACGGTCTGAAAAATAGGAGGATTATGAACGGTGTTCAAAAACATGAAGAGCCTGAAAAGGTGTGAAAAATATGAAAAGCCTCAAAACCTGTCAAAAATATGAGGAGCATGAAACGGTTTGAAAAATAGCAGGAGCATGAAATGATGTTGAAAAACATGAAGAGTCTGAACACGTGTGAAAATATGAAGAGCTTCAAAAATATGAAAAATATGAAGAGCTTCAAAAGGTGTGAAAAATATGAAGAGCTTCAAAAGGTGTCAAAATGAGATGAGCATGAAACGGTCTGAAAAATAGGAGGAGCATGAAGTGGTTTTGAAAAAATTAAAAAGCCTGAAAAGGTGTGAAATATATGAAGAGCTTCAAAAGGTCTGAAAATATGAGGAGAATGAAACGGTCTGCAAAATAGGAGGAGCATGAAATGGTGTTCAAAAACATGAAGAGCATGAAAAGGTGTGAAAAATATGAAGAGCTTCAAAAGGTGTGAAATACATGAGGAGAATTAAACGGTCTGAAAAATAGGAGGAGCATGAAGCGGTGTTCAAAAACATGAAGAGCCTGAAAAGGTGAGAAAAATATGAAGAGCTTCAAAAAGTGTCAAGAACATGAGGAGCATGAAACGGTCTGAAAAATAGGAGGAGCATGAACTGGTGCTGAAAAACATGAAGAGCCTGAAAAGGTGTGCAAAATATGAAGAGCTTCAAAAGTTGTAAACAATGAGAGCAGCATGAAACGGTCTGAAAAATAGGAGGAGCATGAAGTGGAGCTGAAAAACATGAAGAGCCTGAAAAGGTGTGCAAAATATGAAGAGCTTCAAAAGGTGTGAAATACATGAGGAGCATGAAACGGTCTGAAAAATAGGAGGAGCATGAATTGGTGCTGAAAAACATGAAGAGCCGGAAAGTGTGAGAAATAGGAAGAGCTTCAAAAGGTGTGAAAAATATGAAGAGCTTCAAAAGGTGTCAAAAAATAGATGAGCATGAAACTGTCTGAAAAATAGGAGGAGCATGAAGTGGTGTTGAAAAAAATGAAGAGCCTGAAAAGGTGTGAAATATATGAAGAGCTTCAAATGGTGTCAAGAATATGAGGAGAATGAAGCGGTCTGAAAAATAGGAGGAGCATGAAGCGATGTTGAAAAACATGAAGCGCCTGAAAAGGTGTGAAAGAAATGAAGAGTTTCTAAAGGTATCAAAAATATGAGGAGTAAGAAAGGGTCTGAAAAAGAGGAGGAGCATGAAGCGGTGTTCAAAAACATGAAGAGCCTGAATAGGTGTGAAAAATATGAAGAGCCGCAAAAGGTGTCAAAATGAGATGAGCATGAACTGGTCTGAAAAATAGGAGGAGCATGAAACGGTGTTCAAAAACATGAAAAGGTGAGAAATATATGAAGAGCTTCAAAAGGTGTAAAAATATGAGGAGAATGAAACGGTCTGCATAATAGGAAGAGTATGAAACGGTGTTCAAAAACATAAAGACCATGAAAAGGTGTGAAAAATATGAAGAGTTTCAAAAGGTGTGAAATACATGAGGAGGAATAAACGGTCTGAAAAATAGGAGGAGCATGAAGCGGTGTTCAAAAACATGAAGAGTCTGAAAAGGTGTGAAAAATATGAAGAGTTTCTAAAGGTGTCAAAAATATGAGGAGCATGAAACGGTCTGAAAAATGGGAGGAGCATGAAATGGTGTTCAAACACATGAAGAGCCTGAAAGGTGTGAAAAATTTGAAGAGCTTCAAAAGGTGTGAAAAAGATTAGGTGCAAGAAACGTTCTGAAAAATAGGAGGAGCATGAAGTTGTGTTGAAAAAAAAGAAGAGCCTTAAAATGTGTGAAATATATGAAGAGCTTCAAAAGGTGTGAAATACTAGAGGAGCATGAAACGGGCTGAAAAATAGGAGGAGCATGAAACGGTTTGGCAAAACATGAAGAGCCTGAAAAGGTGTGAAAGATATGAAGAATTTCTAAAGGTGTCAAAAATATGAGGAGCATGAAAACGTCTGAAAAATAGGAGGAGCATGAAGTGGTGTTGAAAAATATTAAGAGCCCGAAAGGGTGTGAAAAATATGAAGAGTTTCAAAAGGTGTCAATAATAAGAGGTGCATGAAACATCCTGAAAAATATGAGGAGCATGAAACTGTCTGAAATATAGGAGGAGCATGAAGCAGTCTTGAAAACCAAGAAGAGCCTGAAAACGTGTGAAAAATATGAAGAGCTTCAAAAGGTTTCAGAAATATGAGGAGCATGAAACGGTCTGAAAAATAGGAGTAGCATGAAGCAGTGTTGAAAAACATGAAGAGCCTGAAAAGGAGTGAAAAATATGAAGAGCTTCAAAACGTGTCAAAATATGAGGAGCATGAAACGGTCTCAAAAATAGGGGGAGCATGAAATGATCTGAAAAATAGAAGGAGCATGAAGCGGTGTTCAAAAACATGAAGAGCCTGGAAAGGTGTGAAAAATATGAAGAGCTTCAAAAGGTTTCAAAACTATGAGGAGCATGAAACGGTCTGAAATATAGGAGGAGCATGAAGCGGTGTTCAAAAACATGAAGAGCATGAAAAGGTGTGAAAAATAGGGAGAGCTTCAAAAGGTGTGAAATACATGAGGAGAATGAAACGGTCTCTAAAATAGGAGGAACATGAAGCGGTGTTCAAAAACATGAAGAGCCTGGAAAGGTGTGAAAAATAGGAAGAGCTTCAAAAGATGTGAAAAATATGAGGAGCATGAAAAGGTCTAAAAAATAGGAGGAGCATGAAGTTGTGTCCAAAAACATGAAGATCCTGAAAAGTTGTAAAAAATATGAAGAGCTTCAAAAGGTGTCAAAAATATGAGGAGCATGAAACGGTCTGAAAAATAGGAGGAGCATGAAACGCTGTTGAAAAACATGAAGAGCTTCAAAATGTGTGAAAAATATGAAGAGCTTCAAAAGTTGTCAATAATAACAGGTGCATGAAAAGTCCTGAAAAATATGAGGAGCATGAAACTCTCTGAAAAATAGGAGGAGCATAAAGCGGTCTTGAAAACCAAGAAGAGCCTGAAAACGTGTGAAAAATATGAAGAGCTTCAAAAGCTTTCAGAAATACGAGGAGCATGAAACGGTCTGAAAAATAGGAGGAGCATGAAGCGGTGTTGAAAAACCTGAAGTGCCTGAAAAGGAGTGAAAAATATGAAGAGCTTAAAACGTGTCAAAATATGAGGAGCATGAAACGGTCTCAAAAATAGGGGGAGCATGAAATGATCTGAAAAATAGAAGGAGCATGAAGCGGTGTTCAAAAACATGAAGAGCCTGGAAAGGTGTGAAAAATATGAAGAGCTTCAAAAGGTTTCAAAAATATGAGGAGCATGAAACGGTCTGAAATATAGGAGGAGCATGAAGCGGTGTTCAAAAACAAGAAGAGCCTGAAAAGGTGTGAAAAATAGGAAGAGCTTCAAAAGGTGTGAAATACATGAGGAGAATGAAAAGGTCTCTAAAATAGGAGGAGCATGAAGCGGTGTTCAAAAACATGAAGAGCCTGGAAAGGTGTGAAAAATACAAAGAGCTCCAAAAGATGTGAAAAATATGAGGAGCATGAAAAGGTCTAAAAAATAGGAGGAGCATGAAGTTGTGTTCAAAAACATGAAGATCCTGAAAAGTTGTAAAAAATATGAAGAGCTTCAAAACGTGTCAAAATATAAGGAGAATGAAACGGTCTCAAAAATAGGGGGAGCATGAAATGGTCTGAAAAATTGGAGGAGCATGAAGCGGTGTTGAAAAACATGAAGAGCCTGAAAAGGTGTGAAAAATATGAAGAGCTTCAAAAGGTGTGAAATACAGGAGGAACATGAAACTCTCTAAAAAATAGAAATAGCATGAAGTGGTGTTCAAAAACAAGAAGAGCCTGTAAAGGTGTGAAAAATATGAAGAGCTTCAAAAGGTGTGAAAAATATGAGGAGCATGATACAGCTTGAAAAATAGGAGGAGCATGAAGCCGTGTTGAAAAACATGAAGAGTCTGAAAACGTGTGAAAATATGAAGAGCTTCAAAAATACGAAAAATATAAAGAGTTTCAAAAGGTGTGAAAAATATGAAGAGCTTCAAAAGGTGTCAAAATGAGATGAGCATGAAACGGTCTGCAAAATAGGAGGAGCATGAAATGGTGTTCAAAAACATGAAGAGCCTGAAAAGGTGTGAAAAATATGAAGAGCTTCAAAAGGTGTCAAAATGAGATGAGCATGAAACGGTCTTAAAAATACGAGCAATATGATGTGGTGTTGAAAAACGTGAAGAGCCTGAAAAGGTGTGAAATATATGAAGAGCTTCAAAAGGTGTGAAAAACATGAGGTCCAAGAAACGGTCTGAAAAATAGGAGGAGCATGAAGCAGTGTTGAAAAACATGAAGAGCCTGAAAAGGTGTGAAAAATATGAAGAGCTTCAAAAGGTGTCAAAAATAGGAGTAGCATGAAACGGTCTGAAAAATAGGAGGATTATGAACGGTGTTCAAAAACATGAAGAGCCTGAAAAGGTGTGAAAAATATGAAAAGCCTCAAAACCTGTCAAAAATATGAGGAGCATGAAACGGTTTGAAAAATAGCAGGAGCATGAAGTGATGTTGAAAAACATGAAGAGTCTGAAAACGTGTGAAAATATGAAGAGCTTCAAAAATATGAAAAATATGAAGAGCTGCAAAAGGTGTGAAAAATATGAAGAGCTTCAAAAGGTGTCAAAATGAGATGAGCATGAAACGGTCTGAAAAATAGGAGGAGCATGAAGTGGTTTTGAAAAAATTAAAAAGCCTGAAAAGGTGTGAAATATATGAAGAGCTTCAAAAGGTGTGAAAATATGAGGAGAATGAAACGGTCTGCAAAATAGGAGGAGCATGAAATGGTGTTCAAAAACATGAAGAGCATGAAAAGGTGTGAAAAATATGAAGAGCTTCAAAAGGTGTGAAAAATATGAGGAGCATGAAACGGTCTGAAATATAGGAGGGGCATGAAGCGGTGTTCAAAAATATGAAGAGCCTGAAAAGGTGTGAAAAATATGAAGAGTTTCAAAAGGTGTGAAATACATGAGGAGGATGAAACGGGCTGAAAAATAGGAGAAGCATGAAGTGGTGTGGAAAAATATGAAGAGCCTGAAAAGGTGTGAAAAATATGAAGAGCTTCAAAAGGTGTGAAATTCATGAGGAGCATGAAACTCTCTGAAAAGTAGAAGGAGCATGAAGTGTTGTTCAAAAACATGAAGAGCCTGAAAAGGTGTGAAAAATATGAAAAGATTCAAAAGGTGTGAAATACATGAGGAGCATGAAACTCTCTGAAAAATAGAAGGAGCATGAAATGTTGTTCAAAAACATGAAGTGCCTGGAAGAAGTGAAAAATATGAAGAGCTTCAAAAGGTGTGAAAAATATGAAGAGCTTCAAAAGGTGTCAAAATGAGATGAGCATTAAACGGTCTGAAAAATAGGAGGAGCATTAAGCGGTGATGAATATCATAAAGAGCCTGAAAAGTTGTGAAAAATATGAACAGCTTCAAAAGGTGTGAAAAATATGAAAAGCTTCAAAAGGTGTCAAAATGAGATGAGCATGAAACGGTCTGAAAAATAGGAGGAGCATTAAGCGGTGTTGAAAAACATGAAGAGCCTGAAAACGTGTGAAAAATATGAAGAGCTTCAAAAGGTGTGAAAAATATGAAGAGCGTCAAAAGGTGTAAAAAATGAGATGAGCATGAAACGGTCTGAAAAATAGGAGGAGCATGAAGTGGTGTTGAAAAAAATGAAGAGCCTGAAAAGGTGTAAAATATATGAAGAGCTTCAAAAGGTGTCAAAAATATGAGGAAAATGAAACGGTGTGAAAAATAGGAGGAGCATGAAGTGGTGTTGAAAAACATGAAGAGCATGAAAAGGTGTGAAAAATATGAAGAGTTTCTAAAGGTGTCAAAAATATGAGGAGCATGAAACGGTCTGAAAAATAGGAGGAGCATGAAGTGTGTTGAAAAACTTGAAGAGCCAGAAAAGGTGTGAAAATATGAAGAGCTTCAAAAGTTGTCAAAAATATGAGGAGCATGAAACGGTCTGAAAAATAGGAGGAACATGAAACGGTGATCAAAAACATGAAGAGCTTGAAAAGGTGTGAAAAATATGAAGAGCTTCAAAATGTGTGAAATATATGAGGAGCATGAAACGGGCTGAAAAATAGGAGAAGCATGAAGTGGTGTGAAAAACATAAAGAGCCTGAAAAGGTGTGAAAAATATGAAGAGCTTCAAAAGGTGTCAAAAATATGAGGAGCATGAAACGTTCTGAAATATAGGACGAGCATGAAGCAGTGATAAAAAACATGAAGAGCCTGAAAAGGTGTGAATAATATGAAGAGTTTCTAAAGGTGTCAAAAATATGAGGAGCATCAAACGGTCTCAAAAATAGGAGGAGCATGAAGTGGTGTTGAAAAACATGAAGAGCCTGAAAAGTGTGAAAAATATGAAGAGCTTCAAAAGGTGTGAAAACTATGAAGAGCTTCAAATGTGTCAAAAATCGATGAGCAGGAAATGGTCTGAAAAATAGGAGAGCATTAAGTGGTTTTAAAAACATGAAGATCCTGAAATGGTGTGAAATACATGAAGAGCTTCAAAATGTGTGAAACATATGAGGAGCTTCAAAAAGTGTCAAAAATATGAGGAGGATGAAACGGTCTGAAAAATAGGAGGAGGATGAAGCGGTGTTCAGAAACATGAAGAGCCTGAAAAGGTGTGAAAAATATGAAGAGCTTCAAAATGTGTCAATAATATGAGGAGCATGAAACGGTCTGAAAAATAGGAGAAGCATGAAGTGGTGTTGAAAAACATGAAGAGCCTGAAAAGTGTGAAAAATATGAAGAGCTTCTAAAGGTATCAAAAATATTAGGAGCAATAAAAGTTCTGAAAAATAGGAGGAGCATGAAGTGGTGTTGAAAAACATGAAGAGCCTGAAAAGTGTGAAAAATATGAAGAGCTTCAAAAGGTGTCAAAAATATGAGGAGCATGAAACGGTCTGAAAAATAGGAGAAGCATGAAGTGGTGTGGAAAAAGATGAAGAGCCTGAAAACGTGTGAAAAATATGAAGAGCTTCAAAAGCTGTGAAAAATATGAAGAGCTTCAAAAGGTGTCAAAAATATCAGGAGCATGAAACGGTCTGAAAAAGAGGAGGAGCATGAAGCGGTGTTGAAAATTACGAGGAGCATGAAGAGGTGTTGAAAAAAATGAAGAGCCTGAAAAGGTGTGAAATATATGAAGACCTTCACAACGTGTGAAAAATAAGAAGAGCTTCAAAAAGTGTCAAAATTGTGAGGAAAATGAAACGGTCTGAAAAATAGGAGGAGCATGAAGCGGTGTTGAAAAATACGAGGAGCATGAAGAGGTGTTGAAAAAAAAGAAGAGCCTGAAAAGGTGTGAAAAATATGAAGAGCTTCTAAAGGTGTCAAAAATATGAGGAGCATGAAAAGGTCTGAAAAATAGGAGGAGCATGAAGTGGTGTTGAAAAACATGAAGAGCCTGAAAAGTGTGAAAAATATGAAGAGCTTCATAAGGTGTCAAAAATATGAGGATCATGAAACGGTTTGAAAAATAGGAGGAGCATTAAGCGGTGTTCAAAACATGAAGAGCCTGAAAATGTGTGAAAAATATGAAGAGCTTCAAAAGGTGTCAAAAATATGAGGAGTATGAAACGGTCTGAAAAATAGAAGGAGCATGAATGCTGATCAAAAACATGATGAGCCAGAAAAGGTGTGAAAAATATGAAGAGCTTCAAAAGGTGTGAAATACATGAGGAGCATGAAACAGTCTGAAAAATAGGAGAAGCATGACGTGGTGTGGAAAAAGATGAAGAGCCTGAAAAATTGTGAAAAATATGAAGAGCTTCAAAAGATGTGAAATACATGAGGAGCATGAAACGGTCTGAAAAATAGGAGGAGCATGAAGCGGTGTTCAAAAACATGAAGAGCCTGAAAAGTGTGAAAAATATGAAGAGCTTCAAAAGGTGTGAAAAATATGAAGAGCTTCAAAATGTGTCAAAAATCGATGAGCAGGAAATGGTCTGAAAAATAGGAGAGCATTAAGTGGTTTTAAAAACATGAAGATCCTGAAATGGTGTGAAATACATGAAGAGCTTCAAAATGTGTGAAACATTAGAGGAGCTTCAAAAAATGTCAAAAATATGAGGAGCATGAAACGGTCTGAAAAATAGGAGGAGGATGAAGCGGTGTTCAGAAACATGAAGAGCCTGAAAAGTGTGAAAAATATGAAGAGCTTTTAAAGGTATCAAAAATATGAGGAGCAATAAAAGTTCTGAAAAATAGGAGGAGCATGAAGTGGTGTTGAAAAACATGAAGAGCCTGAAAAGTGTGAAAAATATGAAGAGCTTCAAAAGGTGTCAAAAATATGAGGAGCATGAAACGGTCTGAAAAATAGGAGAAGCATGAAGTGGTGTGGAAAAAGATGAAGAGCCTGAAAAAGTGTGAAAAATATGAAGAGCTTCAAAAGGTGTGAAATACATGAGGAGCATGAAACTCTCTGAAAAATAGGAGGAGCATGAAGTGGTGTTCAAAAACATGAAGAGCCTGATGATTTGTGAAAAATATGAAGAGATTCAAAAAGTGTGAGAAATAAGAGGAGCATGAAACGGTCTGAACAATAGGAGGAGTATGAAGCGGGGTTCCGAAACATGAAGGGCCTGAAAAGTTGTGAAAAATATGAAAAGTTTCAAAAGGTGTCAAAAATATGAGGAGCATGAAACTGTCTGAAAAATAGGAGTAGCATGAAGTGGTGTTGAAAAACATGAAGAGCCTGAAAAGGTGTGAGAAATATGAAGAGCTTCAAAAATGTTAAAAATATGAAGAGCTTCAAAAGGTGTCAAAAAGTAGATGAGCATGAAACGGTCTGAAAGATAGGAGGAGCATGAAGTGGTGTTGAAAAACATGAAGAGCCTGAAAAGGTGTGAAAAATATGAAGAGCTTCAAAAGTGTGAAAAATATGAAGAGCTTCAAAAGGTGTCAAAATTATGAGGAGCATGAAACGCTCTGAAAAAAAGGAGGAGCATGAAGTGGTGTTGAAAAACATGAAGATGCTCAAATGGTGTGAAATATATGAAGAGCTTCAAAATGTGTGAAACATATGAGGAGCTTCAAAAAGTGTCAAAAATATGAGGAGCATGAAATGGTCTGTAAAATAGGAGGAGCATGAAGCGGTGTTCAAAAACATGAAGAGCCTGAAAGGTGTGAAAAATATGAAGAGCTTCAAAATGTGTCAAAATATGAGGAGCATGAAACGGTCTTGAAAATACGAGGAGCATGAAGAGGTGTTGAAAAAAATGAAGAGCCTGAAAAGGTTTGAAAAATATGAAGAGCTTCAAAAGGTGTCAAAAATATGAGGAGCATGAAACTGTCTGAAAAATAGGAGTAGCATGAAGTGGAGTTGAAAAACATAAAGAGCCTGAAAAGGTGTGAGAAATATGAAGAGCTTCAAAAATGTGAAAAATATGAAGAGCTTCAAAAGGTGTGAAAAATAGGAAGAGCTTCAAAAGGTGTCAAAAATGAGATTACCATGAAACGATCTGAAAAATAGGAGGAGCATGAAGCGGTGTTGAAAATCATGAAGAGCCTGAAAAGGTGTGAAAAATATGAAGAGCTTCAAAAGGTGTGAAAATCATGAACAGCTTCAAAAGGTGTCAAAAAGAGATGAGCATGAAACGGTCTAAAAAATAGGAGGAGCATGAAGTGGTGTTGAAAAAAATTAAGAGCCTGAAAAGTGTGAAAAATACGAAGATCTTCAAAAGGTGTCAACAATATGAAGAGGATGAAACAGTCTGAAAAAAAGGAAAATTATGAAGCAGTGTTGAAAAACATGAAAAGCCTGAAAAGGTGTGGAAAATATGAAGAGCTTCAAAAGGTTGCAAAAATATGAGGAGCATGAAACGGTTCGAAAAATAGGAAGAGCACGAAACGATGTTCAAAACATGAAGAGCATGAAAAGGTGTGAAAAATATGAAGAGCTTCAAAAGGTGAGAAATACATGAGGAGCATGATACGGTCTGAAAAATAGGAGAAGCATGAAGTTGTGTTGAAAAACATGAGGAGCCTGAAAAGGTGTGAAAAATATGAAGAGCTTCAAAAGGTGTTAAAAATATGAGGAGCATGAAACGGTCTGAAAAATAGGAGGAGCATGAAGTGATGTTGAAAAACATGAAGAGGCTGAAAAGGTGTGAAAAATATGAAGAGCTTCAAATTGTGTCAAGTATATGAGGAGCATGACATGGTCTGAAAAATAGGAAGAGCATCAAACGGTGTTGAAAAACATGAAGAGCCTGAAAAGGTGTGAAAAATAGGAGGAGCTTCAAAAGGTGTCAAAAATATGAGGAGCATGAAACGGTCTGAAAAATAGGAGGAGCATGAAACGGTGTTCAAAAACATGAAGAGCCTGAAATGGTGTGAAAAATATGAGGAACTTCAAAAGGTGTCAAAAATATGAGAAGAATGAAACGCTCTGAAAAATAGGAGGAGCAGGAAGTGGTATTGAAAAACATGAAGACCTGAAAAGGTGTGAAATATATGAAGAGCTTCAAAAGGTGTCAAAAATATGAGGAGCATGAAACGGTCTGAAAAAGAGGAGGAGCATGAAGCGGTGTTGAAAATTACGAGGAGCATGAAGAGGTGTTGAAAAAAATGAAGAGCCTGAAAAGGTGTGAAATATATGAAGACCTTCACAACGTGTGAAAAATAAGAGGAGCTTCAAAAAGTGTCAAAATTGTGAGGAAAATGAAACGGTCTGAAAAATAGGAGGAGCATGAAGCTGTGTTGAAAAATACGAGGAGCATGAAGAGGTGTTGAAAAAAATGAAGAGCCTGAAAAGTGTGAAAAATATGAAGAGCTTCTAAAGGTGTCAAAAATATGAGGAGCATGAAAAGGTCTGAAAAATAGGAGGAGCATGAAGTGGTGTTGAAAAACATGAAGAGCCTGAAAAGTGTGAAAAATATGAAGAGCTTCATAAGGTGTCAAAAATATGAGGATCATGAAACGGTTTGAAAAATAGGAGGAGCATAAAGCGGTGTTCAAAACATGAAGAGCCTGAAAATGTGTGAAAAATATAAAGAGCTTCAAAAGGTGTCAAAAATATGAGGAGTATGAAACGGTCTGAAAAATAGAAGGAGCATGAATGCTGATCAAAAACATGATGAGCCAGAAAAGGTGTGAAAAATATGAAGAGCTTCTAAAGGTGTGAAATACATGAGGAGCATGAAACAGTCTGAAAAATAGGAGAAGCATGACGTGGTGTGGAAAAAGATGAAGAGCCTGAAAAAGTGTGAAAAATATGAAGAGCTTCAAAGATGTGAAATACATGAGGAGCATGAAACGGTCTGAAAAATAGGAGGAGCATGAAGCGGTGTTCAAAAACATGAAGAGCCTGAAAAGTGTGAAAAATATGAAGAGCTTCAAAAGGTGTGAAAAATATGAAGAGCTTCAAAATGTGTCAAAAATCGATGAGCAGGAAATGGTCTGAAAAATAGGAGAGCATTAAGTGGTTTTAAAAACATGAAGATCCTGAAATGGTGTGAAATACATGAAGAGCTTCAAAATGTGTGAAACATTAGAGGAGCTTCAAAAAGTGTCAAAAATATGAGGAGCATGAAACGGTCTGAAAAATAGGAGGAGGATGAAGCGGTGTTCAGAAACATGAAGAGCCTGAAAAGTGTGAAAAATATGAAGAGCTTTTAAAGGTATCAAAAATATGAGGAGCAATAAAAGTTCTGAAAAATAGGAGGAGCATGAAGTGGTGTTGAAAAACATGAAGAGCCTGAAAAGTGTGAAAAATATGAAGAGCTTCAAAAGGTGTCAAAAATATGAGGAGCATGAAACGGTCTGAAAAATAGGAGAAGCATGAAGTGGTGTGGAAAAAGATGAAGAGCCTGAAAAAGTGTGAAAAATATGAAGAGCTTCAAAAGGTGTGAAATACATGAGGAGCATGAAACTCTCTGAAAAATAGGAGGAGCATGAAGTGGTGTTCAAAAACATGAAGAGCCTGATGATTTGTGAAAAATATGAAGAGATTCAAAAAGTGTGAGAAATATGAGGAGCATGAAACGGTCTGAACAATAGGAGGAGTATGAAGCGGTGTTCAGAAACAGGAAGGGCCTGAAAAGTTGTGAAAAATATGAAAAGTTTCAAAAGGTGTCAAAAATATGAGGAGCATGAAACTGTCTGAAAAATATGAGTAGCATGAAGTGGTGTTGAAAAACATGAAGAGCCTGAAAAGGTGTGAGAAATATGAAGAGCTTCAAAAATGTGAAAAATATGAAGAGCTTCAAAAGATGTCAAAATTATGAGGAGCATGAAACGGTCTGAAAAAAAGGAGGAGCATGAAGTGGTGTTGAAAAACATAAAGATGCTGAAATGTTGTGAAATATATGAAGAGCTTCAAAATGTGTGAAACATATGAGGAGCTTCAAAAAGTGTCAAAAATATGAGGAGCATGAAATGGTCTGTAAAATAGGAGGAGCATGAAGCGGTGTTCAAAAACATGAAGAGCCTGAAAAGGTGTGAAAAATATGAAGAGCTTCAAAATGTGTCAAAATATGAGGAGCATGAAACGGTCTTAAAAATACGAGGAGCATGAAGAGGTGTTGAAAAAAATGAAGAGCCTGAAAAGGTTTGAAAAATATGAAGAGCTTCAAAAGGTGTCAAAAATATGAGGAGCATGAAACTGTCTGAAAAATAGGAGTAGCATGAAGTGGAGTTGAAAAACATGAAGAGCCTGAAAAGGTGTGAGAAATATGAAGAGCTTCAAAAATGTGAAAAATATGAAGAGCTTCAAAAGGTGTGAAAAATAGGAAGAGCTTCAAAAGGTGTCAAAAATGAGATTACCATGAAACGATCTGAAAAATAGGAGGAGCATGAAGCGGTGTTGAAAATCATGAAGAGCCTGAAAAGGTGTGAAAAATATGAAGAGCTTCAAAAGGTGTGAAAATCATGAACAGCTTCAAAAGGTGTCAAAAAGAGATGAGCTTGAAACGGTCTAAAAAATAGGAGGAGCATGAAGTGGTGTTGAAAAAAATTAAGAGCCTGAAAAGTGTGAAAAATACGAAGATCTTCAAAAGGTGTCAACAATATGAAGAGGATGAAACAGTCTGAAAAAAAGGAAAATTATGAAGCAGTGTTGAAAAACATGAAAAGCCTGAAAAGGTGTGGAAAATATGAAGAGCTTCAAAAGGTTGCAAAAATATGAGGAGCATGAAACGGTTCGAAAAATAGGAGGAGCACGAAACGATGTTCAAAACATGAAGAGCATGAAAAGGTGTGAAAAATATGAAGAGCTTCAAAAGGTGAGAAATACATGAGGAGCATGATACGGTCTGAAAAATAGGAGAAGCATGAAGTTGTGTTGAAAAACATGAGGAGCCTGAAAAGGTGTGAAAAATATGAAGAGCTTCAAAAGGTGTTAAAAATATGAGGAGCAGGAAACGGTCTGAAAAATAGGAGGAGCATGAAGTGATGTTGAAAAACATGAGGAGGCTGAAAAGGTGTGAAAAACATGAAGAGCTTCAAATTGTGTCAAGTATATGAGGAGCAAGACATGGTCTGAAAAATAGGAAGAGCATCAAACGGTGTTGAAAAACATGAAGAGCCTGAAAAGGTGTGAAAAATAGGAGGAGCTTCAAAAGGTGTCAAAATATGAGGAGCAGGAAACGGTCTGAAAAATAGGACGAGCATGAAGTGCTGTTCAAAAACATGAAGAGCCTGGAAAGGTGTGAAAAATATGAAGAGCTTCAAAAGGTGTGAAATACATGAGGAGCATGAAACGTCTGAAAAATAGGCAGAGCAAGAAGTGGTGTTGAAAAACAAGACAAGCCTGAAAAAGTGTGAAATATATGAAGAGCTTCAGAAGGTGTTAAAATTTGAGGAGCATGATATGGTCTGAAAAATAGGAGGAGCATGAAGCGGTGTTGAAAAACATGAAGAGCCAGAAAAGGTGTTAAAAATATTAGGAGCATGAAACGGTCTTAAAAATAGGTGGAGCGTGAAGCGGTTGTGAAAAACATGAAGAGCCTGAAAAGGTGTTAAAAATATGAGGAGCATGAAAGGGTCTGAAAAATAGGAGGAGCATGAAACGGTGTTGAAAAACATGAAGAGCCTGAAAAGAGTGAAATGTATGAAGAGCTTCAAAAGGTGTCAAAAATATGAGCAACATGAAACGGTCTGAAAAATAGGAGGAGCATGAAGTGGGGATGAAAAACATGAAGAGCCTGAAAAGTTGTGTAATATATGAAGAGCTTCAAAAGATGTGAAAAATATGAGGAGAATGATACTGGCTGAAAAAAAGGAGGAGCATGAAGCGGTGTTGAAAAACATGAACAGCCTGAAAAGGTGTGAAAAACATGAAGAGCTTCAAAAGGTGTCAAAAAGATGAGGAGCATGAAATGGCCTGAAAAATAGGAGGAGCATGAAGAGGTGCTCAAAAACATGAAGAGCCCTAAAAGGTGTGAAAAACATGAAGAGCTTCAAAAGGTGTCAAAAATATGAGGTGTATGAAACGGTCTTAAAAATAGAAGGAGCATGCAACGGTGTTCAAAAATATGAAGAGCCCGAAAAGGTGTGAAAAATATGAAGAGCTTCAAAAGGTGTCAAAAATATGAGGAGCATGAAACGGTCTGAAAAATAGGAGGAGCAAGAAGCGGTGTTGAAAAACATGAAGAGTCTGAAAAGGTGTGAAAAATATAAAGAGTTTCAAAATGTTTCAAAAATATGAGGAGCATGAAACAGTCTGAAAAATAGGAGGTGCATGAAGCGGTGTTCAAAAACATGAAGAGCCTGAAAGGGTGTTAAATATATTAAGAGCTTCAAAATGTATCAAATATATGAGGAGCAGAAACGGTCTCAAAAATAGGAGGAGCATGAAGCGGTGTTGAAAAACATGAAGAGTCTGAAAAGGTGTGAAAAATATGAAGAGCTTCAAAAAGTGTCAAAAATATGAGGAGCATGAAACGGTCTGAAAAATAGGAGGAGCATGAAGCGGAGTTGAAAAACATGAAGAGCCTGAAAAGGTGTGAAAGATATGAAGAGCTTAAAAAGGCGTGAAATATATGAGGAACCTGAAACGCTCTGAAATACAGGAGGAGAATGAAGCGGTGTTGAAAAATATGAAGAGCCTGAAAAGTTGTGAAATATACGAAGAGCTTCAAAAGGTGTCAAAAATTTTAGGAGCATGAAACGGTCTGAAAAATTGGAGGAGCATGAAGCGGTGTTGGAAAATATGAAGAGCCTGAAAAGGTGTGAAATATATGACGAGCTTAAAAAGGCGTGAAATATATGAGGAACCTAAAACGCTCTGAGAAACAGGAGGAGAATGAAGCGGTGTTGAAAAATATGAAGAGCCTGAAAAGGTGTGAAATACATGACGAGCTTAAAAAGGCGTGAAATATATGAGGAACCTGAAACGCTCTGATTAACAGGAGGAGAATGAAGCGGTGTTGAAAAATATGAAGAGCCTGAAAAGGTGTTAACAATATTAGGAGCCTGAAACAGTGTGAAAAATAGGAGGCGCATGAAGCGGTGTTGAAAAACATGAACAGCCTGAAAAGGTGTGAAAAACATGAAGAGCTTCAAAAGGTGTCAAAAATATGAGGAGCATGAAACGGCCTGAAAAATAGGAGGAGCATGAAACGGTGTTCAAAAATATGAAGAGCCTGAAAAGGTGTGAAAAATATGAAGAGCTTCAAAAGGTGTCAAAAATATTAGGAGCATGAAACGGTCTGAAAAATAGGAGGAGCAAGAAGCGGTGTTGAAAAACATGAAGAGTCTGAAAAGGTGTGAAAAATATAAAGACTTTCAAAATGTGTCAAAAATATGAGGAGCATGAAACAGTCTGAAAATTAGGAGGTGCATGAAGTGGTGTTCAAAAACATGAAGAGCCTGAAAAGGTGTTAAATATATTAAGAGCTTCAAAATGTATCAAATATATGAGGAGCAGAAACGGTCTCAAAAATAGGAGGAGCATGAAGCAGTGTTGAAAAACATGAAGAGTCTGAAAAGGTGTGAAAAATATGAAGAGCTTCAAAAAGTGTCAAAAATATGAGGAGCATGAAACGGTCTGAAAAATAGGAGGAGCATGAAGCAGTGTTGAAAAACATGAAGAGTCTGAAAAGGTGTGAAGAATTGAAGAGCTTCAAAAAGTGTCAAAAATATGAGGAGCATGAAACGATCTGAAAAATAGGAGGAGCATGAAGAGGTGTTCAAAAACATGAAGAGCCTGAAAAGGTGTGAAACATATGAAGAGTTCCAAAATTTGTCAAAAATATGGGGAGCATGAAACGGTCTGAAAAATAGAGGGAACATGAAGCGGTGTTGAAATACTTGAAGAGCCTGAAAAGGTGTGAAAAATATGAAGAGCCTGAAAAGAGTGAAATATACGAAGAGCTTCAAAAGGTGTCAAAAATATGAGGAGCATGAAACGATCCGAAAAATAGGTGGGTCATGAAGCGGTGTTGAAAAACTTGAAGAGCCTGAAAAGGTGTTAAAAATATTAGGAACATGAAACGGTCTGAAAAATAGGTGGAGCATGAAGCGGTGTTGAAAAACATGACGAGACTGAAAAAGTGTGAAATATATGAAGAGCTTCAAAAGGTGTTAAAATTTGAGGAGCATGATACGGTCTGAAATATAGGAGGAGCATGAAGCGGTGTTGAAAAACTTGAAGAGCCTGAAAAGGTGTTAAAAATCTTAGGAGCATGAAACGGTTTGAAAAATAGGTGGAGCATGAAGTGTTGTTGAAGAACTTGAAGAGCCTGAAAAGGTGTTAACAATATTAGGAGCCTGAAACGGTCTGAAAAATAGGAGGCGCATAAAGCGGTGTTGAAAAACTTGAAAAGCCTGAAAAGGTGTGAAAATCATGAGGAGCTTCAAGAAGTGTCAAAAATATGAGGAGCATGAAACGGTCTGAAAAATAGGAGGAGCATGAAACGGTGTTGAAAAACATGAAGAGCCTGAAAAGAGTGAAAAATATGAAGAGCTTCAAAAGGTGTCAAAAATATGAGGAACATGAAACGGTCTGAAAAATAGGAGGAGCATGAAGCGGGGTTGAAAAACATGAAGAGCCTGAAAAGTTGTGTAATATATGAAGTGCTTCAAAAGATGTGAAAAATATGAGGAGAATGATACGGGCTGAAAAGAAGGAGGAGCATGAAGCGGTGTTAAAAAACATGAACAGCCTGAAAAGGTGTGAAAAACATGAAGAGCTTCAAAAGGTGTCAAAAATATGAGGAGCAAGAAACGGTCTGAAAAATCGGAGGACCACGAAACGTTCTGAAAAATAGTAGGCCATTAAACGGTGTTGAAAAACATGAAGAGCATGAAAAGGTGTGAAAAACATGATGAGCGTCAAAAGGTGTCAAAAATATGATGAGCACGAAATGGCCTAAAAAATACGAGGAGCATGAAACGTTCAGAAAAGTAGGAAGAGCATGAAACGGTTTTGAAAAATATGAGGAGCGTCAAAAGGTGTGAAAAATATGAGGACCATGGAACGGTCTGAAAAATATGAGGAGCCTGAAACGATGTGAAAAATAGGAGGAGCATGAAACGGTGTTGAAAAACATGAAGAACTTCAAAAGGTGTCAAAAACATGAGGAGCATGAAACGGTCTGAAATATAGGAGGAGCATGAAACCGTGTTGAAAAACATGAAGAGCATGAAAGGGTGTGTAAAACATGAAGAGCTGCAAAAGGTGTCAAAAATATGAGGAGCATGAAACGGTCAAAAAATAGGAGGAACATGAGACGGCGTTGAAAATCAGGAAGAGCATGAAAAGGTGTGAAAAATATGAGGTGTTTTAAAAGGTGTCAAAAATATGAGGAGCATGAAACGGTGTTGAAAAAAATGAAGATCATGAAAAGGTGTGAAAAATATGAAGAGCTTCAAAAGGTGTCACATATATGAAGAACATGAAACGGTCTGAAAAATAAGAGGGGCATGAAACAGTCTGAAAAAAAGTAAGAGTATGAAACTGTGTTGAAAAACATGAAGAGCTTCAAAAGGTGTGAAATAAATGAGGAGCATGAAACGGTCTGAAAAGTAGGAGGAGCATGAAGCATTGTTCAAAAACATGAAGAGCCTAAAAAGATGTGAAAAATATGAAGAGCTTCAAAAGTTGTCAAAAATATTAGGAGCATGAAACGGTCTGAAAAATAGGAGGAGCATGAAGCGGTGTTGAAAAACTTGAAGAGCCTGAAAAGGTGAGAAAAAATATGAAGAGCTTCAAATCGTCTCAAAAATATCAGTAGCATGAAACGTTCTGAAAAATAGGAGCAGCATGAAACGGTGTTGAGAAACATGGAAAGCGTGAAAATGTGTGAAAAATATGAAGAGCTTCAAAATGTGTAAAAAATAGGAGGAGCATGAAACGGTGTTCAAAAACATGAAGAGCCTGAAAAGGTGTGAAAAATATGAAGAGCTTCAAAAGGTGTCAAAAATATGAGGAGCATGAAACGGTCTGGAAAATAGGAGGAGCATGAAGCAGTGTTCAAAAATATGAAGAGCCTGAAAAGGTGTGAAAAATATGAAGAACTTCAAAAGGTGTCACAAATATGAGGAGCATGAAACGGTCTGAAAAATTGGAGGAGCATGAAGCGGTGTTGACAAACATGAAGAGCCTGAAAGGCAGTGAAAAATATTAAGTAAGAGCTTCTAAAGGTGTCAAAGTATGAGGAGCATGAAACGGTCAGAAAAATAGGAGGAGCATGAAGCGGTTTTCAAAAATATGAAGAGCCTGAAAATGTGTGAAAAATATGTAGAGCTTCCAAAGGTGTGAAAAATATTTGGAGCATGAAACGGTCTGAAAAATAGGAGGAGCATGAAACAGTGTTAAAAAACATGAAGAGCCTGAAAATGTGTGAAAAATATGAGGAGCATGAAACGGCCAGAAAAATAGGAGGAGCATGTATCGGTGTTGAAAACATGAAGAGCCTGGAAAGCTGTGAAAAATATGAAGAGCTTCAAAAGGTGTCAAAAATATGAGAGGCATGAACGGTCTGAAATATAGGGGGAGCATGAAGCGGTGTTGAAAAATATGAAGAGCCTGAAAAGGTGTGAAAAATCTGAAGAGCTTCAAAAGGTGTCAAATATATGAGGAGCATGAAACGGTCTGAAAAATAGGAGGAGCATGAAGTGGTGTTGAAAACCATGAAGAGCCTGTAAGGTGTGAAAAATATGAAGAACTTCAAAAGGTGTAGAAATATAAGGAGCATGAAACGGCCTGAAAAATAGGAGGAGCATGAAGTGGTGTTGAAAAACGTGAAGAGCCTGAAAAGGTGTGAAAAATATGAAGAACTTCAAAAGGTGTCAAAAATATGAGCAGCATGAAACGGTCTGAGAAACAGGAGGAGCATGAAACGGTGTTCAAAAACATGAAGAGCCTGGAGAAGTGTGAAAAATATGAAGAGCTTCAAAAGGCGTCAAAAATATGAGGAGCATGAAACCGTCTGAAAAATAGTAGGAGCATGAAGCGGTGTTGAAAACATAAAGAGCCTGTAAAGGTGTGAAAAATATGAAGAGGTTCAAAATGTGTCAAAAATATGAGGAGCATGAAACGGTCTGAAAAATAGGAGGAACATGAATCGGTGTTCAAAAACTTGAAGAGCCTGAAAAGGTGTGAAATATATGAAGAGCCTCAAAGGTGTCAAAAATATGTGGAGCAAGAAACGGTCTGAAAAATATGAGGAGCAAGAAACTGTTTTCAAAAACATGAAGAGCCTCAAAAGGTGTGAAACGTAGGAAGAGCTTCAAGCTGTGTCAAAAATATGATGAGCATGAAACGGTCTGAAAAATAGGAGGAGCATGAAGTGGTGTTGAAAAACATGAAGAGCCTGTAAGGTGTGAAAAATATGAAGAACTTCAAAAGGTGTCAAAAATATAAGGAGAATGAAACGGCCTGAAAAATAGGAGGAGCATGAAGTGGTGTTGAAAAACGTGAAGAGCCTGAAAAGGTGTGAAAAATATGAAGAACTTCAAAAGGTGTCAAAAATATGAGCAGCATGAAACGGTCTGAAAAACAGGAGGAGCATGAAACGGTGTTCAAAAACATGAAGAGCGTGGAGAAGTGTGAAAAATATGAAGAGCTTCAAAAGCTGTGAAAAATACGAGGAGCATGAAATGGTCTGAAAAATAGGAGGAGCATGAAGTGGTGTTCAAAAACATGAAAAGCCTGAAAAGGTGTGAAATATATGAAGAGCTTCAAAAGGTGTCAAAAATATGAGGACCATGAAACGGTCTGAAAAATAGGAGGAGCATGAAGCGGTGTTGAAAAACATGAAGAGCCTGAAAAGGTGTGAAATATATGAAGAGCTTCAAAAGGTGTAAAAAATATAAGGAGTTTGAAACGGTCTGAAAAATAAGAGGATCTGGTTTCCTCAGTGTGTATGCCCAGAAGTGGAATTGCTGGGTCATATGGCAGTTCTATTTCCAGTTTTTTAAGAAATCTCTACACCGTTTTCCATAGCGGCTGTACTAGTGTGCATTCCCACCAACAGTATAAGAGGGTTCCCTTTTCTCCACTCCCTCTCCAGCATTTATTGCTTGTAGACTTTTGGATAGCAGCCATCCTGACTGGCATGTAATGGTACCTCATTGTGGTTTTGATTTGCATTTCTCTAATAATGAGTGATGTTGAGCATCTTTTCATGTTTTTGTTAGCCATCTGTATGTCTTCTTTGGAGAAATGTCTGTTTAGTTCTTTGCCTCATTTTTTATTGGGTCATTTATTTTTCTGGAATTGAGCTGCAGGATTTGCTTGTATATTTTTGAGATTAATCCTTTGTCTGTTTCTTCATTTGCTATTATTTTCTCCCAATCTGAGGGCTGTCTTTTCACCTTACTTATAGTTTCCTTGGTAGTGCAAAAGCTTTTAAGATTCATTAGGTCCCATTTGTTTAGTTTTGCTTTTATTTCCAATATTCTGGGAGGTGGGTCATAGAGGATCTTGCTTTGATTTATGTCAGAGAGTGTTTTGCCTATGCTCTCCTCTAGGAGTTTTATAGTTTCTGGTCTTACATTAAGATCTTTAATCCATTTTGAGTTTATTTTTGTGTATGGTGTTAGAAAGTGTTCTATTTTCATTCTTTTACAAGTGGTTGACCAGTTTTCCCAGCACCACTTGTTAAAGAGGTTGTCTTTTTTCCATTGCATATCCTTGCCTCCTTTGTCAAAGATAAGGTGTCCATAGGTTCGTCTGAAAGAGACACGTGCACCCCAATGTTCATCGCAGCACTGTTTATAATAGCCAGGACATGGAAGCAACCTAGATGCCCGTCAGCAGATGAATGGATAAGAAAGCTGTGGTACATATACACCATGGAATATTACTCAGCCATTAAAAAGAATTCATTTGAATCAGTCCTAATGAGATGGATGAAGCTGGAGCCCATTTTACAGAGTGAAGTAAGCCAGAAAGATCAAGAACGTTACAGCATACTGACACATGTATATGGAATTTAGAAAGGTGACAACGATAACCCTATATGCAGAACAGAAAAAGAGATACAGAAATACAAAACAGACTTTTAAACTTTGAGGGAGAATGTGAGGGTGAGATATTTCAAAAGAACAGCATGTATGCTATCTATGGTGAAACAGAGCACCAGCCCAGGTAGGATGCACGAGACAAGTGTTCCGGCTTGGTGCACTGGGAAGAACCAGAGAAATCGGGTGGAGAGGGAGGTGGGAGGGGGAATCGGGATTGGGAATACATGTAAATCCATGGCTGATTCATATCAAAGTATGACAAAACAACTGGAAAAAAAATAATAAAAAAAAATAAAAAAAAAATAACAATAAAAAAAAATAAGAGGAGCCTGAAACGGTGTTCAAAAACATGAAGAGCCTGAAAAGGTGAGGAAATTATGAAGAGCTTCAAAAGGTGTCAAATATATGAGGAGCATAAAACGGTCTGAAAAAAAGGAGGAGCATGAAATGGTGTTGAAAAACATGAAGAGACTGAAAAGGTGTGAAAAATATGAAGAGCTTCAAAAGGTTTCAAAAATATGAGAGGCATGAACGGTCTGAAATATAGGGGGAGCATGAAGCGGTGTAGAAAAACATGGAGAGACTGAAAAGGTGTGGAAAATATGAAGAGCTTCAAAAGGTGTCAAAAGTATGAGGAGCATGAAACGGTCTGAAAAAAAGGAGGAGCATGAAGCGGTGTTGAAAAACATGAAGAGCCTGAAACGGTGTGAAAAATATGATGAGCTTCAAAGGTGTCAAAAATATGAGGAGTATGAAACGGTCTGAAAAATAGGATTAGCATGAAACGGTGTTGAAAACGTGAAGAGCCTGAAAATGAGTGGAAAATATGAAGAGCTTCAAAAGGTGTCAAAAATATGAGGAGCATGAAAAGGTCTGAAAAATAGGAGGAGCATGAAGCGGTGTTGAAAAACATGAAGAGCCTGAAAATGTGTGAAAAATATGAAGAGCTTCAAAAGGTGTCAAAAATATGAGGAGCAGGAATCGGTCTGAAAAGTAGGAGGAGCATGAGTGGTGTGGAAAAACATGAAGAGTCTGAAAAGATGTGAAAAATATGAAGGGATTCATAAGGTGTCAAAAATATGAGGAGCATGAAATGGTCTGAAAAATAGGAGGAGCAAGAAACGGTTTTAACAAACATGAAGAGCGTGAAAAGGTGTGAAAAATATGAAGAGCTTCAAAAGGTATCAAAATATGAGGAGCATGAAACGGGCTGAAATATAGGAGGAGCATGAAGCGGTGAAGAAAAACATGAAGAGCATGAAAACGTGTGAAAAATATGATGAGCTTCAAAGGTGTCAAAAATATGAGGAGTAGAAACGGTCTGAAAAAAAAGGATTAGCATGAAACGGTGTTGAAAACGTGAAGAGCCTGAAAATGAGTGGAAAATATGAAGAGCTTCAAAAGGTGTCAAAAATATGAAGAGCATGAAACGGTCTGAAAAATAGGAGGAGCATGAAGCGGTGTTGAAAAACAGGAAGCGCGTGAAAAGGTGTGAAAAATATGAAGATCCTCACAAGGTGTCAGAAATACGAGGAGCATGAAACGGTCTCAAAAATAGGAGGAGCATGAAAGGGTGTTGAAAAACATGAACAGCACGAAAAGCTTTGAAAAATATGAAGAGCTTCACAAGGTGTCAGAAATACGAGGAGCATGAAACGGTCTGAAAAATATGAGGATCATGAAACGGTGTTCAAAAACATGAAAACCCTGAAAAGTTGTGAAATCTATGAAGAGCTTCAAAATATGTTAAAAATTGGAGGAGCAGGAAACGGTCTGAAAAATAGGAGGATCATGTAGCGGTGTTGAAAAACATGAAGAGCCTGAAAAGGTGTGAAAAACATGAAGAGCTTCAAAAGGTGTCACAAGTGAGATGAGCATGAAACGGTCTGAAAAATAGGAGGAGCATGAAGCGGTGTTCAAAAACATGAAGAGCCTGAAAAGTTGTGAAAAATATGAAGAGCTTCAAAAGGTGTGAAAGACATGAGTAGCATTAAACGGTCTGACAAATAGGAGAAGCATGAAGTTTTGTTCAAAAACATGAAGAGCCTGAAAAGGTGTGAAATATAAGAAGAGCTTCAAAAGGTGTGATAAATATGAAGAGCTTCAAAAGGTGTCAAAAATATGAGGAGCATGATACGTTCTGAAAAATAGGAGGAACGTGAAGTGCTTGTGAAAAACATGAAGAGCCTGAAAAGGTGTGCAAAATATGAAGAGCTTCAAAAGGTGTCAAAAATATGAGGAGCATGAAACGGTCTTAAAAATAGGAGAAGAATGAAGCGGTGTTCAAAAACATGAAGTACATGAAAAGGTGTGAAAAATAAGAAGAGCTTTAAAAGGTGTGAAAAATATGAGGAGCATGAAACGGTCTGAAAAATAGGAGGAGCATGAAGCGGTGTTCAAAAACATGAAGAGCCTGAAAAGGTGTGAAAAATATGAAGCTCTTCAAAAGTTGTGAAATACATGAGGAGCATGAAACGGTCTGAAATATAGGAGGAGCATGAAACTGTGTTCAAAAACATGAAGAGCCTGAAAAGGTGTGAAAAATATGAAGAGCTTCAAAAGGTGTGAAATACATGAGAAGCATGAAACGGTCTGAAAAATAGGAGGAGCATGAAGCGGTGTTCAAAAAAATGCAGAGACTGAAAAGTTGTGAAAAAAATGAAGAGCTTTAAAGGTTTGAAAAATATGAAGAATTTCAAAATGTGTCAAAAATGAGATGAGCATGAAACGGTCTGAAAAATAGGAGGAGCATGAAGCGGAGTTCAAAAACATGAAGAGCCTGAAAAGGTGTGAAAAATCTGAAGAACTTCAAAAATTGTCTAAAATATGAAGAGCAAGAAACCGTCTGAAAAATAGGAGGAGCATGAAGCGGTGTTCAAAAACATGAAGAGCCTGAAAAGGTGTGAAAAATATGAAAAGCTTCAAAATGTTTGAAATACATGAGGAGCATTAAACGGTCTGAAAAATAGCAGGAGCATTAACTGGTGTTGAAAAACCTGAAGAGCCTGAAAAGGTGTGAAAAATATGAAGAGCTTCAAAAGGTGTCAAAAATATGAAGAGCTTCAAAAGGTGTCAAAAATATGAAGAGCATGAAACGGTCTGAAAAATAGGGGGAGCATGAAATTGTGTTCAAAAACCTGAAGAGCCTGAAAAGGTGTGAAATATATGAAGAGCCTGAAAAGGTGTGAAAAATATGAAGAGCTTCAAAAGGTGTCAAAAATATGAAGAGCATGAAACTGTCTGAAAAATAGGAGGAGCATTAAATGGTGTTTAAAAACATGAAGAGCCTGAAAAGGTGTGAAAAATATGAAAAGCTTCAAAGGTGTGATATACATGAAGAGCATGAAACGGTCTGAAAAATAGGAGAAGCATGAAGTGGTGTGGAAAAACATGAACAGCCTGAAAAGGTGTGAAAAATATGAAGAGCTTCAAAAGGTGTGAAATACATGAGGAGCATGTAACTCTCTGAAAAATAGGAGGAGCATGAAGTGGTGTTCAAAAACATGAAGAGCATGAAAAGGTTTGAAAAATATGAAGAGCTTCAAAAGGTGTGAAATATATGAAGAGCTTCAAAAGGTGTGAAAAATATGAAGAGCTTCAAAAGATGTCAAAAATATGAAGAGCATGAAACGGTCTGAAAAATAGGAGGAGCATGAAATGGTGTTCAAAAACATGAAGAGCCTGAAAATGTGTGAAAAATATAAAAAGCTTCAAATGTTTGAAATACATGAGGAGCATGAAACGGTCTGAAAAATAGGAGAAGCATGAAGTGGTGTGGAAAAACATGAAGAGCCTGAAAAGGTGTGAAAAATATGAAGAGCTTCAAAAGGTGTGAAATATATGTGGAGCATGAATCTCTCTGAAAAATAGGAAGAGCATGAAGTGGTGTTGAAAAACATGAAGAGCCTGAAAAGGTGTGAAAAATATGAAGAGCTTCAAAAGGTTTCAAATATATGAGAGGCATGAATGGTCTGAAATATAGGGGGAGCATGAAGCGGTGTAGAAAAACATGAACAGCCTGAAAAAGGTGTGGAAACTATGAAGAGCTTCAAAAGGTGTCAAATATATGAGGAGCATAAAACGGTCTGAAAAAAAGGAGGAGCATGAAATGGTGTTGAAAAACATGAAGAGCCTGAAAAGGTGTGATAAATATGAAGAGTTTCAAAACGTGTCAAAAAGATGAGGAGCATGAAACGGTCTGAAAAATAGGAGGAGCATGAAGCGGTGTTGAAAAACATCAAGAGCCTGAAAAGGTGTGAATAATATGAAGAGCTTCAAAAGCTGTCAAAAATATGAGGAGCAGGAAACGGTCTGAAAATAGTAGGAGCATGAAGCGGTGTTGAAAATATGAAGAGACTGAAAAGGTGTGAAAAATATGAAGAGATTCAAAAGGTGTCAAAAATATGAGGAGCATGAAACGGTCTGAAAAATAGGAGGAGCATGAACCGGTCTGAAAAATAGGAGGAGCATGAATCGGTGTTCAAAAACATGAAGAGCCTGAAAAGGTGTGAAATATATGAAGAGCCTCAAAGGTGTCAAAAATATGAGGAGCAAGTTACGGTCTGAAAAATAGGAGGAGCTTAAGCGGGTTGAAAAATATGAAGAGCCTGAAAAGATGTGAAAAATATGAAGAGCTTCAAAAGGTGTCAAATATATGAGGAGCATGAAACGGTCTGAACAATTGGAGAAGCATGAAGTGGTGTTGAAAAATATGAAGAGCCTGAAAAGGTGCGAAAAATATGAAGAGCTTCAAATGGTGTCAAAAATATAAGGAGCATTAAACGGTCTGAAATATAGGAGGAGCATGAAAAGGTGT
This sequence comes from Dama dama, assembly GCF_033118175.1. Taxonomy (NCBI): domain Eukaryota; kingdom Metazoa; phylum Chordata; class Mammalia; order Artiodactyla; family Cervidae; genus Dama; species Dama dama. Next base: position 816,710 of record NW_026870910.1, read on the forward strand.
TAAAAAACATGAAGAGCTTCAAAAGGTGTGAAACATATGAGGAGCATGAAACGGTCTGAAAAATAGGAGGATCATGAAACGGTGTTCAAAAACATGAAGAGCCTGGAAAGGTGTGAAAAATATGAAGAGCTTCAAAAAGTGTCAAAAATATGAGGAGCATGAAACGGTCTGAAAGATATGAGGAGCATGAAGTGGTGTTGAGAAACATGAAGAGCCTGAAAAAGTTGTGAAACATATGAGGAGAATGAAACGGTCTGAAAAATAGGAGGAGCATGAAGTGGTGTAGAAAAACATGAAGACCATGAAAAAGTGTGAAAAAATAAAGAGCTTCAAAAAGTGTCAAAAATATGAGGACCATGAAATGGTCTGAAAAATATGAGGAGCAAGAAACTGTTTTCAAAAACATGAAGAGCCTCAAAAGGTGTGAAAAGTAGGAAGAGCTTCAAACTGGGTCAAAAATATGATGAGCATGAAACGGTCTGAAAAACAGGAGGAGCATGAAGTGGTGTTGAAAAACATGAAGAGCCTGAAAAAGGTGTGAAACATATGAGGAGCATGAAACGGTCTGAAAGATAGGAGGCGCATGAGACGGTGTTGAAATACATGAAAAGCCTGAAAAGGTGTGAAAAATATGAAGAGCTTCAAAGGATTTCAAAAATATGAGGAGCATGAAAATGTCTGAAAAATAGGAAGTGAATGAAGCGATGTAGAAAAACATGAAAAACCTGAAAAGGTGTGAAAAATATGAAGAACTTCAAAAGGTGTCAAAAATATGAGGAGCATGAAACGGTCTGAAAAATAGGAGGAGCATGAAGTGGTGTTGAGAAACATGAAGAGCCTGAAAAAGTTGTGCAACATATGAGGAGAATGAAACGGTCTGAAAAATAGGAGGAGCATGAAGTGGTGTAGAAAAACATGAAGACCCTGATAAATGTGAAAAATATGAAGAGCTTCAAAAGGTGTCAAAAATATGAGGAGCTTCAAATGGTCTGAAATATAGGAGGAGCGTGAAAAGGTGTTAAAAAACATGAAGAGCTTAAAACGGTGTGAAACATATGAGGAGCATTAAACGGTCTGAAAAATAGGAGGAGCATGAAACGGTGATTAAAAACATGAAGAGCCTGAAAAGGGGTGAAAAATATGAAGAGCTTCAAAAGGTGTGAAATACATGAGGAGCATGAAACGGGCTGAAAAATAGGAGGAGCATGAAGCTGTGTTCAAAAACAAGAAGAGCCTGAAAAGGTGTGAAAAATATGAAGAGCTTCAAAAGGTATGAAAAATATGAGGAGCATGAAACGGTCTGCAAAAAAGCAGGAGCATGAAGTGGTGTTGAAAAACATGAAGAGCCTGAAAAGGTGTGAAAAATATGAAGAGCTTCAAAAGGTGTGAAATATATGAGGAGCATGAAACGGTCTGAAATATTGGAGCAGCATGAAGGGTTGTGGAAAAACATGAACAGCTTGAAAAGGTGTGAAAAATATGAAGAGCTTCAAAGGGTGTCAAAATATGAGGAGCATGTAAAGGTCTGAAAAATATGAGGAGCATGAAGCGGTGTTCATAAACATGGAGACCCTGAAAAGGTGTGAAAAATATGAAGAGCTTCAAAATGTGTCAAAAATTTGAGGAGCATGAAACGGTCTGAAAAATAGGAGGAGCATGAAACGGAGTTCAAAACATGAAGAGCCTGAAAAGGTGTGAAAATTATGAAGAGCTTTAAAAGGTGTCAAAAATATTAGGAGCATGAAACGGTCTGAAAAATAGGAGGAGCATGAAACGGTGTTCAAAAACATGAAGAGGCTGAAAACGTGTGAAAAAATGAATAGCCTCAAAAAATGTCAAAAATACGAGGAGTATGAAACGGTCTGAAAAATAGGAGGATCATGAAGCCGTGTTGAAAAACATGAAGAGTCTGAAAAGTTGTGAAAAATATGAAGAGCTACAAAAGGTGTGAAATAAATGAGGAGCATGAAACGGTCTGGAATATAGGAGGAGCATGAAGCGGTGTTCAAAAACATGAAGAGCCTGAAAAGGTGTTAAAAATATGAAGAGCTTCTAAAGGTGTCAAAAATATGAGGAGCATGAAACGGTCTGAAAAACAGGAGTAGCATGAAGTGGTGTTGAATAACGTCAAGAACCTGAAAAGGTGTGAAAAATATGAAGAGCTTCAAAAGGGGTGAAATACATGAGGAGCATGAAACGGGCTGAAAAATAGGAGAAGCATGAAGTGGTGTGTAAAAACATGAAGAGCCTGAAAAGGTGTGAAAAATATGAAGAGCTTCAAAAGGTGTGAAAAATATGAGTAGCATGAAACGGCCTGAAATATAGAAGCTGCATGAAACGGTGTGGAAAAACATGAAGAGCCTGAAAAGGTGTGATAAATATGAAGAGCTTCAAAAGGTGTGAAAAATATGAGGAGCATGAAACGGTCTGAAAAATACATGCGGCATGAAATGGTGTTGAAAAACATGAAGAGCCTGAAAAGGTGTGAAAAATATGAAGAGCTTCAAAAGGTATGTAAAATATGAGGAGCATGAAACGGCCTGAAAAATAGAAGCAGCATGAAGTGGTGTTCAAAAACATGAAGAGCCTGAAAAATTGTGAAAAATATGAAGAGCTTCAAAAGGGGTCAAAAATATGAAGAGAATGAAATGGTCTGTAAAATAGGAGGATCATGAAGCGATGTTCAAAATCATGAAGAGCCTGAAAAGGTGTGAAAAATATGAAGAGCTTCAAATCGTTTCAAATATATGAGGAGCATGAAATGGTCTGAAAAATAGGAGGATCATGAAACGGTGTTGAAAAACATGAAGAGCCTGAAAACGTGTGAAGAATATGAAGAGCTTCAAAAGGTGTCAAAAATATGAGGAGCATGAAACGGTCTTAAATAGGAGGAGCATGAAGTGGTGTTGAAAAAAATGAAAAGCCTGAAATGGTGTGAAATATATGAAGAGCTTCAAAAGGTGTGAATTACATGAGGAGCATGAAACAGTCAGAAAAAAGGAGGAGCATGAAGCGGTGTTGAAAAACATGAAGAGCCTGAAAAGGTGTGAAAAATATGAAGAGCTTCAAAAGGTGTGAAATATATGTGGAGCATGAATCTCTCTGAAAAATAGGAAGAGCATGAAGTGGTGTTGAAAAACATGAAGAGCCTGAAAAGGTGTGAAAAATATGAAGAGCTTCAAAAGGTTTCAAAAATATGAGAGGCATGAATGGTCTGAAATATAGGGGGAGCATGAAGCGGTGTAGAAAAACATGAACAGCCTGAAAAAGGTGTGGAAACTATGAAGAGCTTCAAAAGGTGTCAAATATATGAGGAGCATAAAACGGTCTGAAAAAAAGGAGGAGCATGAAATGGTGTTGAAAAACATGAAGAGCCTGAAAAGGTGTGATAAATATGAAGAGTTTCAAAACGTGTCAAAAAGATGAGGAGCATGAAACGGTCTGAAAAATAGGAGGAGCATGAAGCGGTGTTGAAAAACATCAAGAGCCTGAAAAGGTGTGAATAATATGAAGAGCTTCAAAAGCTGTCAAAAATATGAGGAGCAGGAAACGGTCTGAAAATAGTAGGAGCATGAAGCGGTGTTGAAAATATGAAGAGACTGAAAAGGTGTGAAAAATATGAAGAGATTCAAAAGGTGTCAAAAATATGAGGAGCATGAAACGGTCTGAAAAATAGGAGGAGCATGAACCGGTCTGAAAAATAGGAGGAGCATGAATCGGTGTTCAAAAACATGAAGAGCCTGAAAAGGTGTGAAATATATGAAGAGCCTCAAAGGTGTCAAAAATATGAGGAGCAAGTTACGGTCTGAAAAATAGGAGGAGCTTAAGCGGGTTGAAAAATATGAAGAGCCTGAAAAGATGTGAAAAATATGAAGAGCTTCAAAAGGTGTCAAATATATGAGGAGCATGAAACGGTCTGAACAATTGGAGAAGCATGAAGTGGTGTTGAAAAATATGAAGAGCCTGAAAAGGTGCGAAAAATATGAAGAGCTTCAAATGGTGTCAAAAATATAAGGAGCATTAAACGGTCTGAAATATAGGAGGAGCATGAAAAGGTGTTAAAAAACATGAAGAGCTTCAAAAGGTGTGAAACATATGAGGAGCATGAAACGGTCTGAAAAATAGGAGGATCATGAAACGGTGTTCAAAAACATGAAGAGCCTGGAAAGGTGTGAAAAATATGAAGAGCTTCAAAAAGTGTCAAAAATATGAGGAGCATGAAACGGTCTGAAAGATATGAGGAGCATGAAGTGGTGTTGAGAAACATGAAGAGCCTGAAAAAGTTGTGAAACATATGAGGAGAATGAAACGGTCTGAAAAATAGGAGGAGCATGAAGTGGTGTAGAAAAACATGAAGACCATGAAAAAGTGTGAAAAAATAAAGAGCTTCAAAAAGTGTCAAAAATATGAGGACCATGAAATGGTCTGAAAAATATGAGGAGCAAGAAACTGTTTTCAAAAACATGAAGAGCCTCAAAAGGTGTGAAAAGTAGGAAGAGCTTCAAACTGGGTCAAAAATATGATGAGCATGAAACGGTCTGAAAAACAGGAGGAGCATGAAGTGGTGTTGAAAAACATGAAGAGCCTGAAAAAGGTGTGAAACATATGAGGAGCATGAAACGGTCTGAAAGATAGGAGGCGCATGAGACGGTGTTGAAATACATGAAAAGCCTGAAAAGGTGTGAAAAATATGAAGAGCTTCAAAGGATTTCAAAAATATGAGGAGCATGAAAATGTCTGAAAAATAGGAAGTGAATGAAGCGATGTAGAAAAACATGAAAAACCTGAAAAGGTGTGAAAAATATGAAGAACTTCAAAAGGTGTCAAAAATATGAGGAGCATGAAACGGTCTGAAAAATAGGAGGAGCATGAAGTGGTGTTGAGAAACATGAAGAGCCTGAAAAAGTTGTGCAACATATGAGGAGAATGAAACGGTCTGAAAAATAGGAGGAGCATGAAGTGGTGTAGAAAAATATGAAGACCCTGATAAATGTGAAAAATATGAAGAGCTTCAAAAGGTGTCAAAAATATGAGGAGCTTCAAATGGTCTGAAATATAGGAGGAGCGTGAAAAGGTGTTAAAAAACATGAAGAGCTTAAAACGGTGTGAAACATATGAGGAGCATTAAACGGTCTGAAAAATAGGAGGAGCATGAAACGGTGATTAAAAACATGAAGAGCCTGAAAAGGGGTGAAAAATATGAAGAGCTTCAAAAGGTGTGAAATACATGAGGAGCATGAAACGGGCTGAAAAATAGGAGGAGCATGAAGCTGTGTTCAAAAACAAGAAGAGCCTGAAAAGGTGTGAAAAATATGAAGAGCTTCAAAAGGTATGAAAAATATGAGGAGCATGAAACGGTCTGCAAAAAAGCAGGAGCATGAAGTGGTGTTGAAAAACATGAAGAGCCTGAAAAGGTGTGAAAAATATGAAGAGCTTCAAAAGGTGTGAAATATATGAGGAGCATGAAACGGTCTGAAATATTGGAGCAGCATGAAGGGTTGTGGAAAAACATGAACAGCTTGAAAAGGTGTGAAAAATATGAAGAGCTTCAAAGGGTGTCAAAATATGAGGAGCATGTAAAGGTCTGAAAAATATGAGGAGCATGAAGCGGTGTTCATAAACATGGAGACCCTGAAAAGGTGTGAAAAATATGAAGAGCTTCAAAATGTGTCAAAAATTTGAGGAGCATGAAACGGTCTGAAAAATAGGAGGAGCATGAAACGGAGTTCAAAACATGAAGAGCCTGAAAAGGTGTGAAAATTATGAAGAGCTTTAAAAGGTGTCAAAAATATTAGGAGCATGAAACGGTCTGAAAAATAGGAGGAGCATGAAACGGTGTTCAAAAACATGAAGAGGCTGAAAACGTGTGAAAAAATGAATAGCCTCAAAAAATGTCAAAAATACGAGGAGTATGAAACGGTCTGAAAAATAGGAGGATCATGAAGCCGTGTTGAAAAACATGAAGAGTCTGAAAAGTTGTGAAAAATATGAAGAGCTACAAAAGGTGTGAAATAAATGAGGAGCATGAAACGGTCTGGAATATAGGAGGAGCATGAAGCGGTGTTCAAAAACATGAAGAGCCTGAAAAGGTGTTAAAAATATGAAGAGCTTCTAAAGGTGTCAAAAATATGAGGAGCATGAAACGGTCTGAAAAACAGGAGTAGCATGAAGTGGTGTTGAATAACGTCAAGAACCTGAAAAGGTGTGAAAAATATGAAGAGCTTCAAAAGGGGTGAAATACATGAGGAGCATGAAACGGGCTGAAAAATAGGAGAAGCATGAAGTGGTGTGTAAAAACATGAAGAGCCTGAAAAGGTGTGAAAAATATGAAGAGCTTCAAAAGGTGTGAAAAATATGAGTAGCATGAAACGGCCTGAAATATAGAAGCTGCATGAAACGGTGTGGAAAAACATGAAGAGCCTGAAAAGGTGTGATAAATATGAAGAGCTTCAAAAGGTGTGAAAAATATGAGGAGCATGAAACGGTCTGAAAAATACATGCGGCATGAAATGGTGTTGAAAAACATGAAGAGCCTGAAAAGGTGTGAAAAATATGAAGAGCTTCAAAAGGTATGTAAAATATGAGGAGCATGAAACGGCCTGAAAAATAGAAGCAGCATGAAGTGGTGTTCAAAAACATGAAGAGCCTGAAAAATTGTGAAAAATATGAAGAGCTTCAAAAGGGGTCAAAAATATGAAGAGAATGAAATGGTCTGTAAAATAGGAGGATCATGAAGCGATGTTCAAAATCATGAAGAGCCTGAAAAGGTGTGAAAAATATGAAGAGCTTCAAATCGTTTCAAATATATGAGGAGCATGAAATGGTCTGAAAAATAGGAGGATCATGAAACGGTGTTGAAAAACATGAAGAGCCTGAAAACGTGTGAAGAATATGAAGAGCTTCAAAAGGTGTCAAAAATATGAGGAGCATGAAACGGTCTTAAATAGGAGGAGCATGAAGTGGTGTTGAAAAAAATGAAAAGCCTGAAATGGTGTGAAATATATGAAGAGCTTCAAAAGGTGTGAATTACATGAGGAGCATGAAACAGTCAGAAAAAAGGAGGAGCATGAAGCGGTGTTGAAAAACATGAAGAGCCTGAAAAGGTGTGAAAAATATGAAGAGCTTCAAAAGGTGTGAAATATATGTGGAGCATGAATCTCTCTGAAAAATAGGAAGAGCATGAAGTGGTGTTGAAAAACATGAAGAGCCTGAAAAGGTGTGAAAAATATGAAGAGCTTCAAAAGGTTTCAAAAATATGAGAGGCATGAATGGTCTGAAATATAGGGGGAGCATGAAGCGGTGTAGAAAAACATGAACAGCCTGAAAAAGGTGTGGAAACTATGAAGAGCTTCAAAAGGTGTCAAATATATGAGGAGCATAAAACGGTCTGAAAAAAAGGAGGAGCATGAAATGGTGTTGAAAAACATGAAGAGCCTGAAAAGGTGTGATAAATATGAAGAGTTTCAAAACGTGTCAAAAAGATGAGGAGCATGAAACGGTCTGAAAAATAGGAGGAGCATGAAGCGGTGTTGAAAAACATCAAGAGCCTGAAAAGGTGTGAATAATATGAAGAGCTTCAAAAGCTGTCAAAAATATGAGGAGCAGGAAACGGTCTGAAAATAGTAGGAGCATGAAGCGGTGTTGAAAATATGAAGAGACTGAAAAGGTGTGAAAAATATGAAGAGATTCAAAAGGTGTCAAAAATATGAGGAGCATGAAACGGTCTGAAAAATAGGAGGAGCATGAACCGGTCTGAAAAATAGGAGGAGCATGAATCGGTGTTCAAAAACATGAAGAGCCTGAAAAGGTGTGAAATATATGAAGAGCCTCAAAGGTGTCAAAAATATGAGGAGCAAGTTACGGTCTGAAAAATAGGAGGAGCTTAAGCGGGTTGAAAAATATGAAGAGCCTGAAAAGATGTGAAAAATATGAAGAGCTTCAAAAGGTGTCAAATATATGAGGAGCATGAAACGGTCTGAACAATTGGAGAAGCATGAAGTGGTGTTGAAAAATATGAAGAGCCTGAAAAGGTGCGAAAAATATGAAGAGCTTCAAATGGTGTCAAAAATATAAGGAGCATTAAACGGTCTGAAATATAGGAGGAGCATGAAAAGGTGTTAAAAAACATGAAGAGCTTCAAAAGGTGTGAAACATATGAGGAGCATGAAACGGTCTGAAAAATAGGAGGATCATGAAACGGTGTTCAAAAACATGAAGAGCCTGGAAAGGTGTGAAAAATATGAAGAGCTTCAAAAAGTGTCAAAAATATGAGGAGCATGAAACGGTCTGAAAGATATGAGGAGCATGAAGTGGTGTTGAGAAACATGAAGAGCCTGAAAAAGTTGTGAAACATATGAGGAGAATGAAACGGTCTGAAAAATAGGAGGAGCATGAAGTGGTGTAGAAAAACATGAAGACCATGAAAAAGTGTGAAAAAATAAAGAGCTTCAAAAAGTGTCAAAAATATGAGGACCATGAAATGGTCTGAAAAATATGAGGAGCAAGAAACTGTTTTCAAAAACATGAAGAGCCTCAAAAGGTGTGAAAAGTAGGAAGAGCTTCAAACTGGGTCAAAAATATGATGAGCATGAAACGGTCTGAAAAACAGGAGGAGCATGAAGTGGTGTTGAAAAACATGAAGAGCCTGAAAAAGGTGTGAAACATATGAGGAGCATGAAACGGTCTGAAAGATAGGAGGCGCATGAGACGGTGTTGAAATACATGAAAAGCCTGAAAAGGTGTGAAAAATATGAAGAGCTTCAAAGGATTTCAAAAATATGAGGAGCATGAAAATGTCTGAAAAATAGGAAGTGAATGAAGCGATGTAGAAAAACATGAAAAACCTGAAAAGGTGTGAAAAATATGAAGAACTTCAAAAGGTGTCAAAAATATGAGGAGCATGAAACGGTCTGAAAAATAGGAGGAGCATGAAGTGGTGTTGAGAAACATGAAGAGCCTGAAAAAGTTGTGCAACATATGAGGAGAATGAAACGGTCTGAAAAATAGGAGGAGCATGAAGTGGTGTAGAAAAATATGAAGACCCTGATAAATGTGAAAAATATGAAGAGCTTCAAAAGGTGTCAAAAATATGAGGAGCTTCAAATGGTCTGAAATATAGGAGGAGCGTGAAAAGGTGTTAAAAAACATGAAGAGCTTAAAACGGTGTGAAACATATGAGGAGCATTAAACGGTCTGAAAAATAGGAGGAGCATGAAACGGTGATTAAAAACATGAAGAGCCTGAAAAGGGGTGAAAAATATGAAGAGCTTCAAAAGGTGTGAAATACATGAGGAGCATGAAACGGGCTGAAAAATAGGAGGAGCATGAAGCTGTGTTCAAAAACAAGAAGAGCCTGAAAAGGTGTGAAAAATATGAAGAGCTTCAAAAGGTATGAAAAATATGAGGAGCATGAAACGGTCTGCAAAAAAGCAGGAGCATGAAGTGGTGTTGAAAAACATGAAGAGCCTGAAAAGGTGTGAAAAATATGAAGAGCTTCAAAAGGTGTGAAATATATGAGGAGCATGAAACGGTCTGAAATATTGGAGCAGCATGAAGGGTTGTGGAAAAACATGAACAGCTTGAAAAGGTGTGAAAAATATGAAGAGCTTCAAAGGGTGTCAAAATATGAGGAGCATGTAAAGGTCTGAAAAATAGGAGGAGCATGAAGCGGTGTTCATAAACATGGAGACCCTGAAAAGGTGTGAAAAATATGAAGAGCTTCAAAATGTGTCAAAAATTTGAGGAGCATGAAACGGTCTGAAAAATAGGAGGAGCATGAAACGGAGTTCAAAACATGAAGAGCCTGAAAAGGTGTGAAAATTATGAAGAGCTTTAAAAGGTGTCAAAAATATTAGGAGCATGAAACGGTCTGAAAAATAGGAGGAGCATGAAACGGTGTTCAAAAACATGAAGAGGCTGAAAACGTGTGAAAAAATGAATAGCCTCAAAAAATGTCAAAAATATGAGGAGTATGAAACGGTCTGAAAAATAGGAGGATCATGAAGCCGTGTTGAAAAACATGAAGAGTCTGAAAAGTTGTGAAAAATATGAAGAGCTACAAAAGGTGTGAAATAAATGAGGAGCATGAAACGGTCTGGAATATAGGAGGAGCATGAAGCGGTGTTCAAAAACATGAAGAGCCTGAAAAGGTGTTAAAAATATGAAGAGCTTCTAAAGGTGTCAAAAATATGAGGAGCATGAAACGGTCTGAAAAACAGGAGTAGCATGAAGTGGTGTTGAATAACGTCAAGAACCTGAAAAGGTGTGAAAAATATGAAGAGCTTCAAAAGGGGTGAAATACATGAGGAGCATGAAACGGGCTGAAAAATAGGAGAAGCATGAAGTGGTGTGTAAAAACATGAAGAGCCTGAAAAGGTGTGAAAAATATGAAGAGCTTCAAAAGGTGTGAAATATATGTGGAGCATGAATCTCTCTGAAAAATAGGAAGAGCATGAAGTGGTGTTGAAAAACATGAAGAGCCTGAAAAGGTGTGAAAAATATGAAGAGCTTCAAAAGGTGTCAAATATATGAGGAGCATGAAACGGTCTGAACAATTGGAGAAGCATGAAGTGGTGTTGAAAAATATGAAGAGCCTGAAAAGGTGCGAAAAATATGAAGAGCTTCAAATGGTGTCAAAAATATAAGGAGCATTAAACGGTCTGAAATATAGGAGGAGCATGAAAAGGTGTTAAAAAACATGAAGAGCTTCAAAAGGTGTGAAACATATGAGGAGCATGAAACGGTCTGAAAAATAGGAGGATCATGAAACGGTGTTCAAAAACATGAAGAGCCTGGAAAGGTGTGAAAAATATGAAGAGCTTCAAAAAGTGTCAAAAATATGAGGAGCATGAAACGGTCTGAAAGATATGAGGAGCATGAAGTGGTGTTGAGAAACATGAAGAGCCTGAAAAAGTTGTGAAACATATGAGGAGAATGAAACGGTCTGAAAAATAGGAGGAGCATGAAGTGGTGTAGAAAAACATGAAGACCATGAAAAAGTGTGAAAAAATAAAGAGCTTCAAAAAGTGTCAAAAATATGAGGACCATGAAATGGTCTGAAAAATATGAGGAGCAAGAAACTGTTTTCAAAAACATGAAGAGCCTCAAAAGGTGTGAAAAGTAGGAAGAGCTTCAAACTGGGTCAAAAATATGATGAGCATGAAACGGTCTGAAAAACAGGAGGAGCATGAAGTGGTGTTGAAAAACATGAAGAGCCTGAAAAAGGTGTGAAACATATGAGGAGCATGAAACGGTCTGAAAGATAGGAGGCGCATGAGACGGTGTTGAAATACATGAAAAGCCTGAAAAGGTGTGAAAAATATGAAGAGCTTCAAAGGATTTCAAAAATATGAGGAGCATGAAAATGTCTGAAAAATAGGAAGTGAATGAAGCGATGTAGAAAAACATGAAAAACCTGAAAAGGTGTGAAAAATATGAAGAACTTCAAAAGGTGTCAAAAATATGAGGAGCATGAAACGGTCTGAAAAATAGGAGGAGCATGAAGTGGTGTTGAGAAACATGAAGAGCCTGAAAAAGTTGTGCAACATATGAGGAGAATGAAACGGTCTGAAAAATAGGAGGAGCATGAAGTGGTGTAGAAAAATATGAAGACCCTGATAAATGTGAAAAATATGAAGAGCTTCAAAAGGTGTCAAAAATATGAGGAGCTTCAAATGGTCTGAAATATAGGAGGAGCGTGAAAAGGTGTTAAAAAACATGAAGAGCTTAAAACGGTGTGAAACATATGAGGAGCATTAAACGGTCTGAAAAATAGGAGGAGCATGAAACGGTGATTAAAAACATGAAGAGCCTGAAAAGGGGTGAAAAATATGAAGAGCTTCAAAAGGTGTGAAATACATGAGGAGCATGAAACGGGCTGAAAAATAGGAGGAGCATGAAGCTGTGTTCAAAAACAAGAAGAGCCTGAAAAGGTGTGAAAAATATGAAGAGCTTCAAAAGGTATGAAAAATATGAGGAGCATGAAACGGTCTGCAAAAAAGCAGGAGCATGAAGTGGTGTTGAAAAACATGAAGAGCCTGAAAAGGTGTGAAAAATATGAAGAGCTTCAAAAGGTGTGAAATATATGAGGAGCATGAAACGGTCTGAAATATTGGAGCAGCATGAAGGGTTGTGGAAAAACATGAACAGCTTGAAAAGGTGTGAAAAATATGAAGAGCTTCAAAGGGTGTCAAAATATGAGGAGCATGTAAAGGTCTGAAAAATAGGAGGAGCATGAAGCGGTGTTCATAAACATGGAGACCCTGAAAAGGTGTGAAAAATATGAAGAGCTTCAAAATGTGTCAAAAATTTGAGGAGCATGAAACGGTCTGAAAAATAGGAGGAGCATGAAACGGAGTTCAAAACATGAAGAGCCTGAAAAGGTGTGAAAATTATGAAGAGCTTTAAAAGGTGTCAAAAATATTAGGAGCATGAAACGGTCTGAAAAATAGGAGGAGCATGAAACGGTGTTCAAAAACATGAAGAGGCTGAAAACGTGTGAAAAAATGAATAGCCTCAAAAAATGTCAAAAATATGAGGAGTATGAAACGGTCTGAAAAATAGGAGGATCATGAAGCCGTGTTGAAAAACATGAAGAGTCTGAAAAGTTGTGAAAAATATGAAGAGCTACAAAAGGTGTGAAATAAATGAGGAGCATGAAACGGTCTGGAATATAGGAGGAGCATGAAGCGGTGTTCAAAAACATGAAGAGCCTGAAAAGGTGTTAAAAATATGAAGAGCTTCTAAAGGTGTCAAAAATATGAGGAGCATGAAACGGTCTGAAAAACAGGAGTAGCATGAAGTGGTGTTGAATAACGTCAAGAACCTGAAAAGGTGTGAAAAATATGAAGAGCTTCAAAAGGGGTGAAATACATGAGGAGCATGAAACGGGCTGAAAAATAGGAGAAGCATGAAGTGGTGTGTAAAAACATGAAGAGCCTGAAAAGGTGTGAAAAATATGAAGAGCTTCAAAAGGTGTGAAAAATATGAGTAGCATGAAACGGCCTGAAATATAGAAGCTGCATGAAACGGTGTGGAAAAACATGAAGAGCCTGAAAAGGTGTGATAAATATGAAGAGCTTCAAAAGGTGTGAAAAATATGAGGAGCATGAAACGGTCTGAAAAATACATGCGGCATGAAATGGTGTTGAAAAACATGAAGAGCCTGAAAAGGTGTGAAAAATATGAAGAGCTTCAAAAGGTATGTAAAATATGAGGAGCATGAAACGGCCTGAAAAATAGAAGCAGCATGAAGTGGTGTTCAAAAACATGAAGAGCCTGAAAAATTGTGAAAAATATGAAGAGCTTCAAAAGGGGTCAAAAATATGAAGAGAATGAAATGGTCTGTAAAATAGGAGGATCATGAAGCGATGTTCAAAATCATGAAGAGCCTGAAAAGGTGTGAAAAATATGAAGAGCTTCAAATCGTTTCAAATATATGAGGAGCATGAAATGGTCTGAAAAATAGGAGGATCATGAAACGGTGTTGAAAAACATGAAGAGCCTGAAAACGTGTGAAGAATATGAAGAGCTTCAAAAGGTGTCAAAAATATGAGGAGCATGAAACGGTCTTAAATAGGAGGAGCATGAAGTGGTGTTGAAAAAAATGAAAAGCCTGAAATGGTGTGAAATATATGAAGAGCTTCAAAAGGTGTGAATTACATGAGGAGCATGAAACAGTCAGAAAAAAGGAGGAGCATGAAGCGGTGTTGAAAAACATGAAGAGCCTGAAAAGGTGTGAAAAATATGAAGAGCTTCAAAAGGTGTGAAATATATGTGGAGCATGAATCTCTCTGAAAAATAGGAAGAGCATGAAGTGGTGTTGAAAAACATGAAGAGCCTGAAAAGGTGTGAAAAATATGAAGAGCTTCAAAAGGTTTCAAAAATATGAGAGGCATGAATGGTCTGAAATATAGGGGGAGCATGAAGCGGTGTAGAAAAACATGAACAGCCTGAAAAAGGTGTGGAAACTATGAAGAGCTTCAAAAGGTGTCAAATATATGAGGAGCATAAAACGGTCTGAAAAAAAGGAGGAGCATGAAATGGTGTTGAAAAACATGAAGAGCCTGAAAAGGTGTGATAAATATGAAGAGTTTCAAAACGTGTCAAAAAGATGAGGAGCATGAAACGGTCTGAAAAATAGGAGGAGCATGAAGCGGTGTTGAAAAACATCAAGAGCCTGAAAAGGTGTGAATAATATGAAGAGCTTCAAAAGCTGTCAAAAATATGAGGAGCAGGAAACGGTCTGAAAATAGTAGGAGCATGAAGCGGTGTTGAAAATATGAAGAGACTGAAAAGGTGTGAAAAATATGAAGAGATTCAAAAGGTGTCAAAAATATGAGGAGCATGAAACGGTCTGAAAAATAGGAGGAGCATGAACCGGTCTGAAAAATAGGAGGAGCATGAATCGGTGTTCAAAAACATGAAGAGCCTGAAAAGGTGTGAAATATATGAAGAGCCTCAAAGGTGTCAAAAATATGAGGAGCAAGTTACGGTCTGAAAAATAGGAGGAGCTTAAGCGGGTTGAAAAATATGAAGAGCCTGAAAAGATGTGAAAAATATGAAGAGCTTCAAAAGGTGTCAAATATATGAGGAGCATGAAACGGTCTGAACAATTGGAGAAGCATGAAGTGGTGTTGAAAAATATGAAGAGCCTGAAAAGGTGCGAAAAATATGAAGAGCTTCAAATGGTGTCAAAAATATAAGGAGCATTAAACGGTCTGAAATATAGGAGGAGCATGAAAAGGTGTTAAAAAACATGAAGAGCTTCAAAAGGTGTGAAACATATGAGGAGCATGAAACGGTCTGAAAAATAGGAGGATCATGAAACGGTGTTCAAAAACATGAAGAGCCTGGAAAGGTGTGAAAAATATGAAGAGCTTCAAAAAGTGTCAAAAATATGAGGAGCATGAAACGGTCTGAAAGATATGAGGAGCATGAAGTGGTGTTGAGAAACATGAAGAGCCTGAAAAAGTTGTGAAACATATGAGGAGAATGAAACGGTCTGAAAAATAGGAGGAGCATGAAGTGGTGTAGAAAAACATGAAGACCATGAAAAAGTGTGAAAAAATAAAGAGCTTCAAAAAGTGTCAAAAATATGAGGACCATGAAATGGTCTGAAAAATATGAGGAGCAAGAAACTGTTTTCAAAAACATGAAGAGCCTCAAAAGGTGTGAAAAGTAGGAAGAGCTTCAAACTGGGTCAAAAATATGATGAGCATGAAACGGTCTGAAAAACAGGAGGAGCATGAAGTGGTGTTGAAAAACATGAAGAGCCTGAAAAAGGTGTGAAACATATGAGGAGCATGAAACGGTCTGAAAGATAGGAGGCGCATGAGACGGTGTTGAAATACATGAAAAGCCTGAAAAGGTGTGAAAAATATGAAGAGCTTCAAAGGATTTCAAAAATATGAGGAGCATGAAAATGTCTGAAAAATAGGAAGTGAATGAAGCGATGTAGAAAAACATGAAAAACCTGAAAAGGTGTGAAAAATATGAAGAACTTCAAAAGGTGTCAAAAATATGAGGAGCATGAAACGGTCTGAAAAATAGGAGGAGCATGAAGTGGTGTTGAGAAACATGAAGAGCCTGAAAAAGTTGTGCAACATATGAGGAGAATGAAACGGTCTGAAAAATAGGAGGAGCATGAAGTGGTGTAGAAAAACATGAAGACCCTGATAAATGTGAAAAATATGAAGAGCTTCAAAAGGTGTCAAAAATATGAGGAGCTTCAAATGGTCTGAAATATAGGAGGAGCGTGAAAAGGTGTTAAAAAACATGAAGAGCTTAAAACGGTGTGAAACATATGAGGAGCATTAAACGGTCTGAAAAATAGGAGGAGCATGAAACGGTGATTAAAAACATGAAGAGCCTGAAAAGGGGTGAAAAATATGAAGAGCTTCAAAAGGTGTGAAATACATGAGGAGCATGAAACGGGCTGAAAAATAGGAGGAGCATGAAGCTGTGTTCAAAAACAAGAAGAGCCTGAAAAGGTGTGAAAAATATGAAGAGCTTCAAAAGGTATGAAAAATATGAGGAGCATGAAACGGTCTGCAAAAAAGCAGGAGCATGAAGTGGTGTTGAAAAACATGAAGAGCCTGAAAAGGTGTGAAAAATATGAAGAGCTTCAAAAGGTGTGAAATATATGAGGAGCATGAAACGGTCTGAAATATTGGAGCAGCATGAAGGGTTGTGGAAAAACATGAACAGCTTGAAAAGGTGTGAAAAATATGAAGAGCTTCAAAGGGTGTCAAAATATGAGGAGCATGTAAAGGTCTGAAAAATAGGAGGAGCATGAAGCGGTGTTCATAAACATGGAGACCCTGAAAAGGTGTGAAAAATATGAAGAGCTTCAAAATGTGTCAAAAATTTGAGGAGCATGAAACGGTCTGAAAAATAGGAGGAGCATGAAACGGAGTTCAAAACATGAAGAGCCTGAAAAGGTGTGAAAATTATGAAGAGCTTTAAAAGGTGTCAAAAATATTAGGAGCATGAAACGGTCTGAAAAATAGGAGGAGCATGAAACGGTGTTCAAAAACATGAAGAGGCTGAAAACGTGTGAAAAAATGAATAGCCTCAAAAAATGTCAAAAATATGAGGAGTATGAAACGGTCTGAAAAATAGGAGGATCATGAAGCCGTGTTGAAAAACATGAAGAGTCTGAAAAGTTGTGAAAAATATGAAGAGCTACAAAAGGTGTGAAATAAATGAGGAGCATGAAACGGTCTGGAATATAGGAGGAGCATGAAGCGGTGTTCAAAAACATGAAGAGCCTGAAAAGGTGTTAAAAATATGAAGAGCTTCTAAAGGTGTCAAAAATATGAGGAGCATGAAACGGTCTGAAAAACAGGAGTAGCATGAAGTGGTGTTGAATAACGTCAAGAACCTGAAAAGGTGTGAAAAATATGAAGAGCTTCAAAAGGGGTGAAATACATGAGGAGCATGAAACGGGCTGAAAAATAGGAGAAGCATGAAGTGGTGTGTAAAAACATGAAGAGCCTGAAAAGGTGTGAAAAATATGAAGAGCTTCAAAAGGTGTGAAAAATATGAGTAGCATGAAACGGCCTGAAATATAGAAGCTGCATGAAACGGTGTGGAAAAACATGAAGAGCCTGAAAAGGTGTGATAAATATGAAGAGCTTCAAAAGGTGTGAAAAATATGAGGAGCATGAAACGGTCTGAAAAATACATGCGGCATGAAATGGTGTTGAAAAACATGAAGAGCCTGAAAAGGTGTGAAAAATATGAAGAGCTTCAAAAGGTATGTAAAATATGAGGAGCATGAAACGGCCTGAAAAATAGAAGCAGCATGAAGTGGTGTTCAAAAACATGAAGAGCCTGAAAAATTGTGAAAAATATGAAGAGCTTCAAAAGGGGTCAAAAATATGAAGAGAATGAAATGGTCTGTAAAATAGGAGGATCATGAAGCGATGTTCAAAATCATGAAGAGCCTGAAAAGGTGTGAAAAATATGAAGAGCTTCAAATCGTTTCAAATATATGAGGAGCATGAAATGGTCTGAAAAATAGGAGGATCATGAAACGGTGTTGAAAAACATGAAGAGCCTGAAAACGTGTGAAGAATATGAAGAGCTTCAAAAGGTGTCAAAAATATGAGGAGCATGAAACGGTCTTAAATAGGAGGAGCATGAAGTGGTGTTGAAAAAAATGAAAAGCCTGAAATGGTGTGAAATATATGAAGAGCTTCAAAAGGTGTGAATTACATGAGGAGCATGAAACAGTCAGAAAAAAGGAGGAGCATGAAGCGGTGTTGAAAAACATGAAGAGCCTGAAAAGGTGTGAAAAATATGAGGAGCATGAAATTGTCTGAAAAATAGGAGGAGCATGAAGTGGTGTTCAAAAACATGAAGAGCCTGAAAAGGTGTGAGAAATATGAAGAGCTTCAAAAGGTGTCAAAATTGTGAGGAGCATGAAACGGTCTGCAAAAAAGCAGGAGCATGAAGTGGTGTTGAAAAACATGAAGAGCCTGAAAAGGTGTGAAAAATATGAAGAGCTTCAAAAGGTGTGAAATATATGAGGAGCATGAAACGGTCTGAAATATTGGAGCAGCATGAAGGGTTGTGGAAAAACATGAACAGCTTGAAAAGGTGTGAAAATATGAAGAGCTTCAAAGGGTGTCAAAATATGAGCAGCATGTAACGGTCTGAAAAATAGTAGGAGCATGAAGCGGTGTTCATAAATATGGAAACCCTGAAAAGGTGTGAAAAATATGAAGAGCTTCAAAATGTGTCAAAAATTTGAGGAGCATGAAACGGTCTGAAAAATAGGAGGAGCATGAAACAGAGTTCAAAACATGAAGAGCCTGAAAAGGTGTGAAAATTATGAAGAGCTTTAAAAGGTGTGAAATACATGAGGAGAATGAAACTGTCTGAAAAATAGGAGGACCATGAAGCGGTGTTCAAAAACATGAAGAGCCTGAAAACGTGAGAAAAATATGAAGAGCTTCTAAATGTGTCAAAAATAGGAGGAGCATGAAACGGTCTGAAAAACAGGAGGAGCATGAAGCGGTGTTGAAAATCATAAATAGCCTGAAAAGTTGTGAAAAGTATGAAGAGCTTCTAAAATGTGAAAAATATGAAGAGCTTCAAAAGGTGTCAAAATAACATGAGCATGAAACGGTCTGAAAAACAGGAGGAGCATGAAGTGGTGTTGAAAAACATGAGGAGCCTGAAAAGGTGTGAAATATATGAAGAGCTTCAAAAGATGTCAAAAATATGAGGAGAAAGAAACGGTCTGCAAAATAGGAGGAGCATGAAATGGTGTTCAAAAACACGAAGAGCATGAAAAGGTGTGAGAAATATGAAGAGCTTCAAAATGTGTGAAAAATATAAGGAGCATGAAACGGTCTGAAAAATAGGAGGAGCATGAAGTGGTGTTCAAAAACATGACGAGCCTGAAAAGGTGTGAAAAATATGAATAGCTTCAAGAGGTGAGATATTCATGAGGAGCAGGAAAGCTTTCTGAAAAATAGGAGAAGCATGAAGTGGTGTGGAAAAACATGAAGAGCCTAAAAAGGTGTGAAAAATATGAAGAGCTTCAAATGGTGTCAAAAATATGAGAAGCATGAAACGGTCTGAAAGATAGGAGGAGCATGAAGCGGTATTCAAAATCATGAAGAGCCTGAAAAGATGTGAAAAATATGAAGACCTTCAAAAGGTGTGAAATTCATGAGGAGCATGAAACGGTCTGAAAAACGGGAGAAGCATGAAGTGGTGTTCAAAAACATGAAGAGCCTGAAAAGGTGTGAAAAATATGAAGAGCTTCAAAAGGTGTCAAAAGGAGATGAGCATGAAAAGGTCTGAAAAATAGGAGGAGCTTGAAGCGGTGTTGAAAATCATAAATAGCCTGAAAGTTTTGAAAAATATGAAGAGCTTCAAAAATGTGAAAAATACGAAGAGCTTCAAAAGGGGTCAAAATGACATGAGCATCAAACGGTCTGAAAAACAGGAGGAGCATGAAGTGGTGTTGAAAAACATGAAGAGCCTGAAAAGCTGTGCAAAATATGAAGAGCTTCTAAAGGTATGAAATACATGAGGAGCATGGAACGGTCTGAAAAAGAGGAGAAGCATGAAGCGGTGTTGAAAAACATTAAGAGCCTGAAACGGTGTGAAAAATATGAAGAGCTTCAAAAGGAGTGAAATACATTAGGAGCATGACACTCTCTGAAAAATAGCAGGAGCATGAAGCGGTGTTCAAAAACATGAAGAGCCTAAAAAGTTGTGAAAAATATGAAAAGCTTCAAAAGGTGTCAAAAATGAGATGAGCATGAAACGGTCTGAAAAATAGGAGGATCATGAAACGGTGTTGAAAAACATGAAGAGCCTGAAAAGTGTGAAAAATATGAAGAGTTTCAAAAGGTGTCAAAAATATGAGGAGCATGAAACGGTCTGAAAAATAGGAGGAGCATGAAGCTGTGTTCAAAAATATGAAGAGCCTGAAAAGTTGTGAAAAATATGAAGAGCTTCAAAAGGTGTGAAATACATGAGGAGCATGAAACTCTCTGAAAAATAGGAGGAGCATGAAGCGGTGTTGAAAAACATGAAGAGCCTGAAAAGTTGTGAAAAATATGAAGAGCTTCAAAACGTGTGAAAAATATGAGGAGCATGAAACGGTCTGAAAAATACATGCGGCATGAAATGGTGTTGAAAAACATGAAGAGCCTGAAAAGGTGTGAAAAATATGAAGAGCTTCAAAAGGTGTGTAAAATATGAGGAGCATGAAACGGCCTGAAAAATAGAAGCAGCATGAAGTGGTGTTCAAAAACATGAAGAGCCTGAAAAGTTGTGAAAAATATGAAGAGCTTCAAAAGGGGTCAAAAATATGAAGAGCATGAAATGGTCTGTAAAATAGGAGGATCATGAAGCGGTGTTCAAAATCATGAAGAGCCTGAAAAGGTGTGAAAAATATGAAGAGCTTCAAATCGTTTCAAAAATATGAGGAGCATGAAATGGTCTGAAAAATAGGAGGATCATGAAACGGTGTTGAAAAACATGAAGAGCCTGAAAAGGTGTGAAAAATATGAAGAGCTTCAAAAGGTGTCAAAAATATGAGGAGCATGAAACGGTCTTAAATAGGAGGAGCATGAAGTGGTGTTGAAAAAAATGAAAAGCCTGAAATGGTGTGAAATATATGAAGAGCTTCAAAAGGTGTGAATTACATGAGGAGCATGAAACAGTCAGAAAAAAGGAGGAGCATGAAGCGGTGTTGAAAAACATGAAGAGCCTGAAAAGGTGTGAAAAATATGAAGAGATTCAACAGGTGTCAATAATATGAGGAGCATGAAACGGTCTGAAAAATGGGAGGAGCATGAAGCTCTGTTCAAAAACATGAAGAGCCTGAAAAGGTGTGAAAAATATGAGGAGCATGAAATTGTCTGAAAAATAGGAGGAGCATGAAGTGGTGTTCAAAAACATGAAGAGCCTGAAAAGTTGTGAAAAATATGAAGAGCTTCAAAAGGTGTCAAAAATACGAGGAGCATGAAACGGTCTGAAAAATAGGAGGAGCATGAAGGGTTGTTCAAAAACATGAAGAGCCTGAAAAGGTGTGAAAAATATGAGGAGCATGAAATTGTCTGAAAAATAGGAGGAGCATGAAGTGGTGTTCAAAAACATGAAGAGCCTGAAAAGGTGTGAGAAATATGAAGAGCTTCAAAAGGTGTCAAAATTGTGAGGAGCATGAAACGGTCTGCAAAAAAGCAGGAGCATGAAGTGGTGTTGAAAAACATGAAGAGCCTGAAAAGGTGTGAAAAATATGAAGAGCTTCAAAAGGTGTGAAATATATGAGGAGCATGAAACGGTCTGAAATATTGGAGCAGCATGAAGGGTTGTGGAAAAACATGAACAGCTTGAAAAGGTGAGAAAATATGAAGAGCTTCAAAAGGTGTCAAAATATGAGGAGCATGTAACGGTCTGAAAAATAGTAGGAGCATGAAGCGGTGTTCATAAACATGGAAACCATGAAAAGGTGTGAAAAATTTGAAGAGCTTCAAAATGTGTCAAAAATTTGAGGAGCATAAAACGGTCTGAAAAATAGGAGGAGCATGAAACAGAGTTCAAAACATGAAGAGCCTGAAAAGGTGTGAAAATTATGTAGAGCTTTATAAGGTGTGAAATACATGAGGAGAATGAAACTGTCTGAAAAATAGGAGGACCATGAAACCGTGTTCAAAAACATGAAGAGCCTGAAAACGTGAGAAAAATATGAAGAGCTTCTAATGTGTCAAAAATAGGAGCAGCATGAAACGGTCTGAAAAACAGGAGGAGCATGAAGCGGTGTTGAAAATCATAAATAGCCTGAAAAGTTGTGAAAAATATGAAGAGCTTCAAAAATGTGAAAATATGAAGAGCTTCAAAAGGTGTCAAAATAACATGAGCATGAAACGGTCTGAAAAACAGGAGGAGCATGAAGTGGTGTTGAAAAACATGAGGAGCCTGAAAAGGTGTGAAATATATGAAGAGCTTCAAAAGATGTCAAAAATATGAGGAGAAAGAAACGGTCTGCAAAATAGGAGGAGCATGAAATGGTGTTCAAAAACACGAAGAGCATGAAAAGGTGTGAGAAATATGAAGAGCTTCAAAATGTGTGAAAAATATAAGGAGCATGAAACGGTCTGAAAAATAGGAGGAGCATGAAGTGGTGTTCAAAAACATGACGAGCCTGAAAAGGTGTGAAAAATATGAATAGCTTCAAGAGGTGAGATATTCATGAGGAGCAGGAAAGCTTTCTGAAAAATAGGAGAAGCATGAAGTGGTGTGGAAAAACATGAAGAGCCTAAAAAGGTGTGAAAAATATGAAGAGCTTCAAATGGTGTCAAAAATATGAGAAGCATGAAACGGTCTGAAAGATAGGAGGAGCATGAAGCGGTATTCAAAATCATGAAGAGCCTGAAAAGATGTGAAAAATATGAAGACCTTCAAAAGGTGTGAAATTCATGAGGAGCATGAAACGGTCTGAAAAACGGGAGAAGCATGAAGTGGTGTTCAAAAACATGAAGAGCCTGAAAAGGTGTGAAAAATATGAAGAGCTTCAAAAGGTGTCAAAAGGAGATGAGCATGAAAAGGTCTGAAAAATAGGAGGAGCTTGAAGCGGTGTTGAAAATCATAAATAGCCTGAAAGTTTTGAAAAATATGAAGAGCTTCAAAAATGTGAAAAATACGAAGAGCTTCAAAAGGGGTCAAAATGACATGAGCATCAAACGGTCTGAAAAACAGGAGGAGCATGAAGTGGTGTTGAAAAACATGAAGAGCCTGAAAAGCTGTGCAAAATATGAAGAGCTTCTAAAGGTATGAAATACATGAGGAGCATGGAACGGTCTGAAAAAGAGGAGAAGCATGAAGCGGTGTTGAAAAACATTAAGAGCCTGAAACGGTGTGAAAAATATGAAGAGCTTCAAAAGGAGTGAAATACATTAGGAGCATGACACTCTCTGAAAAATAGCAGGAGCATGAAGCGGTGTTCAAAAACATGAAGAGCCTAAAAAGTTGTGAAAAATATGAAAAGCTTCAAAAGGTGTCAAAAATGAGATGAGCATGAAACGGTCTGAAAAATAGGAGGATCATGAAACGGTGTTGAAAAACATGAAGAGCCTGAAAAGTGTGAAAAATATGAAGAGTTTCAAAAGGTGTCAAAAATATGAGGAGCATGAAACGGTCTGAAAAATAGGAGGAGCATGAAGCTGTGTTCAAAAATATGAAGAGCCTGAAAAGTTGTGAAAAATATGAAGAGCTTCAAAAGGTGTGAAATACATGAGGAGCATGAAACTCTCTGAAAAATAGGAGGAGCATGAAGCGGTGTTGAAAAACATGAAGAGCCTGAAAAGTTGTGAAAAATATGAAGAGCTTCAAAACGTGTGAAAAATATGAGGAGCATGAAACGGTCTGAAAAATACATGCGGCATGAAATGGTGTTGAAAAACATGAAGAGCCTGAAAAGGTGTGAAAAATATGAAGAGCTTCAAAAGGTGTGTAAAATATGAGGAGCATGAAACGGCCTGAAAAATAGAAGCAGCATGAAGTGGTGTTCAAAAACATGAAGAGCCTGAAAAGTTGTGAAAAATATGAAGAGCTTCAAAAGGGGTCAAAAATATGAAGAGCATGAAATGGTCTGTAAAATAGGAGGATCATGAAGCGGTGTTCAAAATCATGAAGAGCCTGAAAAGGTGTGAAAAATATGAAGAGCTTCAAATCGTTTCAAAAATATGAGGAGCATGAAATGGTCTGAAAAATAGGAGGATCATGAAACGGTGTTGAAAAACATGAAGAGCCTGAAAAGGTGTGAAAAATATGAAGAGCTTCAAAAGGTGTCAAAAATATGAGGAGCATGAAACGGTCTTAAATAGGAGGAGCATGAAGTGGTGTTGAAAAAAATGAAAAGCCTGAAATGGTGTGAAATATATGAAGAGCTTCAAAAGGTGTGAATTACATGAGGAGCATGAAACAGTCAGAAAAAAGGAGGAGCATGAAGCGGTGTTGAAAAACATGAAGAGCCTGAAAAGGTGTGAAAAATATGAAGAGATTCAACAGGTGTCAATAATATGAGGAGCATGAAACGGTCTGAAAAATGGGAGGAGCATGAAGCTCTGTTCAAAAACATGAAGAGCCTGAAAAGGTGTGAAAAATATGAGGAGCATGAAATTGTCTGAAAAATAGGAGGAGCATGAAGTGGTGTTCAAAAACATGAAGAGCCTGAAAAGTTGTGAAAAATATGAAGAGCTTCAAAAGGTGTCAAAAATACGAGGAGCATGAAACGGTCTGAAAAATAGGAGGAGCATGAAGGGTTGTTCAAAAACATGAAGAGCCTGAAAAGGTGTGAAAAATATGAGGAGCATGAAATTGTCTGAAAAATAGGAGGAGCATGAAGTGGTGTTCAAAAACATGAAGAGCCTGAAAAGGTGTGAGAAATATGAAGAGCTTCAAAAGGTGTCAAAATTGTGAGGAGCATGAAACGGTCTGCAAAAAAGCAGGAGCATGAAGTGGTGTTGAAAAACATGAAGAGCCTGAAAAGGTGTGAAAAATATGAAGAGCTTCAAAAGGTGTGAAATATATGAGGAGCATGAAACGGTCTGAAATATTGGAGCAGCATGAAGGGTTGTGGAAAAACATGAACAGCTTGAAAAGGTGAGAAAATATGAAGAGCTTCAAAAGGTGTCAAAATATGAGGAGCATGTAACGGTCTGAAAAATAGTAGGAGCATGAAGCGGTGTTCATAAACATGGAAACCATGAAAAGGTGTGAAAAATTTGAAGAGCTTCAAAATGTGTCAAAAATTTGAGGAGCATAAAACGGTCTGAAAAATAGGAGGAGCATGAAACAGAGTTCAAAACATGAAGAGCCTGAAAAGGTGTGAAAATTATGTAGAGCTTTATAAGGTGTGAAATACATGAGGAGAATGAAACTGTCTGAAAAATAGGAGGACCATGAAACCGTGTTCAAAAACATGAAGAGCCTGAAAACGTGAGAAAAATATGAAGAGCTTCTAATGTGTCAAAAATAGGAGCAGCATGAAACGGTCTGAAAAACAGGAGGAGCATGAAGCGGTGTTGAAAATCATAAATAGCCTGAAAAGTTGTGAAAAATATGAAGAGCTTCAAAAATGTGAAAATATGAAGAGCTTCAAAAGGTGTCAAAATAACATGAGCATGAAACGGTCTGAAAAACAGGAGGAGCATGAAGTGGTGTTGAAAAACATGAGGAGCCTGAAAAGGTGTGAAATATATGAAGAGCTTCAAAAGATGTCAAAAATATGAGGAGAAAGAAACGGTCTGCAAAATAGGAGGAGCATGAAATGGTGTTCAAAAACACGAAGAGCATGAAAAGGTGTGAGAAATATGAAGAGCTTCAAAATGTGTGAAAAATATAAGGAGCATGAAACGGTCTGAAAAATAGGAGGAGCATGAAGTGGTGTTCAAAAACATGACGAGCCTGAAAAGGTGTGAAATATATGAAGAGCTTCAAATGGTGTCAAAAATATGAGAAGCATGAAACGGTCTGAAAGATAGGAGGAGCATGAAGCGGTGTTCAAAATCATGAAGAGCCTGAAAAGATGTGAAAAATATGAAGAGCTTCAAAAGCTGTGAAATTCATGAGGAGCATGAAACGGTCTGAAAAACTGGAGAAGCATGAAGTGGTGTTCAAAAACATGAAGAGCCTGAAAAGGTGTTAAAAATATGAAGAGCTTCAAAAGGTGTCAAAAGGAGATGAGCATGAAAAGGTCTGAAAAATAGGAGGAGCATGAAGCGGTGTTGAAAATCATAAATAGCCTGAAAAGTTTTGAAAAATATGAAGAGCTTCAAAAATGTGAAAAATATGAAGAGCTTCAAAAGGTGTCAAAATGACATGAGCATCAAACGGTCTGAAAAACAGGAGGAGCATGAAGTGGTGTTGAAAAACATGAAGAGCCTGAAAAGCTGTGCAAAATATGAAGAGCTTCTAAAGGTGTGAAATACATGAGGAGCATGAAACGGTCTGAAAAAGAGGAGAAGCATGAAGCGGTGTTGAAAAACATGAAGAGCCTGAAAAGGTGTGAAAAATATGAAGAGCTTCAAAAGGAGTGAAATACATTAGGAGCATGACACTCTCTGAAAAATAGGAGGAGCATGAAGCGGTGTTGAAAAACATGAAGTGCCTAAAAAGGTGTGAAAATTATGAATAGCTTCAAAAGGTGTGAAAAATATGAGGAGCATGAAACGGTCTGAAAAATAGAAGCAGCATGAAACGGTGTTGAAAAACATGAAGTGCCTAAAAAGGTGTGAAAATTATGAATAGCTTCAAAAGGTGTGAAAAATATGAGGAGCAATAAGCGGTCTGAAAAATAGGAGGAGCATGAAGCGGTTTTCAAAAACATGACGAGCCTGAAAAGGTGTGAAAATATGAATAGCTTCAAAAGGTGTGAAATAAATGAGGAGCATGAAACGGTCTGGAATATAGGAGGAGCATGAAGCGGTGTTCAAAAACATGAAGAGCCTGAAAAGGTGTTAAAAATATGAAGAGCTTCTAAAGGTGTCAAAAATATGAGGAGCATGAAACGGTCTGAAAAACAAGAGTAGCATGAAGTGGTGTTGAATAACGTCAAGAGCCTGAAAAGGTGTGAAATACATGAGGAGCATGAAACGGGCTGAAAAATAGGAGAAGCATGAAGTGGTGTCGAAAAACATGAAGAGCCTGAAAAGGTGTGAAAAATATGAAGAGCTTCAAATGGTGTGAAATTAATGAGGAGCATGAAACGGTTTGAAAAATACGAGAAGCATGAAGTGGTGTGGAAAAACATAAAGAACCTGAAAAGGTGTGAAAAATATGAAGAGTTTCAAAAGGTGTCAAAAATATGAAGAGCATGAAACGGTCTGAAAATTTGAAGGATCATGAGCGGTGTTCAAAAACATGAGGAGCCTGAAAAGGTGTGAAAAATATGAAGAGCTTCAAATGGTGTCAAAAATATGAGAAGCATGAAACGGTCTGAAAGATAGGAGGAGCATGAAACGGTGATCAGAAACATGAAAAGCCTGAAAAGTTGTGAAAAATATGAAGAGCTTCAAAAGGTGTGAAAAATACGAGGAGCATGAAACGGTCTGAAAAATAGGAGGAGCATGAAGCGTTGTTCAAAAACGTGAAGAGCCTGAAAAGGTGTGAAAAATATGAATAGCTTCAAAAGGTGTGATATTCATGAGGAGCATGAAAGCTTTCTGAAAAATAGGAGAAGCATGAAGTGGTGTGGAAAAACATGAAGAGCCTGAAAGGTGTGAAAAATATGAAGAGCTTCAAAAGGTGTTAAAAATATGACGAGCATGAAACGGTCTGAAAATTTGGAGGATCATGAGCGGTGTTCAAAAATATGAAGAGCCTGAAAAGGTGTGAACAATATGAAGAGCTTCAAATGGTGTCAAATATATGAGAAGCATGAAACGGTCTGAAAGATAGGAGGAGCATGAAGTGGTGTTCAAAATCATGAAGAGCCTGAAAACGTGTTAAAAATATGAAGAGCTTCAAAAGGTGTCAAAATTATGAGGAGCATGAAACGGTCTGAAAAATAGGAGGAGCATGAAACGGTGATCAAAAACATGAGGAGCCTGAAAAGATGTGAAAAATATGAAGAGCTTCAAAATTTGTGAAATTCATGAGGAGCATGAAACGGTCTGAAAAATAGGAGAAGCATGAAGTGGTGTTCAAAAACATGAAGAGCCTGAAAAGGTGTGAAAAATATGAAGAGCTTCAAAAGGTGTCAAAAATATGAGGACCATGTAAAGTTCTGAAAAATAGTAGGAGCATGAAACGGTGATCAAAAACATGAGGAGCCTGAAAAGGTGTGAAAAATAAGAAGAGTTTCAAAGGGAGTCAAATATATGAGAAGCATGAAACGGTCTTAAGATAGGAGGAGCATGAAATGGTGATCAGAAACATGAAGAGCCTGAAAAGTTGTGAAAAATATGAAGAGCTTCAAAAGGTATGAAATTCATGAGGAGCATGAAACGGTCTGAAAAATAGGAGAAGCATGAAGTGGTGTGGAAAAACATGAAGAGCCTGAAAAGGTGTGAAAAATATGAAAAGCTTCAAAAGGTGTCAAAAATATGAAGAGCATGAAACGGTCTGAAAATTTGGAGGATCATGAGCGGTGTTCAAAAACATGAGGAGCCTGAAAAGGTGTGAAAAATATGAAGAGCTTCAAATGGTGTCAAAAATATGAGAAGCATGAAAAGGTATGAAAGATTGGAGGAGCATGAAACGGTGATCAGAATCATGAAGAGCCTGAAAAGTTGTGAAAAATATGAATAGCTTCAAAAGGTGTGAAATTCATGAGCATGAAACGGTCTGAAAAATAGGAGAAGCATGAAGTAGTGTGGAAAAACATGAAGAGCCTGAAAAGGTGTGAAAAATATGAAGAGCTTCAAAATGTGTGAAATACATGAGGAGCATTAAACTCTCTGAAAAATAGGAGGAGCATGAAGTGGTGTTCAAAAACATGAAGAGCTTGAAAAGCTATGAAAAATATGAAGAGCTTCAAAAGGTGTGAAAAATATGAGGAGCATGAAGCGGTCTGAAAAATAGGAGGAGCATGAAGAGGTGTTCAAAAACATGACGAGCCTGAAAAGGTGTGAAAATATGAATAGCTTCAAAAGGTGTGAAATAAATGAGGAGCATGAAACGGTCTGAATATAGGAGGAGCATGAAGCGGTGTTCAAAAACATGAAGAGCCTGAAAAGGTGTTAAAAATATGAAGAGCTTCTAAAGGTGTCAAAAATATGAGGAGCATGAAACGGTCTGAAAAACAAGAGTAGCATGAAGTGGTGTTGAATAACGTCAAGAGCCTGAAAAGGTGTGAAAAATATGAAGAGCTTCAAAAGGGGTGAAATACATGAGGAGCATGAAACGGGCTGAAAAATAGGAGAAGCATGAAGTGGTGTCGAAAAACATGAAGAGCCTGAAAAGGTGTGAAAAATATGAAGAGCTTCAAATGGTGTGAAATTAATGAGGAGCATGAAACGGTCTGAAAAATACGAGAAGCATGAAGTGGTGTGGAAAAACATGAAGAACCTGAAAAGGTGTGAAAAATATGAAGAGTTTCAAAAGGTGTCAAAAATATGAAGAGCATGAAACGGTCTGAAAATTTGAAGGATCATGAGCGGTGTTCAAAAACATGAGGAGCCTGAAAAGGTGTGAAAAATATGAAGAGCTTCAAATGGTGTCAAAAATATGAGAAGCATGAAACGGTCTGAAAGATAGGAGGAGCATGAAACGGTGATCAGAAACATGAAAAGCCTGAAAAGTTGTGAAAAATATGAAGAGCTTCAAAAGGTGTGAAATTCATGAGGAGCATGAAACCGTCTGAAAAATAGGAGAAGCATGAAGTGGTGTGGAAAAACATGAAGAGCCTGAAAAGGTGTAAAAAATATGAAGAGCTTCAAAAGGAGTGAAATACATGAGGAGCCTGAAACTCTCTGAAAAATAGGAGGAGCATGAAGTGGTGTTCAAAAACATGAAGAGTCTCAAAAGGTGTGAAAAATATGAAGAGCTTCAATAGGTGTGAAAAATATGAGGAGCAGTATACGGTGTGAAAAATAGGAGGAGCATGAAGCGGTGTTCAAAAACATGAAGAGCCTGAAAAGGTGTGAAAAATATGAGGAGCATGAAATTGTCTGAAAAATAGGAAGAGCATGAAGTGGTGTTCAAAAACATGAAGAGCCTGAAAAGTTGTGAAAAATATGAAGAGCTTCAAAAGGTGTCAAAAATACGAGGAGCATGAAACGGTCTGAAAAATAGGAGGAGCATGAAGCGTTGTTCAAAAACGTGAAGAGCCTGAAAAGGTGTGAAAAATATGAATAGCTTCAAAAGGTGTGATATTCATGAGGAGCATGAAAGCTTTCTGAAAAATAGGAGAAGCATGAAGTGGTGTGGAAAAACATGAAGAGCCTGAAAGGTGTGAAAAATATGAAGAGCTTCAAAAGGTGTTAAAAATATGACGAGCATGAAACGGTCTGAAAATTTGGAGGATCATGAGCGGTGTTCAAAAACATGAAGAGCCTGAAAAGGTGTGAACAATATGAAGAGGTTCAAATGGTGTCAAATATATGAGAAGCATGAAACGGTCTGAAAGATAGGAGGAGCATGAAGTGGTGTTCAAAATCATGAAGAGCCTGAAAACGTGTTAAAAATATGAAGAGCTTCAAAAGGTGTCAAAATTATGAGGAGCATGAAACGGTCTGAAAAATAGGAGGAGCATGAAACGGTGATCAAAAACATGAGGAGCCTGAAAAGATGTGAAAAATATGAAGAGCTTCAAAATGTGTGAAATTCATGAGGAGCATGAAACGGTCTGAAAAATAGGAGAAGCATGAAGTGGTGTTCAAAAACATGAAGAGCCTGAAAAGGTGTGAAAAATATGAAGAGCTTCAAAAGGTGTCAAAAATATGAGGACCATGTAAAGTTCTGAAAAATAGTAGGAGCATGAAACGGTGATCAAAAACATGAGGAGCCTGAAAAGGTGTGAAAAATATGAAGAGCTTCAAATGGAGTCAAAAATATGAGAAGCATGAAACGGTCTGTAAGATAGGAGGAGCATGAAATGGTGATCAGAAACATGAAGAGCCTGAAAAGTTGTGAAAAATATGAAGAGCTTCAAAATGTATGAAATTCATGAGGAGCATGAAACGGTCTGAAAAATAGGAGAAGCATGAAGTGGTGTGGAAAAACATGAAGAGCCTGAAATGGTGTGAAAAATATGAAAAGCTTCAAAAGGTGTCAAAAATATGAAGAGCATGAAACGGTCTAAAATTTGGAGGATCATGAGCGGTGTTCAAAAACATGAGGAGCCTGAAAAGGTGTGAAAAATATGAAGAGCTTCAAATGGTGTCAAAAATATGAGAAGCATGAAAAGGTATGAAAGATTGGAGGAGCATGAAACGGTGATCAGAATCATGAAGAGCCTGAAAAGTTGTGAAAAATATGAATAGCTTCAAAAGGTGTGAAATTCATGAGCATGAAACGGTCTGAAAAATAGGAGAAGCAAGAAGTAGTGTCGAAAAACATGAAGAGCCTGAAAAGGTGTGAAAAATATGAAGAGCTTCAAAAGGTGTGAAATACATGAGGAGCATGAAACGAGCTGAAAAATAGAAGCATGAAGTGGTGTGGAAAAACATGAAGAGCCTGAAAAGGTGTGAAAAACATGAAGAGCTTCAAAAGGGGTCAAAAATATGAAGAGCATGAAACGGTCTGTAAAATAGGAGGATCATGAAGCGGTGTTCAAAATCATGAAGAGCCTGAAAAGGTGTGAAAAACATGAAGAGCTTCAAAACGTGTCAAAAATATGAGGAGCATGAAACGGTCTGAAAAATAGGAGGAGCAAGAAGCGGTGTTGAAAAAAATGAACAGCCTGCAAACGTTTGAAAAATATGAAGAGCTTCAAATGGTGTGAAATTAATGAGGAGCATGAAACGGTCTGAAAAATACGAGAAGCATGAAGTGGTGTTGAAAAACAGGAAGAGCCAGAAAAGGTGTGAAAAATATGACGAGTTTCAAAAGGTGTCAAAAATATGAGGAGCATGAAACGGTCTGAAAAATAGGAGAAGCATGAAGCTGTGTTCAAAAATCTGAAGAGCGTGAAAAGTTGTGAAAAATATGAAGAGCTTCAAAAGGTGTGAAAAATATGAGGAGCATAAAACGGTCTGAAAATAGAAGCAGCAACAAACGGTGTTGAAAAACATGAAGAGCCTGAAAACGTGTGAAAAATATGAAGAGCTTCAAAAGGTGTGAAAAATATGAGGAGCATGAAACGGTCTGAAAAATAGGAGGAGCATGAAGCGGTGTTCAAAAACATGACGAGCCAGAAAAGGTGTGAAAAATATGAAGAGCTTCAAAAGGTGTGAAATAAATGAGGAGCATGAAACGGTCTGGAATATAGTAGGAGCATGAAGCGGTGTTCTAAAACATGAAGAGCCTGAAAAGGTGTTAAAAATATGAAGAGCTTCTAAAGGTGTCAAAAATATGAGGAGCATGAAACGGTCTGAAAAACACGAGTAGCATGAAGTGGTGTTGAATAACGTCAAGAGCCTGAAAAGGTGTGAAAAATATGAAGAGCTTCAAAAGGTGTGAAAAATATGAGGAGCATGAAACGGCCTGAAATATAGATGCTGCATGAAACGGTGTGGAAAAACATGAAGAGCCTGAAAAGGTGTGAAAAATATGAAGAGCTTCAAATGGCGTCAAAAATATGAGGAGCATGAAACGTTCTGAAAAATAGGAGGAGCATGAAACGGTGATCAAAAACATGAGAAGCCTGAAAAGGTGTGATAAATATGAAGAGCTTCAAATGGTGTCAAAAATATGAGAAGCATGAAACGGTCTGAAAGATAGGAGGAGCATGAAACGGTGATCAGAAACATGAAGAGCCTGAAAAGTTGTGAAAAATATGAAGAGCTTCAAAAGGTGTGAAATTCATGAGGAGCATGAAACGGTCTGAAAAATAGGAGAAGCATGAAGTGGTGTGGAAAAACATGAAGAGCCTGAAAAGGTGTGAAAAATATGAAGAGCTTCAAAAGGTGTGAAATACATGAGGAGCATGAAACTCTCTGAAAAATAGGAGGAGCATGAAGTGGTGTTCAAAAACATGAAGAGCCTGAAAAGTTGTGAAAAATATGAAGAGCTTCAAAAGGTGTGAAATTCATGAGGAGCATGAAACGGTCTGAAAAATAGGAGAAGCAAGAAGTGGTGTTGAAAAACATGAAGAGAGTGAAAAGGTGTGAAAAATATGAAGAGCTTCAAAAGGTGTGAAATACATGAGGAGCATGAAACTCTCTTAAAAATAGGAGGAGCATGAAGTGGTGTTCAAAAACATGAAGAGCCTGAAAAGTTGTGAGAAATATGAAGAGCTTCAAAAGGTGTGAAATACATGAGGAGCATGAAACAGTCTGAAAAAAAGGAGGAGCATAAGGCGGTGTTGAAAAACATGAAGAGCCTGAAAAGGTGTGAAAAATATGAAGAGATTCAAAAGGTGTCAATAATATGAGGAGCATGAAACGGTCTGAAAAATGGGAGGAGCATGAAGCTCTGTTCAAAAATATGAGGAGCCTGAAAAGGTGTGAAAAATATGAGGAGCATGAAATTGTCTGAAAAATAGGAGGAGCATGAAGTGGTGTGGAAAAACATGAAGAGCCTGAAAAGGTGTGAAAAATATGAAGAGCTTCAAAAGGTGTGAAATACATGAGGAGCATGAAATTGTCTGAAAAATAGGAGGAGCATGAAGTGGTGTTCAAAAACATGAAGAGCCTGAAAAGGTGTGAAAAATATGAAGACCTTCAAAAGGTGTGAAAAATATGAGGAGCATGAAACGGTCTGAAAAATAGATGCGGCATGAAATGGTGTTGAAAAACATGAAGAGCCTGAAAAGGTGTGAAAAATATGAAGAGCTTCAAATGGTGTCAAAAATATGAGGAGCATGTAACGTTCTGAAAATTAGGAGGAGCATGAAACGGTGATCAAAAACATGAGAAGCCTGAAAAGGTGTGATAAAATATGAAGAGCTTCAAAAGGGGTGAAATATATGAGGAGCATGAAACGGGCTGAAAAATAGGAGATGCATGAAGTGGTGTGGAAAAACATGAAGAGCCTGAAAAGGTATGAAAAATATGAAGAGCTTCAAAGTTGTGAAAAATATGAGGAGCATGAAACGGTCTGAAAAATAGAAGCTGCATGAAATGGTGTGGAAAAACATGAAGAGCCTGAAAAGGTGTGAAAAATATGAAGAGCTTCAAATGGTGTCAAAAATATGAGGAGCATGTAACGTTCTGAAAAATAGGAGGAGCATAAAACGGTGATCAAAAACATGAGAAGCCTGAAAAGGTGTGATAAATATGAAGAGCTTCAAAAGGGGTGGAATATATGAGGAGCATGAAACGGGCTGAAAAATAGGAGATGCATGAAGTGGTGTGGAAAAACATGAAGAGCCTGAAAAGGTATGAAAATATGAAGAGCTTCAAAAGGTGTGAAAAATATGAGGAGCATGAAACGGTCTGAAAAATAGATGCGGCATGAAATGGTGTTGAAAAACATGAAGAGCCTGAAAGTTGTGAAAATATGAAGAGCTTCAAAACGTATGAAAAATATGAGGAGCATGAAACGGCCTGAAAATAGAAGCAGCATGAAACGGTGTTGAAAAATATGATGAGCCTGAAAAGGTGTGAAAAATATGAAGAGCTTTAAAGGGGTCAAAAATATGAAGAGCATGAAACGGTCTGTAAAATAGGAGGATCATGAAGCTGTTTTCAAAATCATGAAGAGCCTGAAAAGGTGTGAAAAATATGAAGAGCTTCAACGTGTCAAAAATATGAGGAGCATGAAACGGTCTGAAAAATAGGAGGAGCAAGAAGCGGTGTTGAAAAAAATGAACAGCCTGCAAACGTTTGAAAAATATGAAGAGCTTCAAATGGTGTGAAATTAATGAGGAGCATGAAACGGTCTGAAAAACACGAGAGGCATGAAGTGGTGTGGAAAAACATGAAGAACCTGAAAAGGTGTGAAAAATATGAAGAGTTTCAAAAGGTGTCAAAAATATGAAGAGCATGAAACGGTCTGAAAATTTGAAGGATCATGAGCGGTGTTCAAAAACATGAGGAGCCTGAAAAGGTGTGAAAAATATGAAGAGCTTCAAATGGTGTCAAAAATATGAGAAGCATGAAACGGTCTGAAAGATAGGAGGAGTATGAAACGGTGATCAGAAACATGAAAAGCCTGAAAACGTGTGAAAAATATGAAGAGTTTCAAAAGGTGTGAAATTCATGAGGAGCATGAAACGGTCTGAAAAATAGGAGAAGCATGAAGTGGTGTGGAAAAACATGAAGAGCCTGAAAAGGTGTGAAAAATATGAAGAGCTTCAAAAGGTGTGAAATACATGAGGAACCTGCAACTCTCTGAAAAATAGGAGGAGCATGAAGTGGTGTTCAAAAACATGAAGAGCCTGAAAATGTGTGAAAAATATGAGGAGCATGAAATTGTCTGAAAAATAGGAGGAGCATGAAGTGTTGTTCAAAAACATGAAGAGCCTGAAAAGTTGTGAAAAATATGAAGAGCTTCAAAAGGTGTCAAAAATTCGAGGAGCATGAAACGGTCTGAAAAATAGGAGGAGCATGAACCGGTCTGAAAAATAGGAGGAGCATGAATCGGTGATCAAAAACATGAGGAGCATGAAAAAATGTGAAAAATATGAAGAGCTTCAAAAGGTGTGAAATTCATGAGGAGCATGAAACGGTCTGAAAAATAGGAGAAGCATGAAGTGGTGTTCAAAAACATGAGGAGCCTGAAAAGGTGTGAAAAATATGAAGAGCTTCAAAAGGTGTGATATTCATGAGGAGCATGAAAGCTTTCTGAAAAATAGGAGAAGCATGAAGTGGTGTGGAAAAACATGAAGAGCCTGAAAAGGTGTGAAAAATATGAAGAGCTTCAAAAGGTGTCAAAAATATGAAGAGCATGAAACGGTCTGAAAATTTGGAGCATCATGAGAGGTGTTCAAAAACATGAAGAACCTGAAAAGGTGTGAAAAATATGAAGAGCTTCAAATGGTGTCAAAAATATGAGAAGCATGTAACGGTCTGAAAGATAGGAGGAGCATGAAATGGTGATCAGAAACATGAAGAGCCTGAAAAATTGTGAAAAATATGAATAGCTTCAAAAGGTGTGAAATTCATGAGGAGCATGAAACGGTCTGAAAATTAGGAGAAGCATGAAGTGGTGTGGAAAAACATGAAGAGCCTGAAAAAGTGTGAAAAATATGAAGAGCTTCAAAAGGTGTGAAATACATGAGGAGCATTAAACTCTCTGAAAAATAGGAGGAGCATGAAGTGTTCAAAACATGAAGAGCTTGAAAAGTTGTGAAAAATATGAAGAGCTTCAAAAGGTGTGAAAAATATGAGGAGCATGAAACGGTCTGAAAAATAGGAGGAGCATGAAACGGTGATCAAAAACATGAGGAGCCTGAAAAAATGTGAAAAATATGAAGAGCTTCAAAAGGTGTGAAATTCATGAGGAGCATGAAACGGTCTGAAAAATAGGAGAAGCATGAAGAGGTGTTCAAAAACATGAGGAGCCTGAGAAGGTGTGAAAAATATGAAGAGCTTCAAAAGGTGTCAAAATATGAAGAGCATGAAACGGTCTGAAAATTTGGAGGATCATGAGCGGTGTTCAAAAACATGAGGAGCCTGAAAAGGTGTGAAAAATATGAAGAGCTTCAAATGGTGTCAAAAATATGAGAAGCATGAAACGGTCTGAAAGATAGGAGGAGTATGAAACGGTGATCAGAAACATGAAAAGCCTGAAAACGTGTGAAAAATATGAAGAGTTTCAAAAGGTGTGAAATTCATGAGGAGCATGAAACGGTCTGAAAAATAGGAGAAGCATGAAGTGGTGTGGAAAAACATGAAGAGCCTGAAAAGGTGTGAAAAATATGAAGAGCTTCAAAAGGTGTGAAATACATGAGGAACCTGCAACTCTCTGAAAAATAGGAGGAGCATGAAGTGGTGTTCAAAAACATGAAGAGCCTGAAAATGTGTGAAAAATATGAGGAGCATGAAATTGTCTGAAAAATAGGAGGAGCATGAAGTGTTGTTCAAAAAAAAGAAGAGCCTGAAAAGTTGTGAAAAATATGAAGAGCTTCAAAAGGTGTCAAAAATTCGAGGAGCATGAAACGGTCTGAAAAATAGGAGGAGCATGAACCGGTCTGAAAAATAGGAGGAGCATGAATCGGTGATCAAAAACATGAGGAGCATGAAAAAATGTGAAAAATATGAAGAGCTTCAAAAGGTGTGAAATTCATGAGGAGCATGAAACGGTCTGAAAAATAGGAGAAGCATGAAGTGGTGTTCAAAAACATGAGGAGCCTGAAAAGGTGTGAAAAATATGAAGAGCTTCAAAAGGTGTGATATTCATGAGGAGCATGAAAGCTTTCTGAAAAATAGGAGAAGCATGAAGTGGTGTGGAAAAACATGAAGAGCCTGAAAAGGTGTGAAAAATATGAAGAGCTTCAAAAGGTGTCAAAAATATGAAGAGCATGAAACGGTCTGAAAATTTGGAGCATCATGAGAGGTGTTCAAAAACATGAAGAACCTGAAAAGGTGTGAAAAATATGAAGAGCTTCAAATGGTGTCAAAAATATGAGAAGCATGTAACGGTCTGAAAGATAGGAGGAGCATGAAATGGTGATCAGAAACATGAAGAGCCTGAAAAATTGTGAAAAATATGAATAGCTTCAAAAGGTGTGAAATTCATGAGGAGCATGAAACGGTCTGAAAATTAGGAGAAGCATGAAGTGGTGTGGAAAAACATGAAGAGCCTGAAAAAGTGTGAAAAATATGAAGAGCTTCAAAAGGTGTGAAATACATGAGGAGCATTAAACTCTCTGAAAAATAGGAGGAGCATGAAGTGTTCAAAACATGAAGAGCTTGAAAAGTTGTGAAAAATATGAAGAGCTTCAAAAGGTGTGAAAAATATGAGGAGCATGAAACGGTCTGAAAAATAGGAGGAGCATGAAACGGTGATCAAAAACATGAGGAGCCTGAAAAAATGTGAAAAATATGAAGAGCTTCAAAAGGTGTGAAATTCATGAGGAGCATGAAACGGTCTGAAAAATAGGAGAAGCATGAAGAGGTGTTCAAAAACATGAGGAGCCTGAGAAGGTGTGAAAAATATGAAGAGCTTCAAAAGGTGTCAAAATATGAAGAGCATGAAACGGTCTGAAAATTTGGAGGATCATGAGCGGTGTTCAAAAACATGAAGAGCCTGAAAAGTTGTGAAAAATATGAAGAGCTTCAAAAGGGGTCAAAAATCTGAAGAGCATGAAACGGTCTGAAAAATAGGAGGATCATGAAGCGGTGTTCAAAATCATGAAGAGCCTGAAAACGTGTTAAAAATATGAAGAGCTTCAAAAGGTGTCAAAATTATGAGGAGCATGAAACGGTCTGAAAAATAGGAGGAGCATGAAACGGTGATCAAAAACATGAGGAGCCTGAAAAGTTGTGAAAAATATGAAGAGCTTCAAAAGGTGTCAAAAATATTTGGAGCATGAAACAGTATGAAACATAGGATGAGCATGAAACTTTTTTGAAAAAGATGAAGAGCATGAAAAGGTGTGAAAAATACGAAGAGCTTCAAAAGATGTTAAAAATATGAGGAGCATGAAACTTTCTGAAAAATTGGAGGAGCATGAAGCGGTGTTGAAAAATAGGATGAGCATTAAACGGTTTTAAAAAGACGAAGAGCCTAAAAGGTGTGACATATATGAAGAGCTTCAAAAGGTGTAAAATACATGAGGAGGTCGAAACGGTCTGAAAATAGTAGGAGCATGAAGCGGAGTTGAAAAACATGAATAGCCTGAAAACGTGTGAAAAATATGAAGAGCTTCAAATGGTGTGAAATATATGAAGAGCTACAAAAGGTGTCAAAAATATGAGGAGCATGAACCGATCTGAAATATAGGAGGAGCATGAAGTGGTGTTGAAAAACATGAAGAGCCTGAAAAGGTGTGAAAAATATGAAGAGCTTCAAAAGGTGTCAAAAATATGAGGAGCCTGAAACGGTCTGAAAAATAGGAGGAGCATGATACGGTGTTAAAAAATATGAAGAGCCTGAAAAGTTGTGAAAAACATGAAGATCTTCAAAAGGGGTCAAAAATATGAGGAGCATGAAACGGTCTGAAAAATAGGAGGAGCATGAAGTGGTGTTCAAAAACATAAAGAGCCTGAAAAGGTGTGAAAAACATGAAGAGCCTCAAAACGTGTCAAAAATATGAGGAGCATGAAACGGTCTGAAAAATAGGAGGAGCATGAAGCGGTGTTGAAAAACATGAAGAGCCTGAAAACGTGTGAAAAATATGAAGAGCTTCAAAAGGTGTGAAATATATGAAGAGCTTCCAAAGGTGTCAAAAATGAGATGAGCATGAAACGGTCTGAAAAATAGGAGGAGCATGAAGCGGTGTTGAAAAACATGAAGAGCCTGAAAACGTGTGAAAAATATGAAGAGCTTCAAAAGTTGTGAAAAAATGAGGAGGTTCAAAAGGTGTCAAAAATATGAGGAGCATGAAACGGTCTGAAAAATAGGAGGAGCATGAAACGGTGTTCAAAAACATGAAGAGCTTGAAAAGGTGTGAAAAATATGAAGAGCTTGAAAAGGTGTGAAATACATGAGGAGCCTGAAGCGGTCTGAAAAATAGGAGGAGCATGAAACGGTGTTGAAAAACATGAAGAGCCTGAAATGGTGTGAAAAATAGGAAGAACTTCAAAAGTTGTGAAAAAATGAGGAGGTTCAA
Organism: Dama dama; assembly: GCF_033118175.1. Classification (NCBI taxonomy): domain Eukaryota; kingdom Metazoa; phylum Chordata; class Mammalia; order Artiodactyla; family Cervidae; genus Dama; species Dama dama. The sequence goes on from NW_026870910.1 coordinate 855,999, forward strand.
AAGGTGTCAAATATATGAGGAGCATGAAACGGTCTGAAAAATAGGAGGAGCATGAAGCAGTCGTCAAAAACATGAAGAACCTGAAAAGTTTTGTAAAATATGAAGAGCTTCAAAAGGTGTGAAAAATATGAGGAGTATGAAACGATCTGAAAAATAAGAGGATCTTGAAACGGTCTGAAAAATAGGAGCAGCATGAAACGGTGTTGAAAGACATGAAGAGCTTCAAAAGGTGTCAAAATGAGATGATCATGAAACGGTCTGAAAAATAGGAGGAGCATGAAGTCGTGTTGAAAAAAATGAAAAATCTGAAAAGGTGTGAAATATATGAAGAGCTTCAAAAGATGTCAAAAATATGAGGAGAATGAAACGGTCTGCAAAATAGGAGGAGCATGAAATGGTGTTCAAAAACATGAAGAGCCTGAAAATTTGTTAAAAAAATGAAGAGCTTCAAAAGGTGTCAAAAATATGAGGAGCAATAAACGGTCTGAAAAATAGGAGTAGCACGAAGCGGTGTTCAAAAACAGGAAGAGCCTGAAAATTTGTTAAAAAAATGAAGAGCTTCAAAAGGTGTCAAAAATATGCGGAGCATGAAAAGTTCTGAAAATTAGGAGGAGCATGAAGCGGTGTTGAAAAACATGAAGAGCCTGAAAATGTGTGAAAAATATGAAGAGCTTCAAAAGGTGTCAAAAATATGAGGAGCATTAAATGGTCTGAAAAATAGGAGTAGCATGAAGCGGTGTTCAAAAACAGGAAGAGCCTGAAAATTTGTTAAAAAAATGAAGAGCTTCAAAAGGTGTCAAAAATATGAGGAGCATGAAACGGTCTGAAAAATAGGAGTATTATGAAACGGTGTTCAAAAATATGAAGAGCCTGAAAAGGTGTGAAAAATATGAAGAGCATCAAAAGATGTGAAAAATATGAAGAGCTTCAAAAGGTGTAAAAAATATGAGGAGCATGAAACGGTCTGAAAAATAGGAAGAGCATGAAACGGTGTTCAAACAAATCAAGAGCCTGAAAAGGTGTGAAAAATATGAAGAGCTTCAAAAGGTTTGAAAAACATGAGGAGCATGAAACGGTCTGAAAAATAGGAGATGCATGAAGTTGTGTTGAAAAACATGAAGAGCCTGAAAAGGTGTGAAAAATATGAAGAGCTTCAAAATGTGTCAAAAATGAGATGAGCATGAAACGGTCTGAAAAATAGGAAGAGCATGAAGTGGTGTTGAAAATGATGAAGAGCCTGAAAAGGTGTGAGAAATATGAAGAGCTTCAAAGGGGTCAAAAATATGAGGAGCATTAAACGGTCTGAAAAATAGGAGGAGCATGAAGCGGTGTTCAAAAACATGAAGAGCCTGAAAACGTGTGAAAAATATGAAGAGCCTCAAAACGTGTCAAAAATATAAGGAGTATGAAACGGTCTGAAATATAGCAGCAGCATGAAGCAGTGTTGAAAAACATGAAGAGCCTGAAAACGTGTGAAAAATATGAAGATCTTCAAAAGGTGTCAAAAATGAGATGAGCATGAAACGGTCTGAAGAATAGGAAGAGCATGATGCAGTGTTGAAAAACATGAAGAGCCTGAAAAGGTGTGAAAAATATGAAGCACTTCAAAAGATGTCAAAATTATGAGGAGCATGAAACAGTCTGAAAATTAAGAGGAGCATGAATTGGTTTTGAAAAACATGAAGAGCCTGAAAACATGCGAAATATATGAAGCGCTTCAAAAGGTGTGAAATATATGAGGAGCATGAAACAGTTGAAAAATAGGAGGAGCATGAAGCAGTGTTCAAAAACATGAAGAACCGGAAAAGGTGTGAAAAATATGAAGAGCTTCAAAAGGTGTAAAAAATATGAAGAGCTTCAAAAGGTGTCAAAAATGAGATGTGCATGAAACGGTCTAAAAAATAGGAGGAGCATGAAGCGGTGTTCAAAAAAATGCAGAGACTGAAAAATTGTGAAAAATATGAAGAGCTTCAAAAGGTGTAAAATATAGGAGGAGCATGAAATGGGTTGAAAAATAGGAGGAGCATGAACCGGTGTTCCAAAAAATAAAGAGCATGAAAAGGTGTGAAAAACATGAAGAGCTTCATAAGGTGTAACATTTAGTTTAGCAAGAAAGGGTCTGAAAAATAGGAGGAGCATGAAGTGGTGTTGAAAACATGAAGAGCCTGAAAAGTTGTGAAATACACGAAGAGCTTCAAAAGGTGTGAAAAATATGAAGTGCATCAAAAGGTGTCAAAAATGAGATGAGCATGAAACGGTCTGAAAAATAGGAGGAGCATGAAGTGGTATTGAAAAACATGAAGAGCCTGAAAACGTGTGAAAAATATGAAGAGCTTCAAAAATATGAAAAATATGAAGAGATTCAAAAGGTGTAAAAAATATGAAGAGCTTCAAAAGATGTCAAAAATGAGATGAGCATGAAACGGTCTGAAGAAAAGGAGGAGCATGAAGCAGAGTTCACAAAAATGAAGAGCCTGAAAAGGTGGAAAGAATATGAAGAGCTTCAAAAGCTGTCAAAAATTTGAGGAGCATGAAACGGTATGAAAAATAGGAGGAGTGTGAAGCGGTATTCAAAAACATGAAGAGTTTAAAAGGTGTGAAAAATATGAAGAGCTTCAAAAGTTGTGAAAAATATGAAAAGCATGAAACGGTCTGAAAAATAGGAGGAGCATGAAGCGGTGTTCAAAAACATGAAGAGCCTGATAAGGTATAAAAATATGAAGAGCTTCAAAAGGTGTAAAAAATACGAAGAGCTTCAAAAGGTGTCAAAAATGAGATGAGCATGAAACGGTCTGAAAAATAGGAGGAGCAAGAAGCGGTGGTGAAAAACATAAAGAGCCTGAAAATGTGTGAAAAATATGAAGAGCTTCAAAAGGTGTGAAAAGTATGAGGAGTATGAAGCGGTGTTCAAAAACATGAAGATCCTGAAAATGTGTGAAAAATATGAAGAGACTGAAAACGTGTCAAAAATATGAGGAGCATGAAAAGTTCTGAAAAATAGGATAAGCATGATAAGGTGTTGAAAAACATGAAAAGCCTGAAAAAGTGTGAAAATATGAAGAGCTTCAAAAGGTGTCAAAAATATGAGGGACATGAACGATCTTAAAAACAAGAGGAGGATGAAGTGGTGTTGAAAAACATGAAGAGGCTGAAAAGGTGTAAAAAATATGAAGAGCTTCAAAATGTTTCAAAATTATGAGGGGCATGAACGTTCTGAAAAATAGGAGGAACATAAAGCAGTGTTGAAAAATATGAAGAGCTCAAAAGGTGTGAAAAATATGAAGAGCTTCAAAAGGTGTCAAAAAAGAGATGAGCATGAAATGGTCTGAAAAATAGGAGGAGCATGAAGCGGTGTTGAAAAACATGAAGAGCCTGTAAAGGTGTGAAATATATGAAGAGCTTCAAAAGGTGTCAAATATATGAGGAACATGAAACGGTCTGAAAAATAGGAGGAGCATGAAGCGGTGTTGAAAATCATGAATAGCCTGAAAAGGTGTGAAAAATAAAAGAGCTTGAAAAGTTGTGAAAAATATGAAGAGCTTCAAAAGGTGTCAAAAATATGAGGAGCATGAAACGGTCTAAAAAATAGGAGGAGCATGAAACGTTGTTGAAAAACATGAAGAGCTTGAAAACTTGTGAAAAATATGAAGAGTTTCAAAAGATGTGGAAAATAAGAAGAGCTTCAAAAGGTGTCAAAAATGAGATGAGCATGAAACGGTCTGAAAAATAGGAGGAGCACGAAGCGGTGTTGAAAAACATGAAGCGCCTGAAAAGGTGTTAGAAATATGAAGAGCTTCAAATGTTGTCAAAAATATGAGGAGCATGAAACTGTCTGCAAAATGGGAGGAGCATGAAGTGGTGTTGAAAAACATGGGGAGTCTGGAAAGGTGTGAATAATATGAAGAGCTACAAAAGGTGTCAAAAATATGAGGAGCATGAAACTGTCTGAAAAATAGGAGGAGCATGATGCGGTGTTGAAAAATATGAAGAGCCTGAAAACGTGTGAAAAATATGAAGATCTTCAAAGGTATGAAAAATATGAAGAGCTTCAAAAGGTGTCAAAAATGAGATGACCATGAAACGGTCTGAAAAATACAAGGAGCATGAAGTTGTTTTCAAAAAAATGAAGAGCCTGAAAAGGTGTGAAGTATATGAAGATTTCAAAAGGTGTCACAAATAAGAGGAGCATGAAACGGTCTGAAATATATGAGGAACATGAAGCGGTGTTCAAAAACATGAAGAGCCTGAAAAGGTGTGAAAAATATGAAGAGCTTCAAAAGGTGTGAAATACATGAGGAGCATGAAAAGGTCTGAAAAATAGGAGGATCATGAAGCGGTGTTGAAAAACATGAAGAGCCTGAAAAGGTGTGAAAAATTTGAAGTGCTTCAAAAGCTTTCAAAAATATGAGGAGCATGAAACGCTCTGAAAAATAGGAGCAGCATGAAGCGGTGTTCAAAAACATGAAGAGCCTGAAAAGGTGCGAAAAATATGAAGAACTTCAACAGTTGTGAAAAACAGGAGGAGCATGAAGCGGTGTTGAAAAACATGAAGAGCCTGAAAATGTGTGAAAAATTTGAAGAGCTTCATAAGCTTTCAAATATATGAGGAGCATGAAATGCTCTGAAAAATAGAAGGAGCATGAAGCGGTGTTCAAAAGCATGAAGAGCCTGAAAAGGTGTGAAAAATATGAAGAACTTCAACAGTTGTGAAAAATAGGAGGATCATGAAGCGGTGTTGAAAACCATGAAGAGCCTGAAAAGGTGTGAAAAATTTGAAGAGCTTCAAAAGCTTTCAAAAATATGAGGAGCATGAAACGCTCTGAAAAATAGGAGTAGCATGAAGCGGTGTTCAAAAACATGAAGAGCCTGAAAACGTGTGAAAAATATGAAGAGCTTCAAAAGGTGTGAAAAATATGAAGAGCTTCAAAAAGTGTCAAAAATGAGATGAGCATGAAGCGGTCTAAAAAATGGTGGAGCATGAAGTGTTGTTGAAAATCATGAAGAGCCTGAAAAGATGTGAAAAATATGAAGAGCTTCAAAAGGTGTGAAATACATGAGGAGCATGAAAAGGTCTGAAAATAGAAGGTGCATGAAGCGGTGTTGAAAAACATGAAGAGCCTGAACAGGTGTGAAAAATGTGAAGAGCTTCAAAAGGTGTGAAGTACAGGAGGAGCATTAAACGGTCTGAAAAATAGGAGGAGCATGAAGCGGTGTTGAAAAACATGAAGAGCCTGAAATGGTGTGAAAAATGTGAAGAGCTTCAAAAGGTGTGAAAAATAGGAGGAGCATGAAGAGGTGTTCAAAAACATGAAATGCCTGAAAAGTTGTAAAAAATATGAAGAGCTTCAAAAGGTGTCAAAAATATGAGGAGCCTGAAACGGTCTGAAAAACAGGAGGAGCATGAATCGGTCTTCAAAAACATGAAGAGCCTGAAAAGGTGTGAAAAATATGAAGAGCTTCAAAACGTGTCAAAAATATGAGGAGCATGAAACGGTCTGAAAATAGGACGAGCATGAAGTGGTGTTCAAAAAGATGAAGAGCCTGAAATGGTGTGAAAAATATGAAGAGCTTCAAAATGTGTCAAAAATATGACGAGCATGAAACCCTCTTAAAAATAGGAGGAGGATGAAGCGGTGTTCAAAAAAATGAGAGACTGAAAAATTGTGAAAAATATGAAGAGCTTCAAAAGGTGTAAAAAATAGGAGGAGCATGAAACGGGTTGAAAAATAGGAGGAGCATGAACCTGTGTTCAAAAACATAAAGAGCATGAAAAGGTGTGAAAAACATGAAGAGCTTCATAAGGTGTCAAATTTAGTTTAGCATGAAAGGGTCTGAAAAATAGGAGGAGCATGAAGTGGTATTGAAAAACATGAAGAGCCTGAAAACGTGTGAAAAATATGAAGAGCTTCAAAAATATGAAAAATATGAAGAGATTCAAAAGGTGTGAAAAATATGAAGAGCTTCAAAAGATGTCAAAAATGAGATGAGCATGAAACGGTCTGAAGAAAAGGAGGAGCATGAAGCGGAGTTCACAAAAATGAAGAGCCTGAAAAGGTGGAAAGTATATGAAGAGCTTCAAAAGCTGTCAAACATTTGAGGAGCATGAAAAGGTATGAAAAATAGGAGGAGTGTGAAGCGGTGTTCAAAAACATGAAGAGTTTAAAAGGTGTGAAAAATATGAAGAGCTTCAAAAGTTGTGAAAAATATGAAAAGCATGAAACGGTCTGAAAAATAGGAGGAGCATGAAGCGGTGTTGAAAAACATGAAGAGTCTGAAAAGGTGTTAAAAATATGAAGAGGTTCAAAAGGTGTCAACAATAAGAGGAGCATGAATGGTCTGAAAATTAGGAGGAGCATGAAGCGGTGTTGAAAAACATGAAGAGCCTGAAAACATGTGAAAAACATGAAGAGCTTAAAAGTTGTGAGAAATATGAAGAGCTTCAAAAGGTGTCAAAAATGAGACGAGCATGAAACGGTCTGGAAAGTAGGACGAGCATGAAGCAGTGTTGAAAAACATGAAGAGCCAGAAAAGGTGTGAAAAATATGAAGAGCTTAAAAAGTGTCAAAAATATGAAGACCAAGAAACGGTCTGAAAAATAGGAGGAGAATGAAGCGGTGTGGAAGAACATGAAGAGACTGAAAAGGTGTGAAAAATATGAAGCGCTTCAAAAGATGTCAAAATTATGAGGAGCATGAAACAGTCTGAAAAATAGGAGGAGCATGAATTGGTTTTGAGAAACATGAAGAGCCTGAAAAGGTGTGAAAAATATGAAGAGCTTCAAAATGGGTCAAAAATATGAGGAGCATTAATCGGTCTGAAAAATAGGAGGAGCATGAAGCGGTGTTGAAAGACATGAAGACCCTGAAAAGGTGTGAAAAATATGAAGAGCTTCTAAAGGTGTCAAAATATGAGGAGCATGACTGTCTGAAATATATCAGGAGCATGAAAAGGTGTTAAAAAACATGAAGAGTTTCAAAAGGTGTGAAACATATGAGGAGCATGAAACGGTCTGAAAAATAGGAGGAGCATGAAACGGTGTTAAAAAACATGAAGAGCTTCAAAAGGTGTGAAACATATGAAGAGCTTCAAAAAGTGTCAAAAATATGAGGAGTATGATACGGTCTGAAAAATACGAGGAGCATTAAGCGGTTTTGAAAAACATGAAGTTCCTGAAAAGCTGTGAAAATAAGACAAGCTTCAAAAGGTGTGAAAAATATGAGGAGCATGAAACGGCATGAAAAATACGAGGAGCATGAAGCGGTGTTGAAAGACATGAAGACCCTGAAAAGGTGTGAAAAATATGAAGAGCTTCTAAAGTTGTCAAAATATGAGGAGCATGAAACGGTCTGAAAAATAGGAGGAGCATGAAGCTGTGTTGAAAAACATGAAGAGCATGAAAAGCTGTGAAGAATATGAAGAGCTTCAAAACGTGTCAAAAATATGAGGAGCATGAATCGGTCTTAAAAATAGAAGGAGCATGAAGTGGTGTTGAAAAACATGAAGATCTGAAAAGGAGTGAAAAATATGAAGAGCTTCATAAGGTGTCAAAAATATGAGGAGCATGAAACGGTCTGAAAAATAGGAGGAGCAAGAAACGGTTTTAACAAACATGAAGAGCGGGAAAAGTTGTGAAAAATATGAAGAGCTTCAAAAGGTTTCAAAAATATGAGGAGCATGAAACAGGCTGTAAAATAGGAGGAGCATGAAGCGGTGTCGAAAAACATGAAGAGCATGAAGAGTTGTGAAAAATAGGAAGAACTTCAAAAGGTGTCAAAAATATGAGGAGCATGAACGGTATGAAAAATAGGAGGATCATGAAGCCGTGTTGAAAAACATGAAGAGCCTGAAAACGTGTGAAAATTATGAAGAGCTTCAAAAGGTGTGAAATATATGAAGAGCTTCAAAAGTTTTCAAAAATGAGATGAGCATGAAATGGTCTGAAAGATAGGAGGAGCATGAAGCGGTGTTGAAAAACATGAAGAGCCTGAAAAGGTGTGAAAAATATGAAGAGCTTCAAATGGTGTGAAATAAATGAGGACCTTGAAACGGTCTGAAAAACAGGAGGAGCATGAATCGGTCTTCAAAAACATGAAGAGCCTTAAAAGGTTTGAAAAATATGAAGAGCTTCAAAACGTGTCAAAAATATGAGGAGCATGAAACGGTCTGAAAATAGGACGAGCATGAAGTGGTGTTCAAAAAGATGAAGAGCCTGAAATGGTGTGAAAAATATGAAGAGCTTCAAAATGTGTCAAAAATATGACGAGCATGAAACCCTCTTAAAAATAGGAGGAGGATGAAGCGGTGTTCAAAAAAATGAGAGACTGAAAAATTGTGAAAAATATGAAGAGCTTCAAAAGGTGTAAAAAATATGAAGAGCTTCATAAGGTGTCAAAAATATGAGGAGCATGAAACGTTCTGAAAAATAGGAGGAGCAAGAAACGGTTTTAACAAACATGAAGAGCGGGAAAAGTTGTGAAAAATATGAAGAGCTTCAAAAGGTTTCAAAAATATGAGGAGCATGAAACAGGCTGTAAAATAGGAGGAGCATGAAGCGGTGTCGAAAAACATGAAGAGCATGAAGAGTTGTGAAAAATAGGAAGAACTTCAAAAGGTGTCAAAAATATGAGGAGCATGAACGGTATGAAAAATAGGAGGATCATGAAGCCGTGTTGAAAAAACATGAAGAGCCTGAAAACGTGTGAAAATTATGAAGAGCTTCAAAAGGTGTGAAATATATGAAGAGCTTCAAAAGGTGTCAAAAATGAGATGAGCATGAAATGGTCTGAAAGATAGGAGGAGCATGAAGCGGTGTTGAAAAACATGAAGAGCCTGAAAAGGTGTGAAAAATATGAAGAGCTTCAAATGGTGTGAAATAAATGAGGACCTTGAAACGGTCTGAAAAACAGGAGGAGCATTAAATCTTGTTGAAAAACATGAAGAGCCTGAAAACGTGTGAAAATTATGAAGAGCTTCAAAAGGTGTGAAATATATGAAGAGCTTCAAAAGGTGTCAAAAATGAGATGAGCATGAAATGGTCTGAAAGATAGGAGGGGCATGAAGCGGTGTTGAAAAACATGAAGAGCCTGAAAAGGTGTGAGAAATATGAAGATCTTCAAAATGTGTCAAAAATATGAGGAGCATGAAACGGTCTGAAAAACAGGAGGAGCAAGAAGTGATGTTTAAAAACATGAAGAGCCTGAAAAGGTGTGAAAAATATGAAGAGCATCAAAAGATGTGAAAAATATGAGGAGCATGAACCGGTCTGAAAAATAGGAGGAGCATGAAGCGGTTTTGAAAAGGATGAAGAGTCTGAAAAGGAGTGAAAAATAGGAAGAGCTTCATAAGGTGTCAAAAATATTAGGAGCATGAAACTGTCTGAAAAATAGGAGGAGCATGAAGTGGTGTTGAAAAACGTGAAGAGCCTAAAAAGGATTGAAAAATATGAAGAGCTTCAAAAGGTGTGAAAAATATGAGGAGCATGAAACGGTCTGAAAAATAGGAGGAGCATAAAACGGTGTTTGAAAACATGAAGAGCATGAAAATTTGTGAAAAATATGAAGACCTTCAAAACGTGTCCAAAATGAGATGAGCATGAAACTGTCTGAAAAAAAGGAGGTGCATGAAGCGGTGTTGAAAAACATGAAGAGCCTGAAAACGTGTGAAAAATATGAAGAGCTTCTAAAGGTGTGAAAAATATGAAGAGCTTCAAACGGTGTCAAAAATGAGATGAGCATGAAATGGCCTAAAAAATAGGAGGAGCATGAATTGTTGGTGAAAAACATGAAGAGCCTGAAAAAATGTGAAGTATATGAAGAGATTGAAAAGGTGTCAAAAATATGAGGAGCATGAAACGGTCTGAAAAATAGAAGGAGAATGAAGTGGTGTTGAAAAACATGAAGAGCCTGAAAAGTGTGCAAAATATGAAGAGCTTCAAAAGGTGTGAAAAATATGAGGAGCATGAGACGGTCTGAAAAATAGGAGGAGAATGAAGCGGTGTTGAAAAACAAGAAGAGTCTGAAAAGGTGTGAAAAATATGAAGAGCTTCAAAAAGTGTGAAAAATATGAAGAGCTTCAAAATGTGTCAAAAATGAAATGAGCATGAAACGGTCTGAATATTAGGAGGAACATGAATTGGTGTTGAAAAACATGAAGAGACTGAAAAGGTGTGAAAAATATGAAGAGCTTCAAAAGTGTGAAATATATGAAGAGCTTCAAAAGGTGTCAAAAATATGAGGAGCATGAAACGGTCTGAAAAATAGGAGGAGCATGAAATGGTATTCAAAAACATGAAGAGCCTGATATGGTTTGAAAAATATGAGGAACTTCAAAAGGTGTCAAAAATATGAGGAGCATGAAACGCTCTGAAAAATAGGAGGAGCATGAAGTGGTATTGAAAAACATGAAGAGCCTGAAAAGGTGTGAAATATATGAAGAGCTTCAAATGGTGTCAAAAGTATGAGGACCATGAAACGGTCTGAAAAATAGGAGGAGCATGAAGCGGTGTTGAAAAACATGAAGAGCATGAAAAGCTGTGAAGAATATGAAGAGCTTCAAAACGTGTCAAAAATATGAGGAGCATGAATCGGTCTGAAAAATTGAAGGAGCATGAAGTGGTGTTGAAAAACATGAAGATCTGAAAAGGAGGGAAAAATATGAAGAGCTTCATAAGGTCTCAATAATATGAGGAGCATGAAATGGTCTGAAAAATAGGAGGAGCAAGAAACGGTTTTAACAAACATGAAGAGCGGGAAAAGGTGTCAAAAATATGAAGAGCTTCAAAAGGTGTCAAAAATATGAAGAACATGAAACAGCCGGAAAAATAGGAGAAGCATGAAGCGGTGTCGAAAAACATGAAGAGCATGAAGAGTTGTGAATAATAGGAAGAACTTCAAAAGGTGTCAAAAATATGAGGAGCCTGAACGTTTTGAAAAATAGGAGGATCATGAAGCCGTGTTGAAAAACATGAAGAGACTGAAAACGTGTGAAAATTATGAAGAGCTTCAAAAGGTGTGAAATATATGAAGAGCTACAAAAGGTGTCAAAAATGAGATGAGCATGAAATGGTCTGAAAGATAGGAGGGGCATGAAGCGGTGTTGAAAAACATGAAGAGCCTGAAAAGGTGTGAGAAATATGAAGATCTTCAAAATGTGTCAAAAATATGAGGAGCATGAAACGGTCTGAAAAACAGGAGGAGCAAGAAGTGATGTTTAAAAACATGAAGAGCCTGAAAAGGTGTGAAAAATATGAAGAGCATCAAAAGATGTGAAAAATATGAGGAGCATGAACCGGTCTGAAAAATAGGAGGAGCATGAAGCGGTTTTGAAAAGGATGAAGAGTCTGAAAAGGAGTGAAAAATAGGAAGAGCTTCATAAGGTGTCAAAAATATTAGGAGCATGAAACTGTCTGAAAAATAGGAGGAGCATGAAGTGGTGTTGAAAAACGTGAAGAGCCTAAAAAGGATTGAAAAATATGAAGAGCTTCAAAAGGTGTGAAAAATATGAGGAGCATGAAACGGTCTGAAAAATAGGAGGAGCATAAAACGGTGTTTGAAAACATGAAGAGCATGAAAATTTGTGAAAAATATGAAGACCTTCAAAACGTGTCCAAAATGAGATGAGCATGAAACTGTCTGAAAAAAAGGAGGTGCATGAAGCGGTGTTGAAAAACATGAAGAGCCTGAAAACGTGTGAAAAATATGAAGAGCTTCTAAAGGTGTGAAAAATATGAAGAGCTTCAAAAGGTGTCAAAAATGAGATGAGCATGAAATGGCCTGAAAAATAGGAGGAGCATGAAGTGGTGTTGAAAAACATGATGAGCCTGAAAAAGTGTGAAATATATGAAGATCTTCAAAAGGTGTCAAAAATATGAGGAACATGAAACGGTCTGAAAAATAGGAGGAGCATGAAGCGGTGTTGAAAAACTTGAAGAGCCTGAAAAGGTGTGAAAAATATGAAGAGCTGCAAAAGGTGTCAAAAATATGAGGAGCATGAACGCTCTGGAAAATAGGAGGAGCATGAAGCGGTCTTGAAAACCATGAAGAGCCTGAAAAGGTGTGAAAAATAAGAAGAGCTTCAAAATGTTTCAAACTTATGAGGAGAATGAACGGTCTGAAAAATAGGAGGAGCGTGAAGCGGTGTTGAAAAACATGAAGAGCCTGAAAAGGTGTGAAAAATATGAAGACCTTCAAAAGGTGTGAAGTACATGAGGAGCATTAAACTCTCTGAAACATAGGAGAAGCATGAAGTTTTGTTCAAAAACATGAAGAGCCTGAAAAGGTGTGAAATATATGAAGATCTTCGAAAGGTGTGAAAAATATGAGGGGCATGAAACGGTCTGAAAAATAGGAGGTGCATGAAGCGGTGTTGAAAACATGAAGAGCCTGAAAACGTGTGAAAAATATGAAGAGCTTCAAAAGGTGTGAAAATATGAAGAGCTTCAAACGGTGTCAAAAATGAGATGAGCATGAAATGGCCTAAAAAATAGGAGGAGCATGAATTGTTGGTGAAAAACATGAAGAGCCTGAAAAAATGTGAAGTATATGAAGAGATTGAAAAGGTGTCAAAAATATGAGGAGCATGAAACGGTCTGAAAAATAGAAGGAGAATGAAGTGGTGTTGAAAAACATGAAGAGCCTGAAAAGTGTGCAAAATATGAAGAGCTTCAAAAGGTGTGAAAAATATGAGGAGCATGAGACGGTCTGAAAAATAGGAGGAGAATGAAGCGGTGTTGAAAAACAAGAAGAGTCTGAAAAGGTGTGAAAAATATGAAGAGCTTCAAAAAGTGTGAAAAATATGAAGAGCTTCAAAATGTGTCAAAAATGAAATGAGCATGAAACGGTCTGAATATTAGGAGGAACATGAATTGGTGTTGAAAAACATGAAGAGACCGAAAAGGTGTGAAAAATATGAAGAGCTTCAAAAGTGTGAAATATATGAAGAGCTTCAAAAGGTGTCAAAAATATGAGGAGCATGAAACGGTCTGAAAAATAGGAGGAGCATGAAACGGTATTCAAAAACATGAAGAGCCTGATATGGTTTGAAAAATATGAGGAACTTCAAAAGGTGTCAAAAATATGAGGAGCATGAAACGCTCTGAAAAATAGGAGGAGCATGAAGTGGTATTGAAAAACATGAAGAGCCTGAAAAGGTGTGAAATATATGAAGAGCTTCAAATGGTGTCAAAAGTATGAGGACCATGAAACGGTCTGAAAAATAGGAGGAGCATGAAGCGGTGTTGAAAAACATGAAGAGCATGAAAAGCTGTGAAGAATATGAAGAGCTTCAAAACGTGTCAAAAATATGAGGAGCATGAATCGGTCTGAAAAATTGAAGGAGCATGAAGTGGTGTTGAAAAACATGAAGATCTGAAAAGGAGTGAAAAATATGAAGAGCTTCATAAGGTCTCAATAATATGAGGAGCATGAAATGGTCTGAAAAATAGGAGGAGCAAGAAACGGTTTTAACAACCATGAAGAGCGGGAAAAGGTGTCAAAAATATGAAGAGCTTCAAAAGGTGTCAAAAATATGAAGAGCATGAAACAGGCGGAAAAATAGGAGAAGCATGAAGCGGTGTCGAAAAACATGAAGAGCATGAAGAGTTGTGAATAATAGGAAGAACTTCAAAAGGTGTCAAAAATATGAGGAGCATGAACGTTATGAAAAATAGGAGGATCATGAAGCCGTGTTGAAAAACATGAAGAGACTGAAAACGTGTGAAAATTATGAAGAGCTTCAAAAGGTGTGAAATATATGAAGAGCTACAAAAGGTGTCAAAAATGAGATGAGCATGAAATGGTCTGAAAGATAGGAGGGGCATGAAGCGGTGTTGAAAAACATGAAGAGCCTGAAAAGGTGTGAGAAATATGAAGATTTTCAAAATGTGTCAAAAATATGAGGAGCATGAAACGGTCTGAAAAATAGGAGGAGCAAGAAGTGATGTTTAAAAACATGAAGAGCCTGAAAAGCTGTGAAAAATATGAAGAGCATCAAAAGATGTGAAAAATATGAGGAGCATGAACCGGTCTGAAAAATAGGAGGAGCATGAAGCGGTTTTGAAAAGCATGAAGAGTCTGAAAGGTGTGAAAAATATGAAGAGCTTCATAAGGTGTCAAAAATATTAGGAGCATGAAACTGTCTGAAAAATAGGAGGAGCATGAAGTGGTGTTGAAAAATGTGTAGAGCCTAAAAAGGTGTGAAAAATATGAAGAGCTTCAAAAGGTGTCAAAAATATGAGGTGCATGAAACGGTCTGAAAAATAGGAGGAGCATGAAGCGGTGTTGAAAAACATGAAGAGCATGAAAAGCTGTGAAGAATATGAAGAGCTTCAAAACGTGTCAAAAATATGAGGAGCATGAAACGGTCTGAAAAATAGAAGGAGCATGAAGTGGTGTTGAAAAACGTGAAGATCTGAAAAGGAGTGAAAAATATGAAGAGCTTCATAAGGTGTCAAAAATATGAGGAGCATGAAACGGTCTGAAAAATAGGAGGAGCAAGAAACGGTTTTAACAAACATGAAGAGCGGGAAAAGGTGTAAAAAATATGAAGAGCTTCAAAAGGTGTCAAAATTATGAGGAGCATGAAACAGGCTGTAAAATAGGAGGTGCATGAAGCGGTGTCGAAAAACATGAAGAGCATGAAGAGTTGTGAAAAATAGGAAGAACTTCAAAAGGTGTCAAAAATATGAGGAGCATGAACGGTATGAAAAATAGGAGGATCATGAAGCCGTGTTGAAAACATGAAGAGCCAGAAAACGTGTGAAAATTATGAAGAGCTTCAAAAGGTGTGAAATATACGAAGAGCTTCAAAAGATGTCAAAAATGAGATGAGCATGAAATGGTCTGAAAGATAGGATGGGCATGAAGCGGTGTTGAAAAACATGAAGAGCCTGAAAAGGTGTGAAAAATATGAAGAGCTTCAAATGGTGTGAAATACATGAGGACTTTGAAATGGTCTGAAAAACAGGAGGAGCATGAAATCTTGTTGAAAAACATGAAGAGCCTGAAAACGTGTGAAAATTATGAAGAGCTTCAAAAGGTGTGAAATATATGAAGAGCTTCAAAAGGTGTCAAAAATGAGATGAGCATGAAATGTTCTGAAAGATAGGAGGCGCATGAAGCGGTGTTGAAAAACATGAAGAGCCTGAAAAGGTGTGAGAAATAGGAAGATCTTCAAAATGTGTCAAAAATATGAGGAGCATGAAACGGTCTGAAAAATAGGAGGAGCAAGAAGTGATGTTTAAAAAAAAGAAGAGCCTGAAAAGGTGTGAAAAATATGAAGAGCATCAAAAGATGTGAAAAATGTGAGGAGCATGAACTGGTCTGAAAAATAGGAGGAGCATGAAGCGGTTTTGAAAAGCATGAAGAGTCTGAAAAGGTGTGAAAAATATGAGAGCCCCAAAACGTGTCAAAAATATGAGGAGCATGAAACGGTCTGAAACATACGAGGAGCATGAAGTGGTGTTCAAAAACATAAAGAGCCTGAAAAGGTGTGAAATATATGAAAAGCATCAAAAGGTGTGAAAAATATGAGGAGCATGAAACGATGTGAAAAATATGAGGATCATGAAGCAGTGTGCAAAAACATGATGAGCCTGAAAAGGTGTGAAAAATATGAAGAGCTTCAAAAGGTGTCAAAAATATGAGGAGCATGAAACGGCCTCAAATATAGGAGGAGCATGAATTGCTGATGAAAAACATGGAGAGCCTGAAAAGGTGTGAAAAATATGAAGAGCTTCAAAACTTGTCAAAAATATGAGGAGCATGATATGGTCTAAAAAATAGGAGGAGCATGAAACGGTCTGAAAAATATGAGGGCATGAAACTGTGTTGAAAAACATGAAGAGCCTGAAATGGTGTGAAAAATATGAAGAGCTTCAAAAGGTTTCAAAAATATGAGGAGCATGAAACGGTCTGAAAAATAGGAGGAGAATGAAGCGGTTTTGAAAAACATGAAGAGCCTTAAAAGGTATGGAAAATAAGAAGAGCTTCAAAAGATGTGAAATACATGAGGAGCATGAAACGGTCTGAAAAATAGGAGGAGCATGAAGCGGTGTTGAAAAACATGAAGAGCCTGAAAAGGTGTGAAAAATATGAAAAGCTTCAAAAGGTGTCAATAATAAGACGTGCATGACACAGTCTGAAAAATAGGAGGAAATGAAACGGTCTGAAATATAGGAGGAGCATGAAGCGGTGTTCAAAAACAAGAAGAGCCTGAAAAGGTGTGACAAATATAAAGAGCTTCAAAACGTGTGAAAAATATGAGGAGCATGTAACGGTCTGAAAAATAGGAGGAGCATGAAACGGTGTGAAAAACATGAAGAGCATGAAAAGGTGTGAAAAATATGAAGAGCTTCAAAAGGTGTCAAAAATATGAGGAGCATGAAACGGTCTCAAAAATAGGAGGAGCATGACGCGGTGTTGAAAAACATGAAGAGCCTGAAAAGGTGTGAAAAAAATGAAGAGACTCAAAAGGTGTCAAAATATGAGGAGCATGAAACGGTCTGAAAAATAGGAGGCGCATGAATCTGTGCTCAAATACATGAAGCGCCTGAGAAGGTGTGAAAAATATGAAGAGCTTCAAAAGGTGTTAAAAATATGAGGAGCTTGAAACGATCTCAAAAATAGGAGGAGCATGAAGCGGTGTTAAAAAACATGAAGAGCCTGAAAAGGTGTGACAAATATAAAGAGCGTCAAGATGTGTGAAAAATATGAGGAGCATGAAACGGTCTGAAAAATACGAGGAGCATGAATCGGTGTTGAAAAACATGAAGAGCCTGAAAAGTTGTGACAAATATAAAGAGCTTCAAAAGGTGTGAAAAATATGAGGAGCATGCAACGGTCTGAAAAATAGGAGGAGCATGAAACGGTGTGAAAAACATGAAGAGCATGAAAAGGTGTGAAAAATATGAAGAGGTTCAAAAGCTGTGAAAAATATGAAGAGCATGAAGCGGTTTTGAAAAGGATGAAGAGTCTGAAAAGGAGTGAAAAATAGGAAGAGCTTCAAAAGGTGTCAAAAATATGAGGAGCATGAAAAGGTCTGAAAAATACGAGGAGCATGAAGTGTTGTTCAAAAACATGAAGAGCCTGAAAAGGTGTGACAAATATGAAGAGCTTCAAAAGGTTTCAAAAATATGAGGAGCATGTATCGGTCTGAAAAATAGGAGGAGCATGAAGCGGTGTTCAAAAACATGAAGAGCCTGAAAAGGTGGGAAAAATATGAAGAGCTTCCAAAATTGTCAGAAATATGAGGAGCATGAAACGGTCTGAAAAATAGGAGGAGCATGAAGCGGTCTGAAAAATAGGAGGAGCATGAATCGCTGTTCAAAAACATGAAGAGCCTGAAAAGGTGAGAAAAATATGAAGAGCTTCAAAAGCTGTCAAAAATATGAGGAGCATGAAACGGTCTGAAAAATAGGAGGACCATGAAGCGGTGTTCAAAAATATGAAGAGCCTGAAAAGGTGTGAAAAATATGAAGAGCTTCAAAAGTTTTCAAAAATATGAGGAGCATGAAACGGTCTGAAAAATAGGAGAAGGATGAAGCGGTGTTCAAAAACATGAAGAGCCTGAAAAGGTGTGAAAAATAGTAAAAGCTTCAAAAGCTGTGAAAAATATGAAGAGCATGAAACGGTCTGAAAAATTAGGAGGAGCATGAAGCGGTGTTCAAAAACAAGAAGAGCCTGAAAAGGTGTGAAAAATATGAAGAGCTTCCAAAATTGTTAAAAATATGAGGAGCATGAAACGGTCTGAAAAATACGAGGAACATGAAGCGGTGTTCAAAAACGTCAAGAGCCTGAAAAGTTGTGAAAAATATGAAGAGCTTCAAAAGGCGTGAAAAATATGAGGAGCATCAAAAGGTGTAAAAAATGCGATGAGCATAAAACGGTCTGAAAAATAGGAGGAGCATGAAGTGGTGTTGAAAAACTTGAAGAGCCTGAAAATGTTTGAAAAATATGAAGAGCTTCAAAAGGTGTCAAACATATGAGGAGCATGAAACGGTCAGAAAAATAGGAGGAGCATGGAGCGGTGTACAGAAACATGAAGAGCCTGAAAAGGTGTGAAAAATATGAAGAGCTTCAAAAGCTGTCAGGTATATGAGGAGCATGAAACGGTATGAAAAATAGGAGGAGCATGAAACGGTCTGAAAAATAGGAGGAGCATGAATCGGAGTTCAAAAACATGAAGAGCCTGAAAAGGTGAGAAAAATATGAAGAGCTTCAAAAGCTGTCAAAAATATGAGGAGCATGAAACGGTATGAAAAATAGGAGGAGCATGAAACGGTCTGAAAAATAGGAGGAGCAAGAAGTGGAGCTGAAAAACATGAAGTGCCTGAAAAGGTGTGAAAAATATGAAGAGCTTCAAAAGGTGTCAAATGAGATGAGCATGAAACTGTCTGAAATATAGGAGGAGCATGAAGTGGTGTTGAAAAAAATGAAAAGCCTGAAAAGGTGTGAAATATATGAAGAGCTTCAAACGTTGTCAAGAATATGAGGAGAATGAAACGGTCTGAAAATAGGAGGAGCATGAAGCGGTGTTGAAAAACATGAAGCGCCTGAAAAGGTGTGAAAGATATGAAGAGTTTCTAAAGGTTTCAAAAATATTAGGATTAAGAAAGGGTCTGAAAAATAGGAGGAGCATGAAGCGGTGTTCAAAAACATGAAGAGCCTGAAAGGTGTGAAAAATATGAAGAGCCGCAAAAGGTGTCAAAATGAGATGAGCATGAACCGGTCTGAAAAATAGGAGGAGCATGAAGTGATGTTGAAAAAAATGAAAAACCTGAAAAGGTGTGAAATATATGAAGAGCTTCAAAAGGTGTAAAAATATGAGGAGAATGAAACGGTCTGCATAATAGGAAGAGCATGAAATGGTGTTCAAAAACATAAAGAGCATGAAAAGGTGTGAAAAATATGAAGAGTTTCAAAAGGTGTGAAATACATGAGGAGGATTAAACGGTCTGAAAAATAGGAGGAGCATGAAGCGGTGTTCAAAAACATGAAGAGCCTGAAAAGGTGTGAAATAAATGAAGAGCTTCAAAACGTGTCAAAAATATGAGGAGCATGAAACGGTCTGAAAAATAGGAGGAGCATGAAACTGTTTTCAAAAACATGAAGAGCCTGAAAAGGTGTGAAATAAATGAAGATCTTCAAAACGTGTCAAAAATATGAGGAGCATGAAACGGTCTGAAAAATAGGAGGAGCATGAAGCGGTGTTGAAAAACATGAAGAGCCTGAAATGGTGTGAAAAATATGAAGTGCTTCAAAAGTAGGCAAAAATATGTAGAGCATGAAACGGTCAGAAAAATAGGAGGAGCATGAAACTGTTTTCAAAAACATGAAGAGTCTGAAAAGGTGTGAAATATATGAAGAGTTTCAAAAGGTGTCAAAAATATGAAGAGGATGAAACGGTCTGAAAAATAGTAGGAGCATGAAGCGGCGTTGAAAAACATGAAGAGCCTGAAAAGGTGTGAAAAATATGAAGAGCTTCAAAAGGTGTCAAAAATATGAAGAGCATGATATGGTCTGAAAAATATGAGGAGCATGAAACGGTGTTCAAAAACATGAAGAGCCTGAAAAGGTGTGAAATATATGAAGAACTTAAAAGAAGTCAAAAATATGAGATGCATGAAACGGTCTGAAAAATAGAAGGAACATGAAGCGGTGTTGAAAAATGTGAAGAGCCTGAAAATGTGTGAAAAATATGAAGAGCTTCAAAAGTTTTCAAAAATATGAGGATCATGAAACGGTCTGAAAAATAGGAGCAACATGAAACGCTGTGAAAAATAAGAGGAGGATGAAATGGTGTTGAAAAACAGGAAGAGCCTGAAAATGTGAGAAAAATATGAAGAGCTTCAAAAGGTTTCAAAAATATGAGGAGCATGAAATTTTCTGAAAAAGAGGAGGAGCATGAACCGGTGTTGAAAAACATGAAGAGCCTGAAAAGGTGTGAAAAATATGAAGAGGTGTAAAAAGTGTCAAAAATATGAGGAGCATGAAACTTTCTGAAAAATAGGAGGATCATGAAACCGTGTTCAAAAACATGAAGAGCCTGAAAAGGTGTGAAAAATATGAAGAGCCTTAAAAAATGTCAAAAATTTGAGGAGTATTAAACGGTCTGAAAAATAGCAGTAGCATGAAGTGGTGTTGAAAAACATGAAGAGCCTGAAAAGGTGTGAAAAATATGAAGAGCTTTAAAAGGTGTGAAAAATATGACGAGCATGAAACGGTCTGAAAAATAGGAGGAGCATGAAGCGGTGTTCAAAAACATGAAGAGCCTGAAAAGGTGTGAAAAATATGAACAGCTTCAAAATGTGTCAAATATATGAGGAGAAAGAAACGGTCTGAAAAAAAGGAAGAGCATGAAGTGGTGTTCAAAAACCTGAAGAGCCTGAAAAGGTGTGCAAAATATGAAGAGCTTCAAAAGGTGTAAGAAATGAGATGAGCATGTAACGGTCTGAAAAATAGGAGGAGCATGAACTGGTGCTGAAAAACATGAAGAGCCTGAAAAGGTTTGAAAAATATGAAGACTTCAAAAGGTGTGAAAAATATGAGGAGCATGAAACGGTCTGAAAAATAGGAGGAGCATGAAGTAGAGCTGAAAAACATGAAGAGCCTGAAAAGGTGTGCAAAATATGAAGAGCTTCAAAAGGTGTAAAAAATGAAATGAGCATGAAACGGTCTGAAAAATAGGAGGAGCATGAACTGGTGCTGAAAAACATGAAGAGCCTGGAAAGGTGTGCAAAATATGAAGAGCTTCAAAAGGTGTAAAAAATGAGAGCAGCATGAAACGGTCTGAAAAATAGGAGGTGCATGAACTGGTGCTGAAAAACATGAAAGCCTGAAAAGTTTTGAAAAATATGAAGAGCTTCAAAAGGTGTGAAAAATAAGAGGATCATGAAACGGGCTGAAAAATAAGAGGAGCATGAAGCGGTGTAGAAAACCATGAAGAGCCTGAAAAAGTGTGAAAAATATGAAGAGCTTCAAAAGTAGGCAAAAATATGAAGAGAATGAAACGGTCAAAAAAATAGGAGGAGCATGAAACTGTGTTCAAAAACATGAAGAGTCTGAAAAGGTGTGAAATATATGAAGAGTTTCAAAAGGTGTCAAAAATATGAAGAGCATGAAACGGTCTGAAAAATAGGAGGAGCATGAAGTGTTGGTGAAAAACATTAAGAGCCTGAAGAAGTGTGAAGTATATGAAGAGATTCAAAAGGTGTCAAAAATATGAGGAGCATTAAACGGTCTGAAAAAGAGGAGGAGCATGAAGCGGTGTTGAAAAACAAGAAGAGTCTGAAAAGGTGTGAAAAATATGAAGAGCTTCAAAATGTGTCAGAAATGAGATGAGCATGATATTGTCTGAAAGATAGTAGGAGCATGAAGCGGTGTTGAAAAACATGAGGAGCCTGAAAAGGTGTGAGAAATATGGAGATCTTCAAAAGGTGTCAAAAATATGAGGAGCATGAAACGGTCTGAAAAATAGGAGGATCATGAAGTGATGTTGAAAAACATGACGAGCCAAAAAAGGTGTGAAAAATCTGAAGAGCTTCAAAGGGTGTCAAAAATATGAGGAGCATGAAAAGGTCTGAAAAATAGGAGGAGCATGAAGCGGTGTTGAAAAACATGAAGAGCCTGAAAATGTGTGAAAAATTTGAAGAGCTTCAAAAGGTGTCAAAAATATGAGGAGGTTGAATCGGTCTGAAAAATAGGATGAGCATGAAGTGATGTTTAAAAACATGAAGAGCCTGAAAAGGTGTGAAAAATATGAAGAGCTTCAAAATGTGTCAAAAATGAGATGAGCATGATATTGTCTGAAAGATAGGAGGAGCATGAAGCGGTGTTGAAAAACATGAGGAGCCTGAAAAGGTGTGAGAAATATGGAGATCTTCAAAAGGTGTCAAAAATATGAGGACTATGAAACGGTCTGAAAAATAGGAGGATCATGAAGTGATGTTGAAAAACATGACGAGCCAAAAAAGGTGTGAAAAATCTGAAGAGCTTCAAAGGGTGTCAAAAATATGAGGAGCATGAAAAGGTCTGAAAAATAGGAGGAGCATGAAGCGGTGTTGAAAAACATGAAGAGCCTGAAAATGTGTGAAAAATTTGAAGAGCTTCAAAAGGTGTCAAAAATATGAGGAGGTTGAATCGGTCTGAAAAATAGGATGAGCATGAAGTGATGTTTAAAAACATGAAGAGCCTGAAAAGGTGTGAAAAATATGAAGAGCATTAAAAGATGTGAAAAATATGAGGAGCATGAACCGGTCTGAAAAATAGGAGGAGGATGAAGCGGTTTTGAAAAGCATGAAGAGTCTGAAAAGGTGTGAAAAATATGAAGACCTTCAAAAGGTGTGAAGTACATGAGGAGCATTAAACGCTCTGAAAAATAGGAGAAGCATGAAGTTTTGTTCAAAAACATGAAGAGCCTGAAAAGGTGTGAAATATATGAAGATCTTCAAAAGGTGTGAAAAATATGAGGGGCATGAAACGGTCTGAAAAATAGGAGGTGCATGAAGCGGTGTTGAAAACATGAAGAGCCTAAAAACGTGTGAAATATGAACAGCTTCAAAAGGTGTGAAAAATATGAAGAGCTTCAAAAGGTGTGAAAAATATGAAGAGCTTCAAACGGTGTCAAAAATGAGATGAGCATGAAATGGCCTAAAAAATCGGAGGAGCATGAAGTGTTGGTGAAAAACATGAAGAGCCTGAAAAAGTGTGAAGTATATGAAGAGATTCAAAACGTTTCAAAATATGAGGAGCATGAAACGGTCTGAAAAATAGAAGGAGAATGAAGCGGTGTTGAAAAACATGAAGAGCCTGACAAGGTTTGAAAAATATGAAGAGCTTCAAAAGGTGTGAAAAATATGAGGAGCATGAGACGGTCTGAAAAATAGGAGGAGCATGAAGCGGTGTTGAAAAACATGAAGAGCCGGAAAAGGTGTGAGAAATATGGAGATCTTCAAAAGGTGTCAAAAATATGAGGAGCATGAAACGGTCTGAAAAATAGGAGGATCATGAAGTGATGTTGAAAAACATGAAGAGCCAAAAAAGGTGTGAAAAATATGAAGAGCTTCAAAAGGTGTCAAAAATATGAGGAGCAGGAAAAGGTCTGAATAATAGGAGGAGCATGAAGTGGTGTTGAAAAACATGAAGAGTCTTAAAAGGTGTGAAAAATATGAAGAGCTTCATAAGGTGTCAAAAATATGAGGAGCATGAAACGGTCTGGAAAATAGGAGAAGCAAGAAACGGTTTTAACAATCATGAAGAGCGTGAAAAGGTGTGAAATATATGAAGAGCTTCAAAAGGTGTCAAAAATATGAGGAGCATGAAACGGTCTGAAAAATAGGAGGAGCATGAAACGGTGTTCAAAAACATGAAGAGCCTGAAATGGTGTAAAAAATATGAGGAACTTCAAAAGGTGTCAAAAATATGAGGAGCATGAAACGCTCTGAAAAATAGGAGGAGCAGGAAGTGGTATTGAAAAACATGAAGACCTGAAAAGGTGTGAAATATATGAAGAGCTTCAAAAGATGTCAAAAATATGAGGAACATGAAACGGTCTGAAAAATAGGAGGAGCATGAAGCGGTGTTGAAAAACATGAAGAGCATGAAGAGTTGTGGAAAATAGGAAGAACTTCAAAAGGTGTCAAAAATATGAGGAGCATGAATGGTATGAAAAATAGGAGGATCATGAAGCCGTGTTGAAAAACATGAAGAGCCTGAAAACGTGTGAAAATTATGAAGAGCTTCAAAAGGTGTCAAAAATGAGATAAGCATGAAATGGTCTGAAAGATAGGAGGGTCATGAATCGGTGTTGAAAAACATGAAGAGCCTGAAAAGGTGTGAAAAATATGAAGAGCTTCAAATGGTGTGAAATACATGAGGAGCTTGAAACGGTCTGAAAAACAGGAGGAGCATGAAATCTTGTTGAAAAACATGAAGAGCCTGAAAACGTGTGAAAATTATGAAGAGCTTCAAAAGGTGTGAAATATATGAAGAGCTTCAAAAGGTGTCAAAAATGAGATGAGCATGAAATGGTCTGAAAGATAGGAGGGGCATGAAGCGGTGTTCAAAAATATGAACAGCCTGGAATGGTGTGAAAAATATGAGAGCCTCAAAACGTGTCAAAAGTATGAGGAGCATGAAACGGTGTTGAAAAACATGAAGAGCCTGAAAAGGTGTGAAAAATATGAAGAGCTTCAAAAGGTTTGAAAAATATGAAGAGCATGGAACGGTCTGAAAAATAGGAGGAGGATAAAGCGGTGTTCAAAAACATGAAGAGCCTGAAAAGGTGCGACAAATATGAAGAGCTTCAAAAGGTGTCAAAAATATGAGGAGCATGAAACTGTGTCAAAAACAGGAGGAGCATGAAGCGGTGTTCAAAAATATGGAGAGCCTGAAAAGGTATGAAAAATATGAAGAGCTTCAAAAGATGTCAAAAATATGAGGAACATGAAACGGTCTGAAAAACAGAAGGAGCATGAAGCGGTGTTTAAAAACATGAAGAGCCTGAGAAGGTGTAAAAAATATGAAGAGCTTCAAAAGGTTTGAAAAATATGAAGAGCAGGGAACGGTCTGAAAAATAGGAGGAGGATAAAGCGGTGTTCAAAAACATGAAGTACCTGAAAAGGTGTGACAAATATTAAGAGCTTCAAAAGGTGTCAAACATATGAGGAGCATGAAAAGGTCTCAAAAATAGGAGGAGCATGAAGCAGTGTTCAAAACTATGGAGAGCCTGAAAAGGTATGAAAAATATGAAGAGCTTCAAAAGGTGTCAAATATATGAGGAGCATGAAACGGTCTGAAAAATAGGAGGAGTATGAATTGGTGTTCAAATATATGAAGAGCCTGGAATGGTGTGAAAAATATGAAGAGCCCAAAAGGTGTCAAAAATATGAGGAGCATGAAACGGTCTGAAAAATAAGAGGAGCATGAAACGGTGTTCAAAAATATGAAGAGCCTGAAATGGTGTGAAAAATATGAGAGCCCCAAAACGTGTCAAAAATATGGGGAGCATGAAACGGTCTGAAACATACGAGGAGCATGAAGTGATGTTCAAAAACATAAAGAGCCTGAAAAGGTGTGAAATATATGAAGAGCATCAAAAGGTGTGAAAAATATGAGGAGCATGAAACGGTGTGAAAAATATGAGGATCATGAAGCGGTGTGCAAAAACATGATGAGCCTGAAAAGGTGTGAAAAATATGAAGAGCTTCAAAAGCTGTCAAGAATATGAGGAGCATGAAACGGTACGAAAAATAGGAGGAGCATGAATCGGTCTGAAAAATAGGATGAGCATGAAGCTTTTTTCAAAAAGATGAAGAGCTTGAAAAGGTGTGAAAAAGATGAAGAGCTTCAAAGGTGTCAAAAATGAGATGAGCATGAAACGGTCTGAAAAATAGGAGGAGCATGAAGCTTTGTTCAAAAACATGAAGAGCCTGAAAAGGTGTGAAAAATATGAAGAGCTTCCAAAATTGTCAAAAATATGAGGAGCATGAAATGGTCGGAAAATAGGAGGAGAATGAAGCGGTGTTTAAAAACATGAAAAGCCTGAAAAGGTGTTGAAAAATATGAAGAGACTCAAAACTTGTCAAAAATATGAGGAGCATGAAACGGTCTGAAAAATAGGAGGAGCATGAAAAGATGTTGAAAAACATGAAGAACCTGAAAACGTGTGAAAATATGAAGATCTTCAAAAGGTGTGAAAAATATGAAGAGCTTCAAAAGGTGTCAAAAATGAGATGAGCATGAAACTGTCTGAAAAATGGGAGGAGCATGAAGTGGTGTTCAAAAAAATGAAGAGTCTAAAAAGGTGTGAAAAATATGCAGACCTTCAAAAGAAATCAAAAATATGAGGAGCATGAAACGGTCTGAAAAGTAGGAGGAGCAGGAAGCGGTATTCAAAAACATGAACAGCCTGAAAAGGTGTGAAAAAAGTGAAGAGCTTCAAAAGGTGTCCAAAAAATCAGTAGCATGAAACGGTCTGAAAAATCGGAGGAGCATGAAACGGTGTTCAGAAACCTGAAGAGCCTGAAAAGTTGTGAAAAATATGACGAGCTTCAAAACGTGTCAAAAATATGAGGAGCATGATACGGTCTGAAAAATAGGAGGAGCAAGAAGCGGTGTTGAAAAACATGAAGAACCTGAAAACGTGTGAAAAATATGAAGAGCTTCAAAAGGTGTCAAAAATGAGATGAGCATGAAACTGTCTGAAAAATGGGAGGAGCATGAAGTGGTGTTCAAAAAAATGAAGAGTCTAAAAAGGTGTGAAAAATATGCAGACCTTCAAAAGAAATCAAAAATATGAGGAGCATGAAACGGTCTGAAAAGTAGGAGGAGCAGGAAGCGGTATTCAAAAACATGAACAGCCTGAAAAGGTGTGAAAAAAGTGAAGAGCTTCAAAAGGTGTCCAAAAAATCAGTAGCATGAAACGGTCTGAAAAATCGGAGGAGCATGAAACGGTGTTCAGAAACCTGAAGAGCCTGAAAAGTTGTGAAAAATATGACGAGCTTCAAAACGTGTCAAAAATATGAGGAGCATGATACGGTCTGAAAAATAGGAGGAGCAAGAAGCGGTGTTGAAAAACATGAAGAACCTGAAAACGTGTGAAAAATATGAAGAGCTTAAAAAATTGTGAAAATATGAAGAGCTTCAAAACGAGTCAAAAATATGAGGAGCATGAAACTGTCTGAAAAATAGGAGGAGCATGAATTGTTGGTGAAAAACATGAAGAGCCTGAAAAAATGTGAAGTATATGAAGAGATTGAAAAGGTGTCAAAAATATGAGGAGCATGAAACGGTCTGAAAAATAGAAGGAGAATGAAGTGGTGTTGAAAAACATGAAGAGCCTGAAAAGTGTGCAAAATATGAAGAGCTTCAAAAGGTGTGAAAAATATGAGGAGCATGAGACGGTCTGAAAAATAGGAGGAGAATGAAGCGGTGTTGAAAAACAAGAAGAGTCTGAAAAGGTGTGAAAAATATGAAGAGCTTCAAAAAGTGTGAAAAATATGAAGAGCTTCAAAATGTGTCAAAAATGAAATGAGCATGAAACGGTCTGAATATTAGGAGGAACATGAATTGGTGTTGAAAAACATGAAGAGACCGAAAAGGTGTGAAAAATATGAAGAGCTTCAAAAGTGTGAAATATATGAAGAGCTTCAAAAGGTGTCAAAAATATGAGGAGCATGAAACGGTCTGAAAAATAGGAGGAGCATGAAACGGTATTCAAAAACATGAAGAGCCTGATATGGTTTGAAAAATATGAGGAACTTCAAAAGGTGTCAAAAATATGAGGAGCATGAAACGCTCTGAAAAATAGGAGGAGCATGAAGTGGTATTGAAAAACATGAAGAGCCTGAAAAGGTGTGAAATATATGAAGAGCTTCAAATGGTGTCAAAAGTATGAGGACCATGAAACGGTCTGAAAAATAGGAGGAGCATGAAGCGGTGTTGAAAAACATGAAGAGCATGAAAAGCTGTGAAGAATATGAAGAGCTTCAAAACGTGTCAAAAATATGAGGAGCATGAATCGGTCTGAAAAATTGAAGGAGCATGAAGTGGTGTTGAAAAACATGAAGATCTGAAAAGGAGTGAAAAATATGAAGAGCTTCATAAGGTCTCAATAATATGAGGAGCATGAAATGGTCTGAAAAATAGGAGGAGCAAGAAACGGTTTTAACAACCATGAAGAGCGGGAAAAGGTGTCAAAAATATGAAGAGCTTCAAAAGGTGTCAAAAATATGAAGAGCATGAAACAGGCGGAAAAATAGGAGAAGCATGAAGCGGTGTCGAAAAACATGAAGAGCATGAAGAGTTGTGAATAATAGGAAGAACTTCAAAAGGTGTCAAAAATATGAGGAGCATGAACGTTATGAAAAATAGGAGGATCATGAAGCCGTGTTGAAAAACATGAAGAGACTGAAAACGTGTGAAAATTATGAAGAGCTTCAAAAGGTGTGAAATATATGAAGAGCTACAAAAGGTGTCAAAAATGAGATGAGCATGAAATGGTCTGAAAGATAGGAGGGGCATGAAGCGGTGTTGAAAAACATGAAGAGCCTGAAAAGGTGTGAGAAATATGAAGATTTTCAAAATGTGTCAAAAATATGAGGAGCATGAAACGGTCTGAAAAATAGGAGGAGCAAGAAGTGATGTTTAAAAACATGAAGAGCCTGAAAAGCTGTGAAAAATATGAAGAGCATCAAAAGATGTGAAAAATATGAGGAGCATGAACCGGTCTGAAAAATAGGAGGAGCATGAAGCGGTTTTGAAAAGCATGAAGAGTCTGAAAGGTGTGAAAAATATGAAGAGCTTCATAAGGTGTCAAAAATATTAGGAGCATGAAACTGTCTGAAAAATAGGAGGAGCATGAAGTGGTGTTGAAAAATGTGTAGAGCCTAAAAAGGTGTGAAAAATATGAAGAGCTTCAAAAGGTGTCAAAAATATGAGGTGCATGAAACGGTCTGAAAAATAGGAGGAGCATGAAGCGGTGTTGAAAAACATGAAGAGCATGAAAAGCTGTGAAGAATATGAAGAGCTTCAAAACGTGTCAAAAATATGAGGAGCATGAAACGGTCTGAAAAATAGAAGGAGCATGAAGTGGTGTTGAAAAACGTGAAGATCTGAAAAGGAGTGAAAAATATGAAGAGCTTCATAAGGTGTCAAAAATATGAGGAGCATGAAACGGTCTGAAAAATAGGAGGAGCAAGAAACGGTTTTAACAAACATGAAGAGCGGGAAAAGGTGTAAAAAATATGAAGAGCTTCAAAAGGTGTCAAAATTATGAGGAGCATGAAACAGGCTGTAAAATAGGAGGTGCATGAAGCGGTGTCGAAAAACATGAAGAGCATGAAGAGTTGTGAAAAATAGGAAGAACTTCAAAAGGTGTCAAAAATATGAGGAGCATGAACGGTATGAAAAATAGGAGGATCATGAAGCCGTGTTGAAAACATGAAGAGCCAGAAAACGTGTGAAAATTATGAAGAGCTTCAAAAGGTGTGAAATATACGAAGAGCTTCAAAAGATGTCAAAAATGAGATGAGCATGAAATGGTCTGAAAGATAGGATGGGCATGAAGCGGTGTTGAAAAACATGAAGAGCCTGAAAAGGTGTGAAAAATATGAAGAGCTTCAAATGGTGTGAAATACATGAGGACTTTGAAATGGTCTGAAAAACAGGAGGAGCATGAAATCTTGTTGAAAAACATGAAGAGCCTGAAAACGTGTGAAAATTATGAAGAGCTTCAAAAGGTGTGAAATATATGAAGAGCTTCAAAAGGTGTCAAAAATGAGATGAGCATGAAATGTTCTGAAAGATAGGAGGCGCATGAAGCGGTGTTGAAAAACATGAAGAGCCTGAAAAGGTGTGAGAAATAGGAAGATCTTCAAAATGTGTCAAAAATATGAGGAGCATGAAACGGTCTGAAAAATAGGAGGAGCAAGAAGTGATGTTTAAAAAAAAGAAGAGCCTGAAAAGGTGTGAAAAATATGAAGAGCATCAAAAGATGTGAAAAATGTGAGGAGCATGAACTGGTCTGAAAAATAGGAGGAGCATGAAGCGGTTTTGAAAAGCATGAAGAGTCTGAAAAGGTGTGAAAAATATGAGAGCCCCAAAACGTGTCAAAAATATGAGGAGCATGAAACGGTCTGAAACATACGAGGAGCATGAAGTGGTGTTCAAAAACATAAAGAGCCTGAAAAGGTGTGAAATATATGAAAAGCATCAAAAGGTGTGAAAAATATGAGGAGCATGAAACGATGTGAAAAATATGAGGATCATGAAGCAGTGTGCAAAAACATGATGAGCCTGAAAAGGTGTGAAAAATATGAAGAGCTTCAAAAGGTGTCAAAAATATGAGGAGCATGAAACGGCCTCAAATATAGGAGGAGCATGAATTGCTGATGAAAAACATGGAGAGCCTGAAAAGGTGTGAAAAATATGAAGAGCTTCAAAACTTGTCAAAAATATGAGGAGCATGATATGGTCTAAAAAATAGGAGGAGCATGAAACGGTCTGAAAAATATGAGGGCATGAAACTGTGTTGAAAAACATGAAGAGCCTGAAATGGTGTGAAAAATATGAAGAGCTTCAAAAGGTTTCAAAAATATGAGGAGCATGAAACGGTCTGAAAAATAGGAGGAGAATGAAGCGGTTTTGAAAAACATGAAGAGCCTTAAAAGGTATGGAAAATAAGAAGAGCTTCAAAAGATGTGAAATACATGAGGAGCATGAAACGGTCTGAAAAATAGGAGGAGCATGAAGCGGTGTTGAAAAACATGAAGAGCCTGAAAAGGTGTGAAAAATATGAAAAGCTTCAAAAGGTGTCAATAATAAGACGTGCATGACACAGTCTGAAAAATAGGAGGAAATGAAACGGTCTGAAATATAGGAGGAGCATGAAGCGGTGTTCAAAAACAAGAAGAGCCTGAAAAGGTGTGACAAATATAAAGAGCTTCAAAACGTGTGAAAAATATGAGGAGCATGTAACGGTCTGAAAAATAGGAGGAGCATGAAACGGTGTGAAAAACATGAAGAGCATGAAAAGGTGTGAAAAATATGAAGAGCTTCAAAAGGTGTCAAAAATATGAGGAGCATGAAACGGTCTCAAAAATAGGAGGAGCATGACGCGGTGTTGAAAAACATGAAGAGCCTGAAAAGGTGTGAAAAAAATGAAGAGACTCAAAAGGTGTCAAAATATGAGGAGCATGAAACGGTCTGAAAAATAGGAGGCGCATGAATCTGTGCTCAAATACATGAAGCGCCTGAGAAGGTGTGAAAAATATGAAGAGCTTCAAAAGGTGTTAAAAATATGAGGAGCTTGAAACGATCTCAAAAATAGGAGGAGCATGAAGCGGTGTTAAAAAACATGAAGAGCCTGAAAAGGTGTGACAAATATAAAGAGCGTCAAGATGTGTGAAAAATATGAGGAGCATGAAACGGTCTGAAAAATACGAGGAGCATGAATCGGTGTTGAAAAACATGAAGAGCCTGAAAAGTTGTGACAAATATAAAGAGCTTCAAAAGGTGTGAAAAATATGAGGAGCATGCAACGGTCTGAAAAATAGGAGGAGCATGAAACGGTGTGAAAAACATGAAGAGCATGAAAAGGTGTGAAAAATATGAAGAGGTTCAAAAGCTGTGAAAAATATGAAGAGCATGAAGCGGTTTTGAAAAGGATGAAGAGTCTGAAAAGGAGTGAAAAATAGGAAGAGCTTCAAAAGGTGTCAAAAATATGAGGAGCATGAAAAGGTCTGAAAAATACGAGGAGCATGAAGTGTTGTTCAAAAACATGAAGAGCCTGAAAAGGTGTGACAAATATGAAGAGCTTCAAAAGGTTTCAAAAATATGAGGAGCATGTATCGGTCTGAAAAATAGGAGGAGCATGAAGCGGTGTTCAAAAACATGAAGAGCCTGAAAAGGTGGGAAAAATATGAAGAGCTTCCAAAATTGTCAGAAATATGAGGAGCATGAAACGGTCTGAAAAATAGGAGGAGCATGAAGCGGTCTGAAAAATAGGAGGAGCATGAATCGCTGTTCAAAAACATGAAGAGCCTGAAAAGGTGAGAAAAATATGAAGAGCTTCAAAAGCTGTCAAAAATATGAGGAGCATGAAACGGTCTGAAAAATAGGAGGACCATGAAGCGGTGTTCAAAAATATGAAGAGCCTGAAAAGGTGTGAAAAATATGAAGAGCTTCAAAAGTTTTCAAAAATATGAGGAGCATGAAACGGTCTGAAAAATAGGAGAAGGATGAAGCGGTGTTCAAAAACATGAAGAGCCTGAAAAGGTGTGAAAAATAGTAAAAGCTTCAAAAGCTGTGAAAAATATGAAGAGCATGAAACGGTCTGAAAAATTAGGAGGAGCATGAAGCGGTGTTCAAAAACAAGAAGAGCCTGAAAAGGTGTGAAAAATATGAAGAGCTTCCAAAATTGTTAAAAATATGAGGAGCATGAAACGGTCTGAAAAATACGAGGAACATGAAGCGGTGTTCAAAAACGTCAAGAGCCTGAAAAGTTGTGAAAAATATGAAGAGCTTCAAAAGGCGTGAAAAATATGAGGAGCATCAAAAGGTGTAAAAAATGCGATGAGCATAAAACGGTCTGAAAAATAGGAGGAGCATGAAGTGGTGTTGAAAAACTTGAAGAGCCTGAAAATGTTTGAAAAATATGAAGAGCTTCAAAAGGTGTCAAACATATGAGGAGCATGAAACGGTCAGAAAAATAGGAGGAGCATGGAGCGGTGTACAGAAACATGAAGAGCCTGAAAAGGTGTGAAAAATATGAAGAGCTTCAAAAGCTGTCAGGTATATGAGGAGCATGAAACGGTATGAAAAATAGGAGGAGCATGAAACGGTCTGAAAAATAGGAGGAGCATGAATCGGAGTTCAAAAACATGAAGAGCCTGAAAAGGTGAGAAAAATATGAAGAGCTTCAAAAGCTGTCAAAAATATGAGGAGCATGAAACGGTATGAAAAATAGGAGGAGCATGAAACGGTCTGAAAAATAGGAGGAGCAAGAAGTGGAGCTGAAAAACATGAAGTGCCTGAAAAGGTGTGAAAAATATGAAGAGCTTCAAAAGGTGTCAAATGAGATGAGCATGAAACTGTCTGAAATATAGGAGGAGCATGAAGTGGTGTTGAAAAAAATGAAAAGCCTGAAAAGGTGTGAAATATATGAAGAGCTTCAAACGTTGTCAAGAATATGAGGAGAATGAAACGGTCTGAAAATAGGAGGAGCATGAAGCGGTGTTGAAAAACATGAAGCGCCTGAAAAGGTGTGAAAGATATGAAGAGTTTCTAAAGGTTTCAAAAATATTAGGATTAAGAAAGGGTCTGAAAAATAGGAGGAGCATGAAGCGGTGTTCAAAAACATGAAGAGCCTGAAAGGTGTGAAAAATATGAAGAGCCGCAAAAGGTGTCAAAATGAGATGAGCATGAACCGGTCTGAAAAATAGGAGGAGCATGAAGTGATGTTGAAAAAAATGAAAAACCTGAAAAGGTGTGAAATATATGAAGAGCTTCAAAAGGTGTAAAAATATGAGGAGAATGAAACGGTCTGCATAATAGGAAGAGCATGAAATGGTGTTCAAAAACATAAAGAGCATGAAAAGGTGTGAAAAATATGAAGAGTTTCAAAAGGTGTGAAATACATGAGGAGGATTAAACGGTCTGAAAAATAGGAGGAGCATGAAGCGGTGTTCAAAAACATGAAGAGCCTGAAAAGGTGTGAAATAAATGAAGAGCTTCAAAACGTGTCAAAAATATGAGGAGCATGAAACGGTCTGAAAAATAGGAGGAGCATGAAACTGTTTTCAAAAACATGAAGAGCCTGAAAAGGTGTGAAATAAATGAAGATCTTCAAAACGTGTCAAAAATATGAGGAGCATGAAACGGTCTGAAAAATAGGAGGAGCATGAAGCGGTGTTGAAAAACATGAAGAGCCTGAAATGGTGTGAAAAATATGAAGTGCTTCAAAAGTAGGCAAAAATATGTAGAGCATGAAACGGTCAGAAAAATAGGAGGAGCATGAAACTGTTTTCAAAAACATGAAGAGTCTGAAAAGGTGTGAAATATATGAAGAGTTTCAAAAGGTGTCAAAAATATGAAGAGGATGAAACGGTCTGAAAAATAGTAGGAGCATGAAGCGGCGTTGAAAAACATGAAGAGCCTGAAAAGGTGTGAAAAATATGAAGAGCTTCAAAAGGTGTCAAAAATATGAAGAGCATGATATGGTCTGAAAAATATGAGGAGCATGAAACGGTGTTCAAAAACATGAAGAGCCTGAAAAGGTGTGAAATATATGAAGAACTTAAAAGAAGTCAAAAATATGAGATGCATGAAACGGTCTGAAAAATAGAAGGAACATGAAGCGGTGTTGAAAAATGTGAAGAGCCTGAAAA
This sequence comes from Dama dama, assembly GCF_033118175.1. Classification (NCBI taxonomy): domain Eukaryota; kingdom Metazoa; phylum Chordata; class Mammalia; order Artiodactyla; family Cervidae; genus Dama; species Dama dama. The sequence continues at coordinate 889,879 of NW_026870910.1, forward strand.
TGTGTGAAAAATATGAAGAGCTTCAAAAGTTTTCAAAAATATGAGGATCATGAAACGGTCTGAAAAATAGGAGCAACATGAAACGCTGTGAAAAATAAGAGGAGGATGAAATGGTGTTGAAAAACAGGAAGAGCCTGAAAATGTGAGAAAAATATGAAGAGCTTCAAAAGGTTTCAAAAATATGAGGAGCATGAAATTTTCTGAAAAAGAGGAGGAGCATGAACCGGTGTTGAAAAACATGAAGAGCCTGAAAAGGTGTGAAAAATATGAAGAGGTGTAAAAAGTGTCAAAAATATGAGGAGCATGAAACTTTCTGAAAAATAGGAGGATCATGAAACCGTGTTCAAAAACATGAAGAGCCTGAAAAGGTGTGAAAAATATGAAGAGCCTTAAAAAATGTCAAAAATTTGAGGAGTATTAAACGGTCTGAAAAATAGCAGTAGCATGAAGTGGTGTTGAAAAACATGAAGAGCCTGAAAAGGTGTGAAAAATATGAAGAGCTTTAAAAGGTGTGAAAAATATGACGAGCATGAAACGGTCTGAAAAATAGGAGGAGCATGAAGCGGTGTTCAAAAACATGAAGAGCCTGAAAAGGTGTGAAAAATATGAACAGCTTCAAAATGTGTCAAATATATGAGGAGAAAGAAACGGTCTGAAAAAAAGGAAGAGCATGAAGTGGTGTTCAAAAACCTGAAGAGCCTGAAAAGGTGTGCAAAATATGAAGAGCTTCAAAAGGTGTAAGAAATGAGATGAGCATGTAACGGTCTGAAAAATAGGAGGAGCATGAACTGGTGCTGAAAAACATGAAGAGCCTGAAAAGGTTTGAAAAATATGAAGACTTCAAAAGGTGTGAAAAATATGAGGAGCATGAAACGGTCTGAAAAATAGGAGGAGCATGAAGTAGAGCTGAAAAACATGAAGAGCCTGAAAAGGTGTGCAAAATATGAAGAGCTTCAAAAGGTGTAAAAAATGAAATGAGCATGAAACGGTCTGAAAAATAGGAGGAGCATGAACTGGTGCTGAAAAACATGAAGAGCCTGGAAAGGTGTGCAAAATATGAAGAGCTTCAAAAGGTGTAAAAAATGAGAGCAGCATGAAACGGTCTGAAAAATAGGAGGTGCATGAACTGGTGCTGAAAAACATGAAAGCCTGAAAAGTTTTGAAAAATATGAAGAGCTTCAAAAGGTGTGAAAAATAAGAGGATCATGAAACGGGCTGAAAAATAAGAGGAGCATGAAGCGGTGTAGAAAACCATGAAGAGCCTGAAAAAGTGTGAAAAATATGAAGAGCTTCAAAAGTAGGCAAAAATATGAAGAGAATGAAACGGTCAAAAAAATAGGAGGAGCATGAAACTGTGTTCAAAAACATGAAGAGTCTGAAAAGGTGTGAAATATATGAAGAGTTTCAAAAGGTGTCAAAAATATGAAGAGCATGAAACGGTCTGAAAAATAGGAGGAGCATGAAGTGTTGGTGAAAAACATTAAGAGCCTGAAGAAGTGTGAAGTATATGAAGAGATTCAAAAGGTGTCAAAAATATGAGGAGCATTAAACGGTCTGAAAAAGAGGAGGAGCATGAAGCGGTGTTGAAAAACAAGAAGAGTCTGAAAAGGTGTGAAAAATATGAAGAGCTTCAAAATGTGTCAGAAATGAGATGAGCATGATATTGTCTGAAAGATAGTAGGAGCATGAAGCGGTGTTGAAAAACATGAGGAGCCTGAAAAGGTGTGAGAAATATGGAGATCTTCAAAAGGTGTCAAAAATATGAGGAGCATGAAACGGTCTGAAAAATAGGAGGATCATGAAGTGATGTTGAAAAACATGACGAGCCAAAAAAGGTGTGAAAAATCTGAAGAGCTTCAAAGGGTGTCAAAAATATGAGGAGCATGAAAAGGTCTGAAAAATAGGAGGAGCATGAAGCGGTGTTGAAAAACATGAAGAGCCTGAAAATGTGTGAAAAATTTGAAGAGCTTCAAAAGGTGTCAAAAATATGAGGAGGTTGAATCGGTCTGAAAAATAGGATGAGCATGAAGTGATGTTTAAAAACATGAAGAGCCTGAAAAGGTGTGAAAAATATGAAGAGCTTCAAAATGTGTCAAAAATGAGATGAGCATGATATTGTCTGAAAGATAGGAGGAGCATGAAGCGGTGTTGAAAAACATGAGGAGCCTGAAAAGGTGTGAGAAATATGGAGATCTTCAAAAGGTGTCAAAAATATGAGGACTATGAAACGGTCTGAAAAATAGGAGGATCATGAAGTGATGTTGAAAAACATGACGAGCCAAAAAAGGTGTGAAAAATCTGAAGAGCTTCAAAGGGTGTCAAAAATATGAGGAGCATGAAAAGGTCTGAAAAATAGGAGGAGCATGAAGCGGTGTTGAAAAACATGAAGAGCCTGAAAATGTGTGAAAAATTTGAAGAGCTTCAAAAGGTGTCAAAAATATGAGGAGGTTGAATCGGTCTGAAAAATAGGATGAGCATGAAGTGATGTTTAAAAACATGAAGAGCCTGAAAAGGTGTGAAAAATATGAAGAGCATTAAAAGATGTGAAAAATATGAGGAGCATGAACCGGTCTGAAAAATAGGAGGAGGATGAAGCGGTTTTGAAAAGCATGAAGAGTCTGAAAAGGTGTGAAAAATATGAAGACCTTCAAAAGGTGTGAAGTACATGAGGAGCATTAAACGCTCTGAAAAATAGGAGAAGCATGAAGTTTTGTTCAAAAACATGAAGAGCCTGAAAAGGTGTGAAATATATGAAGATCTTCAAAAGGTGTGAAAAATATGAGGGGCATGAAACGGTCTGAAAAATAGGAGGTGCATGAAGCGGTGTTGAAAACATGAAGAGCCTAAAAACGTGTGAAATATGAACAGCTTCAAAAGGTGTGAAAAATATGAAGAGCTTCAAAAGGTGTGAAAAATATGAAGAGCTTCAAACGGTGTCAAAAATGAGATGAGCATGAAATGGCCTAAAAAATCGGAGGAGCATGAAGTGTTGGTGAAAAACATGAAGAGCCTGAAAAAGTGTGAAGTATATGAAGAGATTCAAAACGTTTCAAAATATGAGGAGCATGAAACGGTCTGAAAAATAGAAGGAGAATGAAGCGGTGTTGAAAAACATGAAGAGCCTGACAAGGTTTGAAAAATATGAAGAGCTTCAAAAGGTGTGAAAAATATGAGGAGCATGAGACGGTCTGAAAAATAGGAGGAGCATGAAGCGGTGTTGAAAAACATGAAGAGCCGGAAAAGGTGTGAGAAATATGGAGATCTTCAAAAGGTGTCAAAAATATGAGGAGCATGAAACGGTCTGAAAAATAGGAGGATCATGAAGTGATGTTGAAAAACATGAAGAGCCAAAAAAGGTGTGAAAAATATGAAGAGCTTCAAAAGGTGTCAAAAATATGAGGAGCAGGAAAAGGTCTGAATAATAGGAGGAGCATGAAGTGGTGTTGAAAAACATGAAGAGTCTTAAAAGGTGTGAAAAATATGAAGAGCTTCATAAGGTGTCAAAAATATGAGGAGCATGAAACGGTCTGGAAAATAGGAGAAGCAAGAAACGGTTTTAACAATCATGAAGAGCGTGAAAAGGTGTGAAATATATGAAGAGCTTCAAAAGGTGTCAAAAATATGAGGAGCATGAAACGGTCTGAAAAATAGGAGGAGCATGAAACGGTGTTCAAAAACATGAAGAGCCTGAAATGGTGTAAAAAATATGAGGAATTTCAAAAGGTGTCAAAAATATGAGGAGCATGAAACGCTCTGAAAAATAGGAGGAGCAGGAAGTGGTATTGAAAAACATGAAGACCTGAAAAGGTGTGAAATATATGAAGAGCTTCAAAAGATGTCAAAAATATGAGGAACATGAAACGGTCTGAAAAATAGGAGGAGCATGAAGCGGTGTTGAAAAACATGAAGAGCATGAAGAGTTGTGAAAAATAGGAAGAACTTCAAAAGGTGTCAAAAATATGAGGAGCATGAATGGTATGAAAAATAGGAGGATCATGAAGCCGTGTTGAAAAACATGAAGAGCCTGAAAACGTGTGAAAATTATGAAGAGCTTCAAAAGGTGTCAAAAATGAGATAAGCATGAAATGGTCTGAAAGATAGGAGGGTCATGAATCGGTGTTGAAAAACATGAAGAGCCTGAAAAGGTGTGAAAAATATGAAGAGCTTCAAATGGTGTGAAATACATGAGGAGCTTGAAACGGTCTGAAAAACAGGAGGAGCATGAAATCTTGTTGAAAAACATGAAGAGCCTGAAAACGTGTGAAAATTATGAAGAGCTTCAAAAGGTGTGAAATATATGAAGAGCTTCAAAAGGTGTCAAAAATGAGATGAGCATGAAATGGTCTGAAAGATAGGAGGGGCATGAAGCGGTGTTCAAAAATATGAACAGCCTGGAATGGTGTGAAAAATATGAGAGCCTCAAAACGTGTCAAAAGTATGAGGAGCATGAAACGGTGTTGAAAAACATGAAGAGCCTGAAAAGGTGTGAAAAATATGAAGAGCTTCAAAAGGTTTGAAAAATATGAAGAGCATGGAACGGTCTGAAAAATAGGAGGAGGATAAAGCGGTGTTCAAAAACATGAAGAGCCTGAAAAGGTGCGACAAATATGAAGAGCTTCAAAAGGTGTCAAAAATATGAGGAGCATGAAACTGTGTCAAAAACAGGAGGAGCATGAAGCGGTGTTCAAAAATATGGAGAGCCTGAAAAGGTATGAAAAATATGAAGAGCTTCAAAAGATGTCAAAAATATGAGGAACATGAAACGGTCTGAAAAACAGAAGGAGCATGAAGCGGTGTTTAAAAACATGAAGAGCCTGAGAAGGTGTAAAAAATATGAAGAGCTTCAAAAGGTTTGAAAAATATGAAGAGCAGGGAACGGTCTGAAAAATAGGAGGAGGATAAAGCGGTGTTCAAAAACATGAAGTACCTGAAAAGGTGTGACAAATATTAAGAGCTTCAAAAGGTGTCAAACATATGAGGAGCATGAAAAGGTCTCAAAAATAGGAGGAGCATGAAGCAGTGTTCAAAACTATGGAGAGCCTGAAAAGGTATGAAAAATATGAAGAGCTTCAAAAGGTGTCAAATATATGAGGAGCATGAAACGGTCTGAAAAATAGGAGGAGTATGAATTGGTGTTCAAATATATGAAGAGCCTGGAATGGTGTGAAAAATATGAAGAGCCCAAAAGGTGTCAAAAATATGAGGAGCATGAAACGGTCTGAAAAATAAGAGGAGCATGAAACGGTGTTCAAAAATATGAAGAGCCTGAAATGGTGTGAAAAATATGAGAGCCCCAAAACGTGTCAAAAATATGGGGAGCATGAAACGGTCTGAAACATACGAGGAGCATGAAGTGATGTTCAAAAACATAAAGAGCCTGAAAAGGTGTGAAATATATGAAGAGCATCAAAAGGTGTGAAAAATATGAGGAGCATGAAACGGTGTGAAAAATATGAGGATCATGAAGCGGTGTGCAAAAACATGATGAGCCTGAAAAGGTGTGAAAAATATGAAGAGCTTCAAAAGCTGTCAAGAATATGAGGAGCATGAAACGGTACGAAAAATAGGAGGAGCATGAATCGGTCTGAAAAATAGGATGAGCATGAAGCTTTTTTCAAAAAGATGAAGAGCTTGAAAAGGTGTGAAAAAGATGAAGAGCTTCAAAGGTGTCAAAAATGAGATGAGCATGAAACGGTCTGAAAAATAGGAGGAGCATGAAGCTTTGTTCAAAAACATGAAGAGCCTGAAAAGGTGTGAAAAATATGAAGAGCTTCCAAAATTGTCAAAAATATGAGGAGCATGAAATGGTCGGAAAATAGGAGGAGAATGAAGCGGTGTTTAAAAACATGAAAAGCCTGAAAAGGTGTTGAAAAATATGAAGAGACTCAAAACTTGTCAAAAATATGAGGAGCATGAAACGGTCTGAAAAATAGGAGGAGCATGAAAAGATGTTGAAAAACATGAAGAACCTGAAAACGTGTGAAAATATGAAGATCTTCAAAAGGTGTGAAAAATATGAAGAGCTTCAAAAGGTGTCAAAAATGAGATGAGCATGAAACTGTCTGAAAAATGGGAGGAGCATGAAGTGGTGTTCAAAAAAATGAAGAGTCTAAAAAGGTGTGAAAAATATGCAGACCTTCAAAAGAAATCAAAAATATGAGGAGCATGAAACGGTCTGAAAAGTAGGAGGAGCAGGAAGCGGTATTCAAAAACATGAACAGCCTGAAAAGGTGTGAAAAAAGTGAAGAGCTTCAAAAGGTGTCCAAAAAATCAGTAGCATGAAACGGTCTGAAAAATCGGAGGAGCATGAAACGGTGTTCAGAAACCTGAAGAGCCTGAAAAGTTGTGAAAAATATGACGAGCTTCAAAACGTGTCAAAAATATGAGGAGCATGATACGGTCTGAAAAATAGGAGGAGCAAGAAGCGGTGTTGAAAAACATGAAGAACCTGAAAACGTGTGAAAAATATGAAGAGCTTCAAAAGGTGTCAAAAATGAGATGAGCATGAAACTGTCTGAAAAATGGGAGGAGCATGAAGTGGTGTTCAAAAAAATGAAGAGTCTAAAAAGGTGTGAAAAATATGCAGACCTTCAAAAGAAATCAAAAATATGAGGAGCATGAAACGGTCTGAAAAGTAGGAGGAGCAGGAAGCGGTATTCAAAAACATGAACAGCCTGAAAAGGTGTGAAAAAAGTGAAGAGCTTCAAAAGGTGTCCAAAAAATCAGTAGCATGAAACGGTCTGAAAAATCGGAGGAGCATGAAACGGTGTTCAGAAACCTGAAGAGCCTGAAAAGTTGTGAAAAATATGACGAGCTTCAAAACGTGTCAAAAATATGAGGAGCATGATACGGTCTGAAAAATAGGAGGAGCAAGAAGCGGTGTTGAAAAACATGAAGAACCTGAAAACGTGTGAAAAATATGAAGAGCTTAAAAAATTGTGAAAATATGAAGAGCTTCAAAACGAGTCAAAAATATGAGGAGCATGAAACGGTCTGAAAAATAGGAGGAGCATGAAGTGGTGTTGAAAAACATGAACAGTATGAAAAGGTGTGAAATATATGAAGAGCTTCAAAAGATGTCAAATATATGAAGAGCATGAAACGGTATGTAAAATATGAGGAGCATAAAACGGTGTTCAAAAACAAGAAGAGCCTGAAAAGGTGTGAAAAATAGGAAGAGCTTCAAAAGGTGAGAAGTATATGAGGAGCATGAAACGGTCTGAAAAATAGGAGGAGCATGAAGCGGTGTTGAAAAACCTGAAGAGCCTGAAAAGTTGTGAAATATGTAAAGAGCTTCAAAAGGTGTCAAAAATATGAGGAGCATGAAACGGTCTGAAAAATAGGAGGAGGATGAAGCTGTGTTGAAAAACATGAAGAGCCTGAAAAGGTGTGAACAATATTAAGAGCTTCAAAAGGTGTCAAAAATATGTGGAGCAAGTAACGGTTTGAAAAATAGGAGGAGCATGAAGCGGTGTTCAAAAACATGAAGATCCTGAAAAGGTGTGAAAAATACGAAGAGCTTCCAAAATTGTCAAAAATATGAGGAGCATGATACGGTCTGAAAAATAGGAGGAGCATGAAGCGATGTTCAAAAACATGAAGAGCCTGAAATGGTGTGAAAAATATCAAGAGTTTCAAAAGGTGTGAAAAATATGATGAGCATGAAATGGTCTGAAAAATAGGAGGAGCAAGAAGCAGTGTTCAAAAACATGAAGAGCCTGAAAAGGTGTGAAAAAGATGAAGAGCTTCAAGCTGTCAAAAATATGAGGAGCATGAAATGGTCTGAAAAATAGGAGGAGAATGAAGCGGTGTTGAAAAACATGAAGAGCCTGAAAAGGTGTGAAAAATATGAAGAGCTTCAAAAGGTGTGAAAAATATGAAGAGCTTCAAAAGGTGTGAAATACATGAGGAGCATGAAACGGGTTGAAAAATAGGAGAAGCATGAAGTGGTGTGGAAAAATATGAAGAGTGTGAAAAGGTGTGAAAAATATGAAGAGCTTTAAAAGGTGTGAAATACATGAGGAGCATGAAACGGGCTGAAAAATAGGAGAAGCATGAAGTGGTGTGGAAATATATGAAGAGCGTGAAAAGGTGTGAAAAATATGAAGAGCCTCAAAAGGTGTGGAAAATATAAGGAGCATGATATGGTTTGAAAAATAGGAATAGCATGAAGCAGTGTTCAAAAACATGAAGAGCCTGAAAAATTGTGAAAAATATGAAAAGCTTCAAAAGGTGTCAAAAATATGAGGAGCATGAAACGGTCTGAAAAATAGGAGGAGCATGAAGCGGTGTTGAAAAACATGAAGAACCTGAAAAGGTGTGAAAAATATGAAGAGCTTGAAAACGTGTGAAATATATGAAGAGCTTCAAAAGGTGTTAAAAATGAGATGAGCATGAAACCGTCTGAAAAATATGAGGAGCATGAAACGGTGATCAAAAACATGAAGAGCCTGAAAAGCTGTGAAAAATATGAAGAGCTTCAAAAGGTGTGAAATACATGAGGAGCATGAAACTATCTGAAATATAGAAATAGCATGAAGTGGTGTTCAAAAACAAGAAGAGCCTGAAAAGGTGTGAAAAATATGAAGAGGTTCAAAAGGTGTGAAAAATATGAGGAGCATGATACAGTTTGAAAAATAGGAGGAGCATGAAGCCATGTTGAAAAACATGAAGAGTCTGAAAACGTGTGAAAATATGAAGAGCTTCAAAAATATGAAAAATATGAAGAGCTTCAAAAGGCGTGAAAAATATGAAGAGCTTCAAAAGGTGTCAAAATGAGATGAGCATGAAACACTCTGCAAAATAGGAGGAGCATGAAATGGTGTTCAAAAACATGAAGAGCCTGAAAAGGTGTGAAAAACATGAAGAGCTTAAAAAGGTGTCAAAAATATGAGGAGCATGAAACGGTCTGAAAAAGAAGAGGAGCATGAAGCGGTGTTGAAAAACATGAAGAGCCTGAAAAGGTGTGAAAAATATGAAGAGCTTCTAAAGGTATCAAAAATATGAGGAGCATGAAACGGTCTTAAAAATACGAGGAGCATGCAGTGGTGTTGAAAAACATGAAGAGCCTGAAAAGTTGTGAAAAATATGCATAGCTTCAAAATGTGTCAAAAATTAGATGAGCATGAAACGGTCTGAAAAATTGGAGGAGCAAGAAGTACTGTTGAAAAAAAGGAAGAGCCTGAAAAGGTGTGAAAAATATGAAAAGCTTCAAAAGGTGTCAAAAATATGAGGACCTTGAAACGGTCTGAAAAATAGGAGGAGCATGAAGCAGTGTTGAAAAATATGAAGAGCCTGAAAAGGTGTGAAAAATATGAAGAACTTCTAAAGGTGTCAAAAATATGAGGAGCAAGTAACGGTCGGAAAATTGGAGAAGCATGAAGCGGTGTTGAAAAACATGAAGAGCCTCAAAAGGTGTGAAAAATATGAAGAGCTTGGAAAGGTGTGAAATATATGAAGAGCTTCAAAAGGTGTCAAAATTGAGACGAGCATGAAACTGTCTAACAAATAGGAGGAGCATGAAACGGTGATAAAAAACATGAAGAGCCTGAAAAGGTGTGAAAAATATGAAGAGCTTCAAAAGGTGTGAAATACATGAGGAGTTTGAAACGGGCTGAAAAATAGGAGAAGCATGAAGTGGTGTGGAAAAATTTGAAGAGCCTGAAAAGGTGTGAAAACTTTGAAGAGCCTGAAAAGGTGTGAAAAATATGAAGAGCCTGAAAAGGTGTGAAAAATTTGAAGAGCCTGAAAAGGTGTGAAAAATTTGAAGAGCCTGAAAAGGTGTGAAAAATTTGAAGAGCCTGAAAAGGTGTGAAAAATATGAAGAGCTTCAAATCGTGTGAAATACAAGAGGAGCATGAAACTCTCTGAAAAATAGGAGGAGCATGAAGCGGTTTTCAAAAACATGAAGAGCTTAAAAAGTTGTGAAAAATATGAAAAGCTTCAAGAGGTGTCAAAAAGGAGATGAGCATGAAACGGTCTGAACAATAGGAGGATCATGAAACGGTGTTGAAAAACATGAAGAGCCTGAAAAGTTGTGAAAAATATAAAGAGCTTCAAAAGGTGTCAAAATATGAGGAGCATGAAACGGTGTGAAAAATAGGAGGAGCATGAAGATGTGTTGAAAAACATGAAGAGCCTGAAAACGTGTGAAAATGTGAGGAGCTTCAAAAATATGAAAAATATGAAGAGCTTCAAAGGGTGAGAAAAATATGAAGAGCTTCAAAATGTGTCAAAAATATGAGGAGCATGAAACGTTCTGAAAAATAGGAGGAGCATGAAGCGGTGTTGAAATACATGAAGAGCCTGAAAACGTGTGAAAAATATGAAGAGCTTCAAAAGGTGTGAAAAATATGAAGAGCTTCAAAAGGTGTGAAATACATGAGGAGCATGAAACGGGTTGAA